>NC_141767.1:22623224-22935422 GCF_051362555.1 Lingula anatina
TTAGTTATATCATTTACTAATTTCAGGTCATAATTTTGGTTTTGCGCTTTGACTAGTTAATAAACGTGCACGCCATTCCATTTATACGTGCCCTCTGTCCTGTGATATTACATCCAATATTAGAATGTAGAGAGCCTGTCTGTTTAGTTCAAAGTTGTAAACATTATTTTATCTTTTCAGGAGCTTAACGAGATTCTGCACAGCATCCGCCTGAAAGCAACCTATGAAGTCTAGCCTTTGTTTCACACACAGGAACCCACGATCCTTCGTACATCTATTATATGAAAAATCAATAAAAAATTTGTAATTTGGCGTTTTATTTTTCATTTTGTTATGAAATTATTATGATAAGGATAGTAGTAATCATAATGGAAAATGAATTATTTTTAGTGTTTGAGGACTTTCAAATTCAATCTGATCTGTAAATAATGTCAATGTTTATGTGGTTGACGGTTTTCTGTGGTACCTAAATTTTAAAAAGCTGTTTTAGCGCACTGAAATAAAATATCTAAAATCGTTTCCGACCACCTACATTTTATAGTTCAAATTTATATAAATTTACAATCCTTGTTTTAAAAAAATTAACATGAGATTTTTGTTCTATAGCATGTGGAACTAATTTGTTTGGATTTAAATTTTCCAATATTTTCTTATATAGGGAGGGCCCCTTTTTGACGGGTTTTGTCATTTGCTATCGTGAATTGTTTTTATATTTGGCGGCCTATTCTTAGTATAAATACTTAACTTGATATTTGAATGTAATAATGAAAATGTGGGGTGATTCTGACGTTAGCTTAAATCAAGTTATTTCTTAAATTTTAATTTGATTTCTCTGGGTAAAACGGAACATTTTCTTCAGTTCCTGTTCTCTGAACCAAATTGGGATAATTACAAGACTCGCCCTACCGATCACCCCTTTTATGCAATGGATTCGCCTCACCTGTCACCCCTTAAATGCAATGGACTCGCCCCATCTGTCACCCCTTAAATGCAATGGACTCCCCCCACCTGTCACCCCTCTAATGCAATGGACTCGCCCCACCTGTCACCCCTCTATTGCAATGGACTCCCCCCACCTGTCACCCCTTTCATAATGGACTCGCCCCACCTGTCACCCCTCTAATGCAATGGACTCGCCCCACCTGTCACCCCTCTAATGCAATGGACTCGCCCCACCTGTCACCCCTCTAATGCAATGGACTCCCCCCCACCTGTCACCCCTTTCATAATGGACTCCCCCCACCTGTCACCCCTCTAATGCAATGGACTCGCCCCACCTGTCACCCCTCTATTGCAATGGACTCCCCCCACCTGTCACCCCTTTCATAATGGACTCCCCCCACCTGTCACCCCTCTAATGCAATGGACTCGCCCCACCTGTCACCCCTCTATTGCAATGGACTCCCCCCACCTGTCACCCCTTTCATAATGGACTCCCCCCACCTGTCACCCCTCTAATGCAATGGACTCGCCCCACCTGTCACCCCTCTAATGCAATGGCCTCGCCCCACCTTTCACCCCTCTAAAGCAATGGACTCGCTCCACCTGTCACCCCTTTCATGTAATGGACTCGCCCCACCTGTCACCCCTTTCATGCAATGGACTCGCCCCACCTGTCACCCCTCTAATGCAATGGACTTGCTCCACCTGTTACCCCTTTCATGCAATGGAATCGCCTAAATAACACCCCTTTAAGTAAATGGAGTCGCCCAACCAGATTGAGTAGATTTTCTCCACAACTTGTCTATTAAATGACCGTGGCATACTATTCAACCTTACTTGCTTCAGTTAAATCTTTACTGCTAAACCTTTTCACTACTCTTGTGTTAGCTGACCTTGTTCGCAATTTATTAGAATGAATTTTCTAAAATGAAGTTTAAAAAATCTATTCATTCATCACAAACGCCAATCAACTATCAGGATTACTTGAAAACACCTTTTTAATAATTTTGATAAACTTTTTTACATGTTTGAAGTCTTTTTTTTATAGTTTTTATAAAGCTTTCCATCATGTCGGTAATTTGGGGTAGGCACCGACTGCCCGGGAGTTGTAAAAGCTTCATCGCTCTAGTCGTTGCCTAACCCCAACCCCAATTTGTAATCAGCCACTAGGTGTGCAGTTAAGACAGCGTATGACGCTTTGTTCATTGACTAGCTGAATCATAGTTCGAAACCGTACCAAATGGCACCGTTCGCCCTCTAAATTACCAAGAAATTTTAGGGCCCTTCAGCATCCGCGGACCCCCCCCCCCTTCAATTAATCCTGGATCCACCCCTGCATCATGATGATTTATGAAACATGATATAAGTTTTAAGAATGATGTGAATTTTTTTTTTCTTCAGTCAACAGCTAATATTGAGATAGGTTTTACCTCCAATATTTCGATAAAACCTATATATAAAATAGGTAAAACCTATCTCAATATTAGCTGTTGACTGAAGAAAAATTCACATCATTCTTATTACTTAACACAGCTGATGAAATTCTTCTCTGACTTACAAATGATATAGGACCTAAGTTTATTTACAGATTTGGAAAATGAACATTTTTCTGACCGTCTGCTGCGCTAATAAAAGTGAAAACAACTTGGCGAGTACCCTATTCTTTACCCTCTACCAGGGTCGCAGATTAATTATGTGCACATGAATGAGCGATGAATTAGCCAGAGACATCTGTGAAAATCTAGTGAAAAAAAAACAATCTGGCCCTATTCTTATTGGTCAAATCAACAATAAAAAAGAAAACGATGTTTACCAATGGATAACCAAAAAAGTTAAATGTAAGGTAAAAAGAATACGAAACCATTGACATTAATTTCGTCTCCTCTACGAGGCACATAATTAAAATGTGGTCATCTGGTTGTTCCGACTAATTTCCCTCCGAAAGTCTTTTATCAGAATAGTGAAACGAAAATTTAGGCCTACGAACTCTCGCCAATTCAAAGGTCTGTTGGTCCTAAATGATAAATCTCAACATTTCTGCTTTTGATATATGCAATCATGGTACATGTAAATATTCATATGCGTAATATTCAGATTTTTTTATGGGGGGGGGGGGGGGGGGGGGACAGTGAGCAGTCGGAATAAAAAGGCTTCCATCCAAAATACTTCTAGTCCCCCCCCCCCCCCCCAAAAAAAAAACTTTAAGCTGCTTGATGGGATTGTCTTGAATAGTGCGACCTATCGGCAATTTTCGTAAACATAGGGAAGCATGAGGAACAAGCATGGCCAACGTGAAACAGCTAGGTAAAAGTCTAAATGCCCTCACTGGACAGGGATAGCATAATTTCAGCATAAACGCCAACAGTTTTTGTCTGGCTTGATTTCTTTAAGTTTGCACATGTCTCAAGCTTTTTAAAGATTCGGTTTGGCGCGGGATTATTATTTAAGTATTTTTTCATTCTCTGAGTAGATCGTTTCGTCGTTTCCCATCAAATTGGCTGGACTTAATTGCAGATGAAACATGCACGATAGACAACGTCAAGTACTCTTCAGGGAATTTTTTGCAGGGAAGAGTAAAGAAAGATTGTTGGAAGTTCCGGAGGGTTGGAAAGAACCAATATTTACCAAAGAGGACAACCCAAGAGGCCTTGTTGCAGAAAGCTCCTTTGCCACATTATTTCCAAAGTATAGAGAGAAATATCTACGGGAATGTTGGCCACTTGTACAGAAATCACTTAGTGAACATGTAAGTACTTCTTTGCACACAGACACACATACAGTGTGTGTGTGTGTGTGTTACATTGCAGACATTGAAATACTAGAACTGGTGGTAGAATTATTTGGAAAACACAGGCCTGTAGAAAGGCGGGTTTTGGAGATTCACACAAACCTCCCTTTTCTGCCAGGAAAGGGTCTGCTCTTGCTAAAATTTGATATAGGTACATGAAGGTTTCATGATAACAGGTTCACATTTTCAGAAAAAAGACCCCCCCCCCCTTGAAATTTCAAGCCTTGGGCCTGTGAATCATCAGCTCACCTTTGAGATTTTACATTTACTCCATTTGCATGTAGTTTTATCCATTTCCACTGTACAAAGGAATCTTAGTAATATATAGTTTCATGCTGTGTAAATGTTTCCAATACACATATTGGTTTTATATAAGAAAATCTCTAAACATGTATCCTTTGATGCATGCAACTGAACACGTGAATTTAGAACTTTGCAGAGGCATTATTGATATATGGCTGCACCCTGTATGCTTTTAAGCATGTTTTTCAAAATTCTTCCTTTGAAGTAGCCGGCTTTAAAACCTATAGCCGATGTTTTATTTCCTGTCAACAGGGCATCAAAGCTGAGTTGGATGTTGTTGAAGGCAGTATGACAGTGCGTAGCACCAGGAAGACGTGGGATCCATACATCATCATCAAAGCTAGAGATGTGATCAAGCTCCTAGCAAGAAGTGTGCCTTATGAGCAGGTTATTGTATTATTCATGCTAAGTCTGTTGATTTGTGATAGACAAATCAACAGACTTAGCATGAAATAAGCAGTACTTAAAATTTACATTTACTTGTGGAGTAGGTGGGCTGATTTTTTATATATATCATGCAGTGAAATCTGTTAAAGTGCTGGCTTTCCTTAACTGACAGATTATTTCAAAATTTTAATATGCACATGTTTACCAAGCTATCATTAAGATTAAAATTGTCATGGTCAGAGTAGCAGCCACCTGGGTGCTGGAACAGGGTGTGTTGCATGTGGTCAAAGAGATGGGGGCACCCTCTGACTGATCCTGATAAAGTTTGGGAGAGAGTAGAAATTAATAAAGATTGTAAAGGGGGGGGGGGCAGCAGGCAGACTACTAAAAGAATGTAGGTACAATATTTGGCATTTTACTTCCGTTGCTGGTCTTTGAGTCAAAGTTTGTGACTGTTATTCATAGATCAAAGGACATCATTGACAACTGACGTTTTTCTTAGAGTTGAGATAACCTTCACATCAAAACATTCAAATAGTCACAAAGACAACAACTGACAGAAAAATCAATAGTATTTTTGAAAATGCATCCATTAAAGTTATGCTGCTAATACTTTTTAAGGCAATGGTGAACAGTCTAATAACTGGCTTTAGCATGTTTGAAAACATTAAGTAAAATGAATGTTAAACTATATTTGATGGAATTAGCATTAAAGACCATGATTGAAAGCACAAATTTGTATTATTTGAAAAAGTATGGACAATAAAAATGCTACTGTTTTTTATGTGTTTCTAGGCCATTCGTGTTCTGGAAGATGACATGGCGTGTGACATAATCAAAATAGCCTCACTAGTACGAAATAAGGAAAGATTTGTAAAAAGACGACAGAGACTTATAGGACCCAATGGGTCAACACTTAAGGTTTGTAATTGTAGAGTGGGCAAGTAATACTGGATGTTATTCATTGGATAGAGTTGATGAGAAAAACATTGTTACCATGTTTTTTTACAAGTATAAAAACTTTAAGATAATTGACATCTTGATGTTTGTTATAGGCAATAGAACTACTGACAGGTTGTTATGTGCTTGTTCAAGGAAATACAGTATCGGCCTTGGGACCATACAAAGGTTTAAAGGAGGTAATTGTTTTAAGCTGAAATATAATCAAAACTTAATAATTTTGTTACATGATCTATTACCTTTTACAGAGAACAGAAAAACTATTACTATCACAACTTAAATATTAGAATTTTTTCACTGTTGGTATTTTGTACCTTACCATGATACATTAGGGTGTAATTTAGGATTTGATTTAAAAGATCTAATTTTGATTTTGCTCTATCTTTTGTTAAATCTTTATTTTATTTTTAATTGATATATTTATTTAAATTTATTTATTGTTATTATTTACACTATGGTTTATTTCATTTTAACTGCTTCGTTGACAGTAGTCACTCGCACATATATATATATTTAATTCAGGTCAGGAAGATTTCAGAAGATACAATGAAAAACATTCATCCTATTTACAACATAAAGGTAAGTTCTATTTTATAGAATGTGCTGGACCACCTAAAGCACACATTATTTTAGGATAAAGATGAAATTACTGTTTCAAAAATGCTATTTTAAATGTCCAACTTCTAGTTAGCAATTGCATTATTGTGAAAACAGGAAGGGTTTTTTTTTTTTTTACCACGTGGATGAACATTGCACTTAAGGCAAAATAATGTAAAATAAAGCTAGACAGAAAAAAACTACCTAATATGACAAATTTTATGATGTTCCGAATTGCACAGAAATGCCTTCTTTCATTAAAAGATATTAATTTTTGGTAATTTGCATATTCTTAGCTTTTACTTGTAACACAGGCATACATGCAATAAAATTTTCAACGAACTTTTAGGTGAAATCCAGAGGATGATGGCTCACAGTTCATCAAAACTTGAATTATGAATAAATAAAATCTGTCAGACTTATGATTAGAAGAGAATAATGACATATACATTTCATGCATAGCATAACTTTCATTGGCACTTTTTAGAAATGATCATTTTATGTACAATTAGGTTAATTGTTATTCAATTTTTTATACAGACATTGATGATAAAGAGAGAACTGGCAAAAGATCCAGCACTTAGAAGTGAATCATGGGATAGATTTTTACCCAAGTTTAAATCCAAGAATATCAGTAAGAGAAAGCAACCTAAAAAGAAAACGGTCAAAAAAGAGTATACTCCATTCCCTCCTCCACAACCAGAAAGCAAGGTAATGATGAGTATTTACTTTTACTATTTACTTTCTGCTTTGTAAAGTGCTTAACCAGTAGTTGGCTCCATTCTGTAGTTGGAATGGCAGGCTCTTGGCATAAAATTCATCTTTATGTCATGACATATCAAAGTGTTATGTTAGTTGTTTGAAATAATGATAAACTACATCTGTAAAGAAAACCTCCATATTTATAATATGTAAGTAAGCATGCTCTTGGTGAGTGCATTATTGTGGGAATTAAACTTAAAACTTTCTTTCTTCAGCTGGACAAGGAACTTGCTAGTGGTGAATATTTCCTGAAGGAAAAGCAAAGAAAATACAAGAAAAGGGATGAAAAGAAGGTAAAGGTTGTTTAAATCATTTATGTCTCAAATATAAATTGCAGTTTACATAGTTTTTGGATGCTTTCAAGCTTTAATTGTCTTATTTTTCTGACAATTTTTATTTGTCAAAATGGATTTTTGTGTCGGAACATTATGAAATGCCTGCTGACACTGAAGAAAAAGATGTAAATTGCATAGTTTACAAGTATTATTTAATTTGTTTATAGGCAAAACAGATTGAAGCTGAGGAAAAGAAACAAGAAAAGAGAGCCCAGGCATTCATTGCACCAGAGGAGCCAGTCCATAAGAAAAAGAAACAATCACAAGGTTTGTGTGCAATCGGCCATCAGCGATAAAGTTAAGTTGATGAAGCCATGCTAGCATATTTGACCAAAATTTATTTTCTCAACATTACGGTAATAGTGAAAATTATCAGTTTTTTTCTGTTGCCTTAACTGTTGGAAAGTATTTTATGTGGTAGCTTATGCTTAATATATATCCATTTGTGTTGCTTTGAATTTTTAAAATATAGATATAAATATATAATTACTTTTTTTTTTTTTTACAAGGTGATATTGTTGAAAGACAGATATTCATTTCTCTTTGTATTTGTTGAAGGGCTCAAGTTCAGCAACATCTACCAGAATTTCAAATAAAATTTTGCTCTTTATACTATATGAAAAGTGTAACAATGTAGGCATTATTTTTTCTTTTTGTAGGTGCATCAGTTGATGTTGAAGCATTGAAGAAAAAAATCAAGAAATCTCAGGTATGTATGTATCTCTAAAAAGTGTTGTTTTTTTTCTTTTAATCTTTGCACTTCAAGCCTGGGACTTCAATATCTGTAAGTCATCTGCTAGCATAGAAGTCACTAGAGTGTGCAGCTGACAATTGAATAGACAGAGTTCTGATTTTGAAAGAATATTGATTATTTGCTCGGTAATTTCCTCACACGGATAATCTTGGTCCTTACTTGGTTTGCTAGGCTTCCTTTAACCATATGCCAAGGTGTTAAACATGATACTTTGAATCATTGGAAAATAATGTGGAGCACTGTATTAGACTTGGTGTCTACATCAATCACATGATAATTGCAAAACTTGTCTGTTTCATTGGTTAATGATAGGTTTTTTGCTGTGCCACTTATGTTATGGAGATGGTTGTCTGCAAGTCTATAAAATTTATTTTACTGTCATAACTGTCATAACCATGTCTAGAAGCTCTTTACCACTTTTCAAAAAATACAAAGCCCTGGAAATTTAGAGATTTCACTTAAAAATTGTTTCCATTCTCATTTTATATCTCAGACCAGTATTGATGATAAAAACTTCGAAATTTGCTTTTGTTTTTAATTGAATTAACATTTATACAGTTTAACAATAAATGCTGCATTTTTTCCAAATCAGATATGTATTTATTCATTGAAAATAGCTTGATTAAATTTGCGATGTAGATGCCCTTAACAGTATTTTATTGGAACTTTTGTTTCAAATATCAATTGCACTCAGAATGTGCTCTAATCGTGAAAGCCAATATGTTACTGTTATCAAAATTGTTACCTGTACTTAAAAATAAGGGGCTCGTTTGTTTGCACTCAAAATTGGCACTGGATATTTGCAAATTAGGTAATTATGTCCCCTGAAATGCTCAGTGAGTGCACTTTTGCTGTATGGAAAACAGGCAAGGATGTCGATATCTAGATTTTGGAATGATTCCTTGTATTTGTAGAAAGTTGCAACCCAGTGAATATTTGTGATGGGAAAGTATCTATCTGGCAAATGCCCTTCATCAGTGATTTGTGCCTTTTTGAATGGCAGGGGGCAGGGTTTTCAGTGTGATTTATGTTCTGCATCATTTGACTCTGTACTTCAGTCTAGTTTCCTTGTATACATGTAGATGTCTTGATGAACATTTCACAGACATTTCGTTTAAGTTACTTTTTTTTCATAATGTTCTTTATTTCCACATTTAACACTACACATATGAGCAGTATGAAACATCCTCTTCTTAGAGGGGAGGTAGAGCAATGGGTTTGTTTAGTTTTTTACCATTTTCTCAGTTTGAGACCTAGTCAACCTAGTCTCTCTACAACTGAAATGTTTTACTGCATTTTTGCCCGTGTACTTTTAGGCCAACACAAACTTTGTTTACTGAGAGTTTTAGAAACAAACGTAACTTGATTTTTTTACCATTGGCTGTAAATGAAAAATTAAACAAACAAAAAGCAATTATGCATGGTATCCAAAGCTTGTTTTGTTTTTCAGTAGCCTTTTTTATTTGGGGGTGAGAGGTGGTAAGTTAGATCATAAGCTGTGTGTAAATTCAAATCCTACAATTGAAAACTTGATAATCTAAATCTTCAAATTATTGACCTATTCATGAACCAGTTATTAGAGCATACTTGAATTTTTTTTCTTTTTTTTTTAGAATGTAGCAGCTTCAGACACTAGAGCACATAGGGAAGCTGAATTTTCTTTTCTCAAAAGTTGCGAGCCAAACTTTTTGTTTTGCTTTAAGAAAAAATTGTGTAGGCCTTTATTGGTGGATTTGTATGTAGTTTGATCAGCGATAAATTGGGTTGATGTATGCGAAGTTTAAGGAAGAGCTCACCTAAAATGTCGTTTACAACTTCTTTTAAAGGAAAGGGCTTGTTTTTTTCCTAAGCAATTTGTTTGCTCTGTGATATATTTACAGAAGTGTTTGGAGTTTTCTGAATGCACGAAGTAATTATTTATTCTCAAGTTCATCTAGTGTATCATTTCAACTTCCAGTTGATTTTGCAAATTTAAGGAGTGCATTTACCCTTGATTTATTTCAACTGATGTTTTAGCTTTAAGTACAATTACTTAGTAAATGTTATAAGTATGATACCATTCCATCAATATGAAATTGGAATGGATGATACCTTTTTGTAGCTGTAAATTACCTTTTCCTGGTTTTTCATTTGAAGCTTATGATTCAAATTAAACCAGTGGATCAGTTGATTTACAGGGGTTCAGGATTTATAATGCATATTTCCTTTGAAAGATAATGAAGCAGAATATTCCATCCACGAGTAGCTCCTTTTAACATCTGTGCATGTCATCAAGAAATCTGTCTTGATTTTGATGTTTTAGCACATCACTGGCAAGCACACTGCAATAGTAACTTTTGGATTCTTATTTATTAAACTCACTTTTTTAAACAACCAAAAATTAGCTATGGGATAACCAAAGGCTGTCTGTTTACAAGAGCAAGAATGAGCTGACCTTTTCCTAACTTATTATTTGAGCACTGTTCTTCTTATTTTTTTATGCAATATCATTTGACATATCATTGCAGAAAAGAACTGACAGTGACAAGGGGCAGTTGCAAGTGAAAAGGAAGAAACCTACCTGATAACCTACAACAACCTTTTAAGTTCAAGGAGGCCAAACAACCTTTCTATCATGTCTGACAGACAAATTGCTGATTGCATTCTTTGTGATGGGAGAAGTTTGCTTTAAACAATTTTATTAGATGATTGATCATAGGAACTCTCTGTGATGTAGAAAAGGCCATAAGTGCTGTACCTTATTTGTAGTGTTGACCTGTATCAGGTTGCCTGAGTAAGACCAACAGCAGTGTGCACATTTCTTGTTCCACAAAAAAGTCAGTGTTTTGCTATAAACATTGGGGAAATACTTGTAGTGATAATGTTTATGCCTTTCCTATGTTTAAAAGCATGTTCTGGGGAGTTTGTACCTGTATTGCAATGTTGCTGTTGGGCTGTCATAAAAGCCATACACAGGCTAGTTTTGAAAAAAAAAAGGCTGACTTTTATTCATTTTATGACCCTAGGCCATTCTGAGTGTTCTATTTAGGTACTGGTACTTGCCAGCATTTTTTTTTTTTTTTTTTTTTTTTTTTTGTGGTGGAATCTTCTCTGCTTTACATGATTATTTCCTGGTATTTGGACTAAAATAGGTTATAACCTATTCAGTTTTATTGATTATGGTAAAAAAGGGGGAGAAAAAGAGCTGTAAAGAAGCCACTATCTTGATGGTTATTTCCATTATCTTCAAAATGGTGAAATGCTAAAGGCCAAATCAAATGGATTTGGCATGTTACGTTTTGTTCAACACTGGCTTCTTAATTGGATTTTTAATTGAAAGAGAAAAATTGACGTAAATAAACAAAATGAAAATTATTAACTTAATATGCATGTATGTACAAACTGTATAATGTATCAAAGAATAAATGGAAGTGAAGAAAAACGGGAATTGCAATTTTTAACTTAATTTACCAGTGGCAGTAATATAGGACATGGCGAGAATCGCTTCAAGTGCGTTTTCCCCCAAACTCTGGCTAATATTCTTATATTGTGTGACAACCTTAAGAACCATTACCACTGACGGAATTATTACATTGCACTTTGTTGTACAACTTGGTTTACCAGTTGACGAAATACTCCCGTAGACTGAACAGTACTCCGTTTTTTTCTCATTGACTTGCTACCTCATTTCACCTATGCTTCTCAAGGACGTATTGAGTAACTTGATTTAATGCTCGTAGTGTATCTCCGTGTTTTAACATTTTCCTTTTTCCATTCCGTAGGTTGGTGTTAGAAACAACCCAGCTGATTTTCATATACTTTCATTAGAAAAAAATCGCTAGAAGAAAGAGATGGCACATTGGTTTCTAATTCCGCATGATAAAAATCACAATATCTGGATGATTTGTCTTCGTCAGTTCTGAGGCAGTGTTAAACATGGCGATATTACTAGGCAAATGAGTTTCTCCCAAGTAAAAAAAATACAGATATGAAGAAATGACTGGTTATTGGAAACTGTGGGTTACAACTAGTTATTTGATGGTTGTGAAAGGTTTATGCAGGATCTAGCAAGAGATAAGCTAGTCGTGACGACTGAAATTAAGATTTTGTCACACACAAAAACACACACCACCCTTGTTCAGATGGCTACACATACGTATTTGTCAAAGCTTTGTCTGTCGGACATAAACCCTGCGTTTAACAATACATGGAGGTATGGTGAATTACCATACATTGCCTTCCAGGCTTCCACTGTACATTGCTGAGGTCTGTATACAATACAAATCAGTCACTCAAAGAATAGCGGCACCCCAATGATCTAGGACATAATGCTCAGTCTTACCCCGAAACTGTCCTGGAATTCATTTGAATCTTTTTCTGTCTCGCTATACCCCCTCCCAGATTAAAAAAGAAATGGGTTGAACTATCAGAAGGCATTTCAAATAGCCCAAGGTGCAGCAATATGAAAATGGTGCAATGGTAACATGAAAGTGTATATTATAAGAGTTTGGTGAGGAAATTCACCATGGCAGCTATTATGCACCCAGATTTTTTATAAGTATCTGGGGAAAGGCGTTAATGCCAGTTTTGATTCTTCACCTGTAATTTTTCTTTTAACACGGTGCTCAGTTTAATGAGTCACCATGCTGAGCACATTAAGTGGAACCGTGACCTCTTTTCTGAGAAATCTGTTGTTTTCTTGAGCTGCATCTCGTAAAACGTCCGGGTTTACCTAATTTCTAAAAATACCTGGGTTCAGCACCATGAATGCCCAATCATTGATACATGTACATGCCATCTCCTTAAAATACCACATAAATAAATATATCCAAAATACATTTTTTCTCAACTCATTTGTGTAAATTAGGAATTTAACCTACCCTCTACCAGGGACACAGATTAATTTTTCACAATATATTCACAGGTATATTTCTGGCTATTTCTGTGCTCATTTCTGTAGTGTGTCCAGTGAAAATGAATTTACGTCATCACTCAGCTAACCGCTGCTAGAGAGTACCAATAAATAAATCTTCAGTGTTTGGTGACTAAATTAATTTACATTTAAACATGTCATCTTACGGGTGACGTCATAATCGCGATTTTGGGGTAAAAAATGAAAAATGGGTTTCTCAAATTTCTCTTTTACCTGATCACCGTTTCAATGCCGATTTAATGAGACTATTTAGTACTCCAAAACCCTGTCAGCGATTTTTCTTAAAGCAAAATGATGCCCTTGTTTGATGAAAATCTGTATTTAGGGGCTCATAACTCTATAACAAAAACCTTTAAACCAAAATGACGGCACGGGATTGTAGTCTATACTCTCCTGGACAACTCTGCCAATTTTTCGTGATGAAATCTTGTTCAGGGATGAAGTTACGCCCCATTCCGATTGCTATCTCACCGCAAAATAGAAAGATGTTAAATTGACTATTAAAGCTGTGAGTTGCCTATGCTTATACATTGCAACGAAAAAATATAAACGCCTATATTTTATATTTTCGAGGGCTTATTCATTGTTTTAAATCAGCACCAATGCATTAGTGAAAAATAAGATGCAGGAAAAAACTCATTTTCGGTATTTGGATGATAATAAAGGGTTACAATAACCTTAACTTTGCCTTGAAGAAAGGTGCACGATTATCCCAGGACCCAAAAACAAATTACAGTTCCCATTTCCTATACAAGTCAATAACAGTTCGATGCAAAACCCCCATTTCTGTCTAATCTGCTTTCCTGCTTTTGTAGCTTGGTCATAGTTAAAATTTTTCAAAGGGCAAATAACTCCGTATCGGGAACATTTATTCATTCATAAAGGCTCTTTCGAAATTACCTCGGAATTAATGATGCCTTTCATCCCTGTGATCTGACGGAAGCACGATATTTAAGGGTTATTAGAAGAATGAAGATTGAGCTCTTCTAAGAGAAAGATCTTATTCCCATCTGAAAAGCATGTGTGTTATGAATTTTCATGGAATTGGTATGATCAGTTTCGCGTTTAAAAGAATAAAAGAATCCAGGATGAAAAATTAGCTCAGTTGTCATCGATGTCATGTTGCGTTTTCAATAATATCAAAGGAAAGGAAGTTAAATCTGAATGAGTAGATCTGTTTACCATAATCACATTGAACCTTGATCGAATTTTGATTCAAAGCGAACATTTTTTCAGGATTAAGGGGGGTTATTTCGAACATCCCCCCTTCCTCCCTTCATCTTACAATTTTCGTTATGGGATGACGCTAATCTCAGAACGTATGTGGCTATATCAGAAATCGTGACTGTGGTGACTATGGCGGATATAGAAAGATTTGATACTGTACATACAAAATGTCTAAGCCATACGATATCGCCGTTGAAACATCTTTTAAACCGTGTAAAGTGGAGTTGTATTAGTATAGCTTTGTGTTATATTTTGGCATGATGGACAGCAAAGGGATTATATACAAAGGATGTTTTACAAACACCTGTTTAGTTTGCATTTTCGCTCTGTTAACTTTCGCTCGGGAGAATTTCTTTGGAGGCGAAAGACCTACTGAAACGCAAATAGTGCTAATTCACAGAGATTGAAATGTCAATTAACCATATTTATTGCCTCTCTGATCTATTGCTAAATAAATTCGGAGACCTTTTTCGTGATAATTTGAAGCACGCAAAGGTTTTAATTTTGCTTTCATTACGTGCTGTTCATCTATAGTATCTAACTGACTCACCGATTAATAGGATGAATTAGTTTAAATGTCACCGTTAGACACTACTTTCATGTAATCGATTTTGAATGATTGCCAAAAATGCCCGATCTCTAAGTGTGGCTGAATCTTACATGTAGACTTCAAAGAGCGTCGAGTAAAATCGACTCACGTAACAAAAGACAAATGGAAATGGTTTGTTATGCCATTCTAAACAGGCAAAAACATTGAAGTCAAGTTAGATTTTATGCTTGCCCGAGGCTAACTTGACAGTTTGAGATCACCCTTGAAAGCCATTTCTTGTCTATTTAATTATGAAAAGACGTCAATGACACACACATCCCCCATTACATCCTATGGATATTATCCTTGTTCAATTTTTTAACGAGAAACCTTTTTATCCCCAAATCAGAGTCATAGCGTTAAGACGTTGTCTACGGCCATTCCAGATCAATCTCCTCCAAGTAGGTGAATGTTCGACTTTGACCACAAAGTAGTTGGGCTAGTAGTTAAAAATGTTGTAAAGCACCCTGTGATATTTGGAGAAATTAAGAGGAACGCGTTCCTTGCCATGCATACCCCTTGTATTTGTCAGTGGGGGTCGATTTCACACTTAATGACCATTCCCAGACCCTATCGTATTAACTGTGGATCGCTCTATCTACAAGGGGATTCTTGCTAAATTGCAATCATCTTAAGCGGCTTAGATGTCTGTCACGCCTACTGAAGCTGCTAGGGGGTAATTAATTATCGTTTAGCAGCTTAAATAGGCGTGTCAGACATTTAAGCTGCTTAGGGTGAAAGCAACTTCAAGAGAGACCCCTTGGAGATCCTGTTAGATCGATCTACATGTAGGTATAGGAACCCAGTCTTACACCCCATTTCCATAGATTAGATCGACCTACTTTAGATCGACCTAACTCCCTGGGGGTTCACGCTAAATAGCTGTCAGCCGGGCGGACACGAAAGTTAATTACCTCTTACAGCTTGTAGTAGGCGGGGACGGACACTTAAGGGGGGTTATCTGACAGTAATCTAGTGAGACTCCCCGCGGTGATAGATCGATCTAAAGTTGTGGGAATAGACCCTTAGGTGCTGAGTAGCGCATACCCTTGTCAATGTTATGTAATGCAAGTTACGCATCTGAAGCATGGACTTACATTTATTCCAGATTCCCCGCTGAGTGATTGCACTGAACCTCCGTCTTCTGTTGAGGCCCCGTTTAAGGGACGATGGGAGTGGGACAGCCACATTATCCCAAACCGTTGAAGTGCACAGTGCCCCACAGCGTGATTTTGTATAGTATTTTAGGGAGGCTTGATATCGGAGGCTAGGTATATGTAGGAAGCCAATGACCAGGCCTGTTTAATTTACTTTTTCTTTATACTACGAGATTAATCAAAAATCGTTAGTTTTCACTCTCTTTATTTCTTACTTTCTTCCTCTACCAAATAAAACTATAACAACGATTTGCAGCTTTTAAACATGTCCATTTTTAACATGTTCATTTATATTGGTCAGACGAGACATTTGACCATTTCAGTGTCCTCGGTGACAGGTGATCTTTGGTGGTCAACCTATAGGCTACATTTGAAAAAAAAAATTCTAATATGATTTAGGCCTAATTCTGTTTCACCAATACAGTAGGCCGTGCCTTTTAAGGCCACAAATACCAGTTCGTTCCTGGGTGCTATGAAGCGAAAATGTCCTAATCATATTGATATTTGGCACCCTGAGTTTTAGTTTGCTGGAAACTAACCTTTATTATTAGCACACCTAAGTTGCTGTAACAGTAAACATTTGAAACTCTTGAAAACTCTTGGTGGTATTTCTTTTGACACGACATATACACAAGATCTTGTCGGAGTGATTTTTTCTCCCCCTTATTGTAAATTTTGCTCCTAGTTTAGTTTTCTGGCCGAAATTTTACATCAACAGCAAACATGATTACTCAATTTCTGGTTCTGTCTCCATTCCTCTTCTTGTCTCATCAATCATGAGGATACTTTTTCACCACATAACATCATGATTATTAAGACAGCTAATATTTCCATCAGGCTGAGTAAATACAACTGCACTGAACTGGAGGTAAATCCAGATACCCTGATATTTATTACCTATCGGAAACCCCTCTGTCTTTTCTTATTGGGTGACATTGGAAAGATAACTATTTGGTTCTCGAGGCCTGTTTCCAAGAGATTCAGGGTATATTTGGCTGATACAGAACAGAGCCGGAATATGGTGCAGTAACAACACATACGTGTGGGAGGTTGAGAGGTTTCTGCTCTTTTACCCTTTTTGACATTTTTCTTTTTTCAGTAACGGACCTGTTGGTTGGCATGAATGAATCTTTTCGAGGGATATACATTTTGACACTTCCCATATGTGTCGGCGTATACACGCTACATATATATATATATTTACAGATAGGCAAATATCGCATTGAGTTACAGTTAAAATACACGGTGCTGACAAGGTAATAGTTGCGTAGACCCCCACGCCCTTTCACGATCTGAGAGGTTTCATTTGCTTAACAAGCTGCAAGCAACTTAAAAAAAAAACTCACGTAACGTTTATTTGAAAATTGCCTATTTTACTCATTCTGTCTCATTACTGTTATCAAGAGACATAGAGTGATGTATCTGTTTTTTACAGTAGGGACGATAACATCTTTGAGACCATTCCCAGAGACTATGACTGGGTTCCCATGCCTAGATCGATCCATCTGGATCGATCTAATTCCCTGGGGAGTCTCACTATAAATTGTTATCAGCTAACCGGCTTAAATGTCTGACACGCCTACCGAATCAGCTAGGGGGTAAAGGTAATTACCCCCTTACAACTTAACTAAGCGTGACAGACATTTAAGCCGTCAAGTTGACAGCAATTAAGTGAGACTCCCCAGGGAGATAGATCGATCAAAATATCTGTGGGAATGGTCCCTATCGTACTTACTTTGGATCAAACTATCTCCGAGGGGATTCTCACTTAATTGCAATTACTTGGGCGGCTTAGATGTCTGTCACGTCTGCTGACGCTGATAGGGGTAATTAACTATCGTTTAGCAGCTTCAGTGGGCGTCCCAGCCGTCTAAGCCGCTTGGGCTGAAAACAATTTTTAAGGCAATTTCTAAACGCGTTTTATGGTACAATATAATTTTTTGAAAAAAGTCAAAACATTTTAAACATTTGCAAAATTTGAAAAAAAACTATATTGGGAAGTAGACTTGAAACATTTTTCAGACAGAGAGAGAGAGAGAGAGAGAGAGAGCACAAACAAGCTTTACGTACGTATCCCAGTCAGTAAGCTCATTATGTAATCGATTATTTCTTGTTATTAACCGAACCCACGTGCTCCCAAGAGCAGTAATCAAAGCGCGTCTAAGGCTCTGTTCTCACAACTTTTAGATCGATCTATCACCGCGGGGAGTCTCACTAGATTACTGTCAGATAATCCCCCTTAAGTGTCCGTCCCCGCCTACTACAAGCTTTAAGGGGTAATTAACTTTCGTGTCCGCCCGGCTGACAGCTATTTAGCGTGAACCCCCAGGGAGTTAGGTCGATCCAATGTAGGTCGATCTAATCTATGAGAATGGGGTGTAAGTGTACCCTATGGGTAAAGCACTAATAAAAATGTGCTGCACGGCAAATAATGCACGGAAAAGGGTTGATTGTGCTGGATGATGATATGAAAGCAGAAGGCAGAAAAAGACAGTGACAGAATACATCTCTCTAAGGGCGCATTCCCATACATTTTAGATCGATCTATACCCTTGGGGAGTCACATTAGATTACTGTCAGATAATCCGGCTTAAATGTCTGTTCCGCCTACTTCAAGCTGTTAGGGGGTAATTAACTTTCGTGTGCGCTCGAAGCTATTCAGCGTGAACCCCCAGGGAGTTAGGTCGATCTAGTTTGATCGATCCAATCTCTAGGAATGGGGTCTAAGAAAATTCTCATCTGTAAAAGTGGCTGTGACGACATTGGCGTTGGTGCTTTGGGTATTGCCACTCTCGTGCCAACGAACCGTTTCCTTTGTCGATATGTGAATTGTTTCTAAAGCAGCCTCAGTATTTTCATTCATATCTCCATGTTACTTGCTTATGAGACTGAACCTACATGAACAATGCAACGACAGCGACTACATTTCTCATTTGTATCCCTTAGTTACCATGCCTGTCGGCGCGACACCTAACGCATATCTACAAAAGGCAGCTACCGGTGACGTTTCCGTAGCTTTAAATGTAAGACCATTCATCTAAGTGTTCTGTAATTTTAACTATAAGAATCTAATCTCGAACCGCTCATAAGATGGAAAAGTATACATTACGATTTGTGTAAGCATCTTTGGTAGATAAGATAATGCACACTTCTAAATCTAAATCGAATTGAGACAATTCTTTTAATGATAGACATCCGATACATCATTCAATGTTACTTTTCTGGAGTTTGCAAAACAATACAACCACTTCATCCAAAATATGTAATTGTACAATATATAGCATGAGCGTTTGTAATAATTGGCCCGACAAACGTCACTCAATGAAAGGTCAAGGCCAGACTACAAAACTATAAAGGTAATGTCCAAGCGGCAACTACACCCTGCAACTGCTTTATCTTAATTCAGTTTGACATACACTTGCACTTTTGTTGGATGCATTAAAACACACGTGTACAGTTGTTTAACATGATGCACATAAATATATATGATTATAATATATGATAATCAGCATAGTCCATTTGTATGTGCTTAATGTGACAGATTGATAAATAAAAAATAAAAGAAAAATACTTAAATTAGGTCATATAATTATATATTTTAGGGTATACGCCCATAACCCTAATCTTGGAAATAATAACTAATTTTGCCCATGCTCTAATGAAAGTTTATCCTGGATCAAAGTTAAACGACATTTTCTTTCTTAAATATAAGAGTACTTTTCGACTTGATTACTTTTGTGTAATTGGACCCAGAGGCGGGCACTCCTGTTCAGCAAGACAGGCGACATTGGTTTGGCTACGATGTCTTTTAACGAAATTACAAACGCCTAAGTGCGAAATCGATAAAATAATCTTTAGGTCATTATTTTTCACATTTCCGCCTATGCCAGTATATTTGCTCGTATATATCTGATAGTAGATGCTACACATTAAATGATTAAATGCATGATTTGATCCTCTTTCCATTTCTTTTCTTCAATTTGTTGGACCGTCATTAAAATTATGGAATATCATTTACTGATTAGGTAAAGAGCTTTGAGTTTTTCTAGTGCTAAGATCGATACTGTACTTAATTGAATGTAGACATGGAAGCCAATTCCATTGAAAGAACGCACCAAACGGAAATTTCTTTAACTGAACTCTGTGCTGTTTAGTCTTTTACAACCACCAGCTAATGCGAAAACAGTATGGTTTTAGTATAATTAGTAGTCAAGATATTACAAAAAGCAAAATTTGACATGGTCTGTTGAGCAGTTTGACTGAGTCATAGGTTGTATTCCCAGAGCTTTTAGATCGATCTATCCCTGCGGGGAGTCTCACTAGATTACTGTCAGATAATCCGGCTTAAATGTCCGTCCCGCCTACTACAAGCTGTAAGGGGGTAATTAAATTTCGTGTCCGCCCGGCTGACAGCTATTTAGCGTGAACCCCCAGGGAGTTAGGTCGATCTAAAGTAGATCGATCTAATCTCTGGAAATGGGGTCATAGACTGGGCGCAACGTTGGTTTGCGTAGCATTCAACCTGTGGTTACCAATTTTTACAAGGTTCAATTGCGCCTAAACAGAGTGGCGCAATGGGTGAAGTCATTCCATATATTATGAATGAAAAACTAGAATAAAAGTTTTTAAGTAATGCCAAAAAATATAACCCGTTCGTCTCGCCCATATACTGTACTTTCTATTGATGTATGTCACTTTGCTGTACATCGCCTCATCGTAACTATATCTGGTTCTTCAGTCACAGGTAATGCAAATCGACACCAATGATACTACAACAAAGAAGCATTGTAATATCTTCGAGTTCAACATCTTGTTAACAGTATATTCGCACAGACTTAACAATTGGTTCGCCTGGCTGTGACAGAGGGGCCATATCAAATCGCGATGCAAGTGTATTCCCTGTTTCGAAGCTAGATATCTTGCTGAAAATAACAGTTGACAAGGAAACTCAGAATTTAACTGATATGAAAAAAGCTACATGTAGGCCTATATGTGTGCGCTTCCGCAAGCTTAAGGAGGAGCTAATTATGGGGACATGTTTTGTAACTGCACGATAACCAGATGATCTGTTTTGTCAGAATATCGTGTTTCATAGAGATCTTGTTGAAAATAAGAGTTGACAAGGAAGCTCAATTAGTGATATAAATTGCTATATGTATGTGAGCGCTTCTGCTCAAGTGCCCAAGCTTTGATAAAAGGTAATAGATGGGTCATGTTTTGAAACATCATTATAATCAGACAATCTGTTTTGTCAGAGCATGGAATTGGATCTTGATAACAAAATACTGGATTTTTATGAGAATCGAATAGCACCATTAAGTCGGAAACAGTTTCAGTGTACCCTTTTCAGATGCTGATAAACATACGGCACTCACCGAGTGTGCGGGTCTTATCAGCAGTGTTTCAAAAGAACGTCAGAAGGCTAGAAATAAACGTGTCACAGCTGTGCCGCAGAAGACGTCACAACTTTGTTGGGGAAGACAAGGATTGAATTCAAAAATGTAGATGAGTTTTTGGTTATTGATTTATCTTGTCTTGATATAAATGTCGAGAAGAATATTCCCCGATAATACTCTTTAGAGGGATTATATTAACGTTTGGCTAATGAAGCAGCTAAATTTCTTACATTGAAAATTCAGGAACACAGGTATCGGTAGTATTAATAAATGATGATGATTCTGTACCCCATTCTACTTACAAGAACACATCCACGCCATCATACAAATAACAGAATGAAACTGAACTTCAATTCACAGAAGGTGCACTTTATTCCCTGAGTCTGCTGATTTCTTGGTGACGAATGACAATACCGATGCAACTTTGAATACCTACACATCTTAAAATACGTGTGGATGCCTTTTTTTCTGTATGAGTACAAAAGCATTAGCGTACAATATCGTTTTGCGCTCTGTTCTACAAGTAATCGTTAAATGAAACAGAATGTTACATAGAGTCTATGTTCTAGAACGCCTCAGCCATGAATCTCTCAGTTCAGAGAGCATCAGGGGGCGGATCTCTTTCTACATTCTGCTCCAGCCTTAGTTTGATGCGGCAGAAAACGCTTTTCAACTCTCCTCGGAACTTTCTTCCAGAAACACAGTACAACGGAAAAATAAGGCAGTTGTTTGTGAGCGAGAAAATGTTCAGAATCTCTCTGCTCATATACAGTCTAACAAAAATGTCATCGCGTGGCAGCACGCTGGTATCGTCATACATCGAAAAAATTACAATGTCGACAAGAGTAAGAGGTAGAGTTAAAATCAGGAATGAAAAGGAGAGGGTTAAAAGTAAAATGTCAAGCTGGCGCTGAACCCCCTTGACTTTCTGCTTGTTGAAACTAGCACGGTAAACTGCCTGCTTGGACAAAGCCTCGGAGAGGTTCTTCATGATAATCCCATTCATAGTGAACAAAGTGAGAGAGGGCAACAGACTGAAGAGTACAATCACCATTATTATCCTAGGTCTAATGAGTTCTTTTCTGGTCATTTTACACATATAGTATTTCTTGGAGACAAACACGTCGTCCCATGCCCAGAAATTATATATGCTGACTAATGAAAATACACTCACGATCACAAAGATAGCAATCCGCGCGTTTCTTTTCTGACACCACCTGGTGGCTCGTAGGGGAAGGACAATGACGATGAATCTATTGAATGTCACGGTGACAATGAGCCATGACGAGACGTAGGTGACAGTGTCGGTCAGCCATACCAGCACTTTGCACGCAACCGCACTTCTTATTTCTAGATCCCCCGACGCTGTTAGCGTGTACAGTAAATGTAGCCATAGAAGCAGCGTATCCGTGACTGCCAGGGCCAACAGGAACTGGGCAAGGGCAGTCTTCCTCAAGCTCTTACTCCACAGGAACACAATGAATGTCAGGACATTTCCTACAGTTCCCAAAATCGCTAGTACTTTAGGAATTACTTGGTAAACCAAGCTGAGTTGGCTGTATACCTTCCCCTGTTCTTGGCTAATGTTCCAGGAGTTATTCATGAATGAAGAAGACGAATTGTCGTAATCTTGAAATAGCGTAGCATTCAAATAGCTTTCGTCGAGGTTGGAAGAACCTATCAGAAAGGAGTCTGTGGAATTAACGACGTCGGGAATATTCATGTTGTTTTATAGGTTGAAGAACTAGCGCAGGAGAGGAACCGCGAAGTGGATCGCCACACTAGCAACAATGAGTGTTCTCGGAGAGATACCTGCAAAAAAGATAAACAGAAAAATAAAACCTGGTCTTCATTAGCTCGTTGATTGAGGTGATTAGAGCGTGTTCACTTTAGGGTCTGCCGGTCGTGTCATAATGCATTGCATATATACAGACTGGTAACAATTACTTGAAAGATTTATCTTGTTTTTGTGTAATGGATGGTTTCATATCTCGTTGTTTTTATGAAAGGGAGACTATAATGGAGATTCCACGTTCCATAATATTTTTTTTTCAAAGAACTCTTAGAAAATCGAATAATAAAACGAATTGGCTCTTTTTGCACGGTTTGTTTTTCTGTAATGGAGTTTGTAATTAATTTTAATAATATTTAGAAACCTTTTAGCCACACAATAATTAAAACGTCCGAAGCTTTAGTAATGTCTTTTAATCAAAACATATCGTTTTTTATTAAGATTCAATTAAAATTGTAATAGAAATTGGAATACATTAATTGGAAACAAAAAAAGGCATTTGAATGAAAGCGTTCAATTCTGTGACTAAAAGATTCCGTTTGCAAATAGATGGGTACATGCGAGAAGTTTTTGATAAAATTTCAGTTTCAATAGGACCTTTTGTCAAGTATTATTTGTCAAGTACCTGACCATGTTCCCTGATTCGTATGTTCTGGCGGGAAAATGCTGACAGTAAAATATACTTGCATAAGTATGGTAGTGTGTGCAAAGCGGGTAGGAAATAGTAAGGACGCTGATCGTTTTATGTGAAAGTCAGCTGATCTGGAAAAAGGACCTTAGAAACCGAAATAAAAAATGAACCTTAGGCTGAGGTTAACAAATAACTCAGAGAGTGCATCATGGTTTTGTTCAAACTAGGATTTACCCGTGTAAAATAGCAATTAAGACGTTGATTTTAATTTTCCAAACAGGTCACGAAGGGTTTAGGTGTGGGCCCTTCTATAGAATTTCAGCATCATTCATTGCGAAAGGAGACAAATGTGTGTAACTAAATGTACAGCAGGTTTATAGCAAGCGCGTTAACAGTTTAGTGTTGTGTTTCGCCTAAAGCATTTACTTGAGAGCTGTTTTTTTTTTTTTTTTTTTTTTTTTTTTTACATAGGCGAAGAGAAATAACTCACAGGGCACAGGTGGAGCACACTTGGTCTTTTTTGACTTATTTATTTTGGAAAGTTAAATTAGCGATCGACGAAGTTACTTTTGTCTAGCTAAGAAGAAGAGCATTGGTCTCCCTTCTGTTCTGGGTATCTCTCGTGAAATCAGAGAGTTATTCTGCATAACTACAAAGTTGGTTACCAAAAAGTCTCTAAAGCCTCATTCAGAATAGGGGACTAACTAGTTCGAGGGTCAAATATGGCCGACCAACTTGAATACGTCCCCGCAGGATACCTATTCAGTGTCCATTAGCGGATTAGTAGACAAACTTTGTAGTGGGTCGCCATATTTGACCCCGGACTAGTTAGTCCCCTATTTCGAATGGGACCTAAGAGCGCATTCAGAACAGATGCTCCGTGGACTAACTAATCCGCTGACTAAATATGGCCGACCCCACGTAAAATCGATGCTGCCAATACTCTGATGGTCTCCCCGCCTCCACACGCGCCATCACTGCAGGGGCCTAGCAATTAAACCTCGGAAAGGCGACATTTAATCCGTTTCATTGCACGTGTGGAGGTGGGGAGATCCTCAGGGAATTAGCGGCATTGCTTTTAAGTGGGGTCTGCCATATTTAGTCGACGGATCAGTTAGATTAGTCCGCGAACCTAAATGAGCTGTAAGTGAGTGTGTGAGGAATACGGCTTTACAATTTTGATCCTCCATTTTTTGTTCTCTCTCCTACCCTCACTACCCCATTGCCATTTATTGTTTATCATGTTACTATAACAACGGAAATTCATCTAGTGTTTGAACAAAATGTTAAGTAAAGAAAGACGGGTATTCGTACGTGAATGGAGTTGAATACGTTTCAGTTGTACTACACTGTCTCTATTAGCTGTTAAACGGGAAACTAATTTTTGTTGGGCCTTCTAAGTACTATATCCGTTTTCTTGCACGAGGTTTACGTTCACCTACCTGAATTGCGTGGAACAGCAAACTCAGATGACTTGGTTGTTATGTACAGTATGAAAAACGCTCCAAATATTACCGAGCGCTCAAGAAAACTAAGGAAGAGAGCGAGAAAATGTTGCAAAAATTCAACTTCAACACGATGTCTTTACTGGTCATATGAAAAAAGAGGAGTTGCTTCGGTTTACATGTGATTTACAGAAGAGTGAGAAGATATTGTATCAATGCCAACATAAAGTTGCTTTTAATGTTTAACAAGTATGCGAAGAGATCAGATTAGGATTATAGGTCTTTGGAAACATTGGCATAGGTTTGTATAAAGTACCAAATAATAATAATAATAATAAATAAATAGATAAATAAAGATTGGGAGTTAAAAAAATTATTGATCGTGTTTAATACATGTAATTCTTTAATGAATACCATGTACGAGTTGCTTTTTGACACCTTTTACTTCACACCGCCGTTCTTGTATCATCATTGGGCGTATTTATTACCGTGTTTTCCATCAGGTAACGTTTAAATACAGTTGCTTAATCTTCTCAAAGATTAAATATCAATTTTTAAATACGTTTTTCAACAGCTGTGTAAACCTTGTATACCTCATAGAAATTCCCATTTAATACATGCCGTGGCCTTTCTCAAGTGCTCTAGACAACTCTGCCTAACCTATAGTATTTAAAGATACATCAATCTCATTTTATTATACATAATATCAACAGCATCAACAATTTGAAAAGAAAAGGGTTAAAATTCGCAAAGGTTCGAAAAACAGCTGAAGTAGTGTGAACAGACGAGACACTCGATCAAGCTTTCACTGAATTCAATTTTATTTGACTCAACTGATAAGTTGTTCGTTGAGGAAGCCACGGTAATCCAATGTGCCTTCAATGCAATTTATATACTATAACAAGACGGTGTTATCAGGACTTGAAAAACAGAAATGAGCTATTTTTAAAAAATATCATTATTATTATTATTTTTATTTTATTGTATTTATTTATTTATTTCGTTTTATTATTTTTTTATTTTTATTATTATTATTTTTTTACGACTTACCCAGATACGCATATATCTTTTTAGTCGCATTGGGAAGATGTTCCTTCACACATGGAGGAAATGACCTAGGTCACATAATCGTTATTGAAATATTTTACTTATAATCGTTTTAAAATTTAGAGTGCTTAACATTTACTGTGACTAACTTAACAAAGCAAAACAACTTAATTTGGGCATTGAGATAATATCTTCTCACTCTGCGTGTTAAGCTTCTTTATGAGAAACGTTTTTTTCATTGTGTAAGCAGTGATAAGACACAATTGCGCGGCACAACTAATACAATCCCCGCCTTTCTGTGATTTTTCCACATTCTAGGACATTCCGTTTCGTATGCCCAAACCACCATCAAGCAAGCATAGGGATTATAAAGCATTATATTCATGTGTCTTCTGAAACACATCATGTTTTAATCATCTTTGTTTTATGAGAACATTTAAGTAGCAAAGAATACAAGGGGAAACTGGTAAGAATAAAATTGATTATTGTGACACGCGGGTCATTTTGCCCCCGGCTTGCCTGGCTTGTTATTAAAATCGATATCTTTATACAATGTACAGTGAATCAGAAAATGTAATTCATCCTCAGTACAGCCAAATTGCAGAAACGATTTTTTCTCCTATATATCGTCATGCTTCCCCTCGAAGCGGTCGTAGGCCTACATGTATTCCGATTCTAAACTTTGCTAAATGTGTCCTTTCTGATGCGTTTAATGTGTCCTCTCTGAGGTACATTGTCAGTACCTCCATGTTTTTATGGGGGCAAAACAGAAAATAACGAATATCTCGATTTTCAATGCTACCCTACTTGTGACTGAAGGTGCACAGTCTAAGATCGGCTTAAGAGATGACAAACGATTAAATGGTTCAGTTTTGCAGATGTAGGCTATATGCCTTGCGTTCCTACTGCTGATAAGGGTGGATCTTGAAAATTATTTTTCCTTTCCCACCAGATTGGACTAATATTTCCTCGTTTGAATTAGAGTATCCGTTGTGATTAAATATCGCTCTGAGATACTTATGTACCTCATCCACTTCTAGTATCTTCCCACCAGTTTCCACCAACAGAAATGCTTGAGTTGTTTGTTTTGATATCAAAAGTATTGGAAGTGCGAATGAGCATTTCGCCCCAATGACTCGCTTCCTACGGCTTGAAGTGGATTAGACGAAGAAAGGAAAAAGAAGAAAAAGAAAAATACAGTGTACTTTAAATGCACACCGAGTTTCCAAATGAGTTGAGAACGCTTTTGATCGATTAAACGAGTCTGTAAACGCGCTCGTGCTGCGTTTTAGGCCCAACTGACAAACCAATATTAAGACCCTTTTCACATGGTGCCTTATACTTTTCTGTGTCGCTCCAATTTAAATACATGTATGTCAACGCGCAAAGGGAGTTGGGAGGTTACTCACTTTCACAAATTTGCTTTCAACAATTTGGACCAATTAAAATTAAATTTAACTGTCCACATTGAGCTCGTGGCCTCCGTTTAGCTGGCTCTATTACCAGGGCCTAGTTTTAGAAACACTGCATAGCACTATCCTGTATATAACACTATCCACTGTATAAAATTGTCATCCTTTGGGCAGATTCCCAGAGGACAGCATCCAGTTTTAACCAATGGATATCAACATAAAAAAGTAAGGATTTAGCATTTCGGAAACATTATTTTATCAGCAGGATAACTGACCAGAGGATAATGATTTTATCCAATAGATAGTGTTATCCATAGGATAGTGTTATCCAGTGTTGATGAAACTGGGCCCAGGATATTTTAAAACTTGTCAATTTCTCCAAATGGTGCGAAACAAAAGTGTACCACACGATATGAAAAGAATCTGTTCAACTTAATTCTCTCTCGGATTTCGATAAAAATAAAACATATGCATTTCATACTTTAAAAAGTCCTGCTTTTTGCATTTAGATTTTTAACAAACTGGCAAAATCGTATCGACTGCTCTCAATTGGTCTATACGGGAATAAAAGTGAATTTTGATTGATAACGCTTGGAATTTCAGATCTTCTTTATCTCAGACTGCCAGTGATTGAGAAATAATTAGCCGAGAGGGATGGAGCTTTGATGTGCTTACGTGATACTGTAAGACGGAAAAAGTTGAATGGAAAAAATCACAAAACAGATGTAAGCTGTTTCCTGCGTAAAACTGCCACTATTCATCAAGCAGAAGTATATGCAATTTCGTGTAATGGCCCTCGGCTTCACTAGAAACTCGCTTTTTCTTGGCTCATTTGTCGTAAAAACAAAATTGCAGGCAATATATAGGGCTAATAATGAAAGTACACTTAGTCTAAATCTAACATACATACTAATTTACTGAATTTGGTTCTTGAAAATTTTACAGGCGCATATGAATACCTGTTCCCACTAGAGCACGCCAATAGATACCTCGTCATTTCTACAAATGAAAAAACAGTTGCACCCTACGTGCCAGGTTTGAATACTGAGAGAAACGCTTTCTCCTAAGTAGCCCCTACAAGTGTTTATAATACCTTAAAAACCACATAATATACTCTTACCTCTTTTATCATGTGTTATTATAGGTATAGGTTAGGGCGTTTCCTATGATTTTTAACTCGTGTCCTGCTGGTTGGTATATTAATGTACTATAATACACCGGTGTGAAAGACCTTACCTACTGTCTAGTCTTCGAATCCCTTAATGAAAATCTAGGTTCTAAATTTCATATCCAAATGAAAACCAATGGACTTTCAAAAATTAAAAATGTTAATTTGCCTGGCATTCGTGCAAGGTTAAGTGAGTAGTTTTTAATGGGTAATGACGCAAGGAAATTCAAGCTTCATGATTTGTCTTCACGCACTGCCGTTGCAAACCGGCTGTTATCTGTCCAATAATGTATGGCAAACCATTATTTTACATTATCGACTCAACTTTAGATTGCAATATAAAAAAATTTCTACAGTCATCGAAACAAAGAAAAGAACAGCCCTACCAAGACAACAGAACAACACAAGTGAACACAAATCGAAAGGTGAAGTAGTCCAGTAAATCCGAGATTGTTCTACCAGTTCTAAACACCCTTCTTAAACAAGAGTTAAAAATGCGAGTATTTTTCAAAAGGGGTCTCTTTATCTGCGCAAAACTGTATATCTTCAAATGCTCTGAAGAAAGCAAAACGAATGGATAATGAACCTTTGACGAAGAAAGATCCATGTCAAAGGGGATGGCACACTTAACTGACAGCCGAAATTGAGTTTTCTAACAGATAACAGGTGATTTCGATGCAACGCACATAAATGAAGTTAGCACTCAAGCATGATGTTTTTTATACTACCACAGAAATCTCTTCTCTGCCACCAAGACACGTCTGTCTAGATTACTAGTATGGAGAAATGCCTTGCAAATGGATTTCATATCTAAGCTTTGTTGGTTAACAAAGAGGACCTAAAAGATGAAAACTGAAAAGATGAGAGTGTCCAAAAGACTATGGAACCCAACTTGATAATGTACCGCCTCGATACCCTCTACCAGATCCACTGATTGATTTTTTTACTAGATATTCACAGATAATGTCTTGCTAAATTTGGTCAATCTTCTGTGACCCTGTTCTGAAATCTGTAGGTTGATTACATGACTGCTGATTGTTTGCCAAACTACTCAGGAATTGCCACTTAACTATGTACTGCCAAACCCCCCTGACAACAATCAAGATAGTTAATTGCTCTGATTTTAATCACTTGCTCTTTTGTGACAGATAAAAATATCCCTTTCTGAATAGCTTGTTACTTCAGATTGAAGTTAACTGAGGAATCTCCTGTAGTAGCTCCCTACAGAGCCGGTACAATGTCGTCTGCGCGCGTGCAGATTTAATTGCTTCCATCTGGCCAAAAGTTACAGGGTGGAAAATGTGGAAATTTTGCCTATAATATCTGCCGCCTTGAGGGAACGAGCTACCCTCTACCAAAGCGCAGATTAATAATGTGCACTTCTTTCCAAGAAATGTGGCATGAATTGTCCAGAGACATATTTGTGAATATCTAGTGAAAAACCAATCTGTGATCCTGGTAGAGGGTAGGAGCGAGCACAGTTTATATGTCTATGCCATGCTGGCGAGGCCATAGGTCATTCAGAGATCTAAGATAAGTAATGAAATACAGCTACTGTCAAACAAGCTAAGTGCGGCACTAGTAGATAAAAATTTAAGCACTCCTCAAAAAAGGTTTAATCAGCTTTCCAGCGTTTTACAGAAGAAAAAGCAGCAAAATTAAGTTTAACTGTTCCAAACATTGTGGGGGTTTGCCAATATTCATTGTCATACAGAGAGAACTGCGTGTAATGCTAACCTTAAGAAACACTGAATAATTGGAATTCGAGTATCTGTTCAATAATGATACATTAGAGTGACATAAGTAAGCCTCCTAACAGCTACTTGACACCCACTACGGTGCATATTCCTGTCTTGCTACGAAATGATTCATAAAAAATGTACATGTACGAGTAGGCTGCTCTTTTTTGAATGCACTAAACGACACACGACTTTGGTATAAATAGCTAGATTTTTAAAAGATGCCTTCAATTGAATGTATAGGTCTACTAAGCTATCTCCTGTACTTATCATTTATCTGTTCCTGTTTTTTTTTCGTCTGGTCATAAATTCATTACCTAAACTGTATCTTTCTAGCAAAGTGTTCTTTTTCAAATTTCATTTCAATCAGGCAAAGTGCATCTGTAAAATATATGTCAAATATTAAAAAGATTAAAATACTAAAAGCTACTAACCGATCACTATCAAACACAAGAACTTAACGGCTTAAATGTAAGTGCAAGTGTCTAATTCCCTTTGACTTGAATCTCTTCTTGTTAAAAGGTTCGTTGTACCATCAGCGTACACGCTAAATACCTTGAATTTGACCTTAGAACCACGTCGTCCAGCCTTATTCGGCTTCGTCCGGCCTTATTCCGACATTGACGTCAAGCAAAATAAATAAATAAATAAATAAATGAAAAATAGTAATTCTTCTCAAAAGGTAAATAAAATATAAACAATCCACCAGTTAAGAGAAAAACCTTATGCCTCATGTGAAAGCGTTGTCGTTTTATTTGAGAGCCAGTCGTGAACCAAGATATCTAACGGAAACTCTTGTTATATTTAAGAGATCATATTATTTAGTCTCCGATGAATGTTAAGCAGCTGTGACATAAGTATTTGGGTTATCTTAGTTAACAATTTACGACTGTAGTGGTAATAAATAATCGACTGGTATTCCTGAAAATATCGACTAAATATAATCAATGTCAAAAATTTAAACGTTATCAGCATATTAGATGGGCCATAATCTTTATACAGGCAATCTTTATCTAGTATTCACCATGATTATTTCATTGCTCGATATCATATCATAGTAATGCACAGTTTAACAACGGAACCTTATGCTCTTAATTTATATAAGATCTTAGGTATGTAAAGTAGAAACTTATTGCCTCCCTTCAAAATATATAAGTTTTTGTACGACCAACGCGCTTCGTGTATACTAAAAAATGCTGGTGCTCTGATAGGTGAAAAATATATTTAAGTATTCAATACACATCTTAGTGCGATTTCCAGAAAGGCAACTACTTACCTGGTGAAATGTGTTCTTTTTAATCTGAAAGGGGTTCTCGCTTTTAGCATACATAGATGCAGTGTATACAAATGTATATTCGCTGCAGCAAAGACCTATAAATATCGATGTTAGCGCACCTGGTGATGAGTAAAGGAAATAATGACGACAGGGATTATCAGTTGAATGCGATTACGAAATGAGATATTCCCAAAAGAAAGAAGCCCCGCTTAAATGAAGATATCTTAAACCCTTTTCTTTTCAGGAAATATCCAAAAATTTCAAAATGATATTTATCAACGGTTCATTTTTCTTGTAGTTAACGATTATTCTGACTCTCCAAAATTCCTTTTTTTTACCATCAGTAACCTATCACTTGTCCGTCGAATGCGATTGCGAAATAGATTATCCCAAAGAAGAATTCGTGCTTTAAAGAAAGACGTGTATTTTTTACATCTCTTTGTTTCAGGAAATAGAGGAAAAGGAATGTTATTGATCAAATTTCTTGGAATTTATTGCCCATCTGATTCTGCAAAATTATTTCTACAGCATCAATTTTTTAGACACAAAAGAGTTGTATACCGAATTGTTGCAACATTCTTGGAAAGTGGCAATAGTGACAGTCTGTTTGGATATCATGAAAAATTGAACATATTTGAACTTTCCACAGTTGATCTGCGCAGAAAGCACATGTATAAAGAACCTTGGACTCAAGATAATGAAGGTGTGAGAATATTACTTTGAAAAGTAACTGAAAGAATGCATGCACCGGGGAAGGAGAGGGGATAGTTTGGTCTAGTAATCAAGAGAAACGACATTTTGCATGCAGGCCTATAGGCCTATATAAGCCCATGCACTCAATTTTGTTCTTTGCATTTAATTATGATGTTATAATGCCAATTTCTCTGTTTTGTCATTTTATAATAAATATTGTTTTCACCTATTTCTCTGATAATGTCGCATTATTTCATATCATATTTTCATTGGTTCACCGACCAATGTAGAATTAGGCCTAACCCACCAAATACAATTAGATATAAAATCCACATTATCAGTTCGATTACCTACTGGGCCTGGGCGGATCCGGGATTATTTTAAGGGGGTACGCAGATACTAAGCAGACCCCCCCCCCCAATCCCCACCCTTAGCGTAGGTTTCGGGGTCCGGTGAAGGGAAATATTTTGGTATTTTAGAGGGCGAATGGCACGTGCCATTTGGTACGATTTAGAACTAGGCCTATACTATGCAGCTAGTCAAAATTCTAATTTCAAGAGGGGACCACTGATGTGAACTTTGTCAGAAATCGAAAGGGGGGGGGGGGGGGGGGGGGGGTCATCCCCCCGCTGACACCCCCCCAAATCCGCCACTGCTATAGGCGTAGGCTATATAGCTGCCTGCAATTCAGATAGGCCTATATACCGCACTCACGCTCACACACGCACACACACACATACACACACGTAGCCTTCACACACAGACTTGCCTGTTCAAGAAACCACACCTTTAGATATCTTGAATTATTTATTAGATCTTATCATTATCGCATATTCATACCATTTTATTTTGTATCAAGATTAGACTTCCAGACAAATCATAAGTTAAGATAGTAGAAAATCTAAACGATTTTGCTCAATAATAGGATATAAAGGGTCTGGTGTATCGGCCCGGTTTTTTTTTTCCAAATGCGGCTAAGGCTCAAACAAATCCATCATAAAGGGATTTGTTGCTGACGTTTCTATGACGTTTGCGGTATTTTGTTGACAACACGATGCAGATTTTCACCCACAGTCCGAACACATTGGAACCACATTTTGCGCAACTTGGCGTGCGTCACGGGCCATCGAGCGTACCATATAAGTTATATGTAAGAAAGGAAAAAACGCAACTATTTGAATGTTTGCATGCCTCGTCGGTAGCTTTTATGATTACTCGTAAATAAGCAATTTTTTTTCCAAAAAAATTCGCCGAAACTTGATGAGTTAAGTAAGGTGCTGGGGCTGGTCGCAACTTGCGTATCGTGCTGCCATCTACAGGCACTAAAGGTCAAGGACAGCAAGGACGAGCCACTGAAGATGAGACGAGTCAGGTCTGGAAGCTTTGCCCGGTCGTTGCGAAGTGTTGAGCCAGAATTTGATGACTATGTGCTAGATAGGGGTGACCGTGCAGAATCTCAAAACAAGTTCGTTTTCGAGTGTGCATGGGAAGTTGCAAACAAAGGTGAGGATGGGAAACCCCAAAAGGTGATTCTTGTCGTGCAGGCTGCACAGAGCGGAAAGACGCGTACAATTTAGATACTATCCGAGGAAAGCTATACATGGGTTGTGTACTATTGCAAATGTTACAGTGTATCGATAACTGTTACATTTTCTTATCTGATAAGATGGCTATCAGTGTTTTATGAATAAAAGTTTACTTAACATGCACAAACATTTGTAATGAAGGTCACACTGAGGTCACATACACTGACACAGAAAGTCAAGTCTTCTCAAAAGTGCAATATCCTATGTAAGGTAGTTAAAACCTTCAAGGAAAATAAATTTTCAAAGTCTTGGAACTCAATCCCCTTCAAATTACATTTTTATGTATAATTCATAATTAAGTATTATTTTAATCAAAATAATTATCAAATGGTGTTTACATTTTGCTTTGTAATAAAATGTGATTAATGACATGTCAATCTTTTTATCTTATTCTTGATTTGTCTATTTTTGCCAAAATTCCCATGTTATCCATTGTGATTAAGGAGCTCTGAGCTGCATCTCTGTTCTGAATGTTGTTTGATTGCAAAATCATCATATCATAACACTCTTATTACCAAACATCTGCATCTTTGAATTTCCAGTTGGTGGTATCTACACAGTAATTAAGACCAAAGCAGGGATCAGTGTGGATGAACTAGGAGAGCAGTACTGTTTACTTGGACCATACAATGAATCCTGTGTCAGGACAGAAGTTGAAATCATTGAGCCGTCATTTGCTCCTCTCAAGGATACCATTTACCAAATGCGCGATAAGGGAATCAAGGTAAGATGTGTGATCCATACACAGGGATTTTTTTTTTTTTTTTGTGTGTGTGTGTGTGTGTGTGTGTGTGTGTGTGTGTGTGTGTGTGTGTGTGTGTGTGTGTGTGTGTGTGTTTTTGTATGCACATAAATATATGTTTTATATCTATTTTTAAAACTTTGGAGAGAGGGAGGGAACAAAAAATGTGCACTCTTTCCTTTGTTTAATTATTCCTTTATTGAGCACACTTGGTTTGTGTGAGCAATATTTGAAAATAATCAAATTGTTATTATGATCTTACAGGTAATATTTGGCCGCTGGTTGATTGAAGGTTACCCAAAGGTTGTACTCTTTGACATTGGATCAGCAGCATGGAAATTAGATGAATGGAAACGTGAAATCTGGGAATCCTGCCACATAGGTATTCCTTGGCATGACCGGGAAGCAAATGATGCTGTCATCTTAGGGGCACTGGTGGCTTGGTTTCTTGGAGAGGTAAGAAATGCTTGAGGTTTTTAAATTTTTTTTCAAAAGGTTAGGAGGAGATAACCAGTTAACAGTTTCATACATAATGCCTATTGGTCAAGTCAGACAAATCTTCCTAAGTAATCATTTTTTTTTTTGATAGTCTGAAATTAGTTGAATTTATATGCAGTTGGTTGATAACAAAAAAATTTTGGCTGCGATCTTGCACTGATAGTAATAATGAGCTCTTCAACTATTTTCTTTTTCAGTTTCGCAAGAACATAGAAGGTGTTGACCCACCTCCTCTTATCATTGCTCACTTTCACGAGTGGCTAGCTGGAATGGGTCTGGTGATGACCAGGACACGACACTTAGATGTGGCCACTGTGTTCACCACACATGCAACTCTGCTGGGAAGATACTTGTGTGCAGGATCCACTGATTTTTATAACTCTTTGGACAAGGTATGCTGTATGGGGCATTGTATCAGGATAGTATAATTAATGAAACTGAGAGTCATGATGTGTTGATTTTTTTTAATGCTGCATTTGCAACTTTTTATGATTCTTTTAATTAAAAGTTGAATACAACATAATAAAATTTGTGAACATAAGTAGGCTGGGCTACTGGGTTTATAGGGGAAGCTAGACTCTTATCAATGAAAAATCTTCTTTCAAGTTTGATTTGGATAAAGAAGCAGGTGATCGTGGCATATATCATCGATACTGCATGGAAAGGTCTGCAGTTCACTGTGCTCATGTGTTTACTACAGTATCACAGGTGACAGGACTTGAAGCCAACTACCTACTCAAGAGAGAACCAGGTAGGACAAGTTAATTTAGCACCCAACTGTTTCAGTGCCCATTTGTATGGAGTTTGATGGCTTATGAGTGTCCTCTTATATAAAAAGTGTTTGCATTGCAGCTCAGTTTAAAAAAATCTTTAGATCAGTCTATTAAATCTTAAGAGTTGTTGATAAAAGTTAAACAATAGAAATTGGGTAAAGGAAAAGTGCTAAGTCATCAGTTTTGAAGATGTTAAAACACTGCAGATTCACTGGACAGAAGAGACAAGTACAGGTTTAAGTTTTTTGTCTATGCTATACTCTTGTAAAAGAGAAATTAATTTTTTTCTTTGCTTAAATTTTAGATGTAATCACCCCAAATGGACTCAATGTATACAAGTTCAGTGCCTTGCATGAGTTTCAAAACCTACATGCTAAAGCCAAGGAAAAGATCCATGATTTTGTAAGAGGACATTTTCATGGGTATGTACCACTGTTCTTTTTTTTTCTAGGCAACTTTTCATTTGTTTGCTTTCTTAGTTATAGTGCTTGGAAAATTGTATTTTTCAGTAAAGAATTAAATGAAGGCAGGGTTTATATATTCCTATCTTGTAGTGCTGCAATTTGAAAATACCAACAATAGCCTTAGGTCATAGAATTAAAACTTTGATACAAAGTAATTTTAGAAAAAAATGAAGAAAAACAATTATCAGAATTGTTTTGCAGTTTTTTACATAGTTAATAGCATAAATGATTTATTATTGTTTTTTAGCCACTATGACTTTCAATTAGATAAGACACTTTACTTCTTCATTGCTGGCCGCTATGAGTTTTCAAACAAGGGTGCTGATATGTTTATTGAGTCAATGGCAAGGCTAAATTATTACTTACAGGTAAGAAATAGTTATTTTTTGGGATGGGATAGTTGCTGTTTGAAAGAATGAAAGTTTGGAAATTCTATAGAAAAGGAATTTTAAAACTCATTGCTGGATTGAATAAGTTATTTTGAATTTGCAATTTGTTTAAAATCTGTCTGTATGCTGTCCTTGCTGTACAGTTTATTTCTTCAAATCTTCAGCAAGCTGGAAGTGATGTGACAGTGATAGCCTTCCTGATCTTCCCTACCAGGACCAATAACTTCAATGTGGAATCCCTGCGAGGCCAGGCCATTGCCAAACAACTCAGAGACACTGTGCATAATGTGCAAGCCAATATAGGAAAGAGGATATTTGAAACTTGTTTACAGTAAGATGTTAATAATGTGTGGTTTTGTTCTTCATGATTATTTTATAATAAATCTCTTTTATGTTGATGGTCATTATTTTATAAATTGATGCATCAATGGAGGTATACCTATAGATATTTTCAGATCTCTTAAAACTCTTTAATAATGTTCCTTTTTGTGAGGCCTTTTTAAACCGTGTCAGATAAAATGTTTTGGTTGATCTTTTTTTTTTTTTTTTTTTTTTTTTTGTAGAGGTAAGATTCCCTCAGGGGAGGATGTGTTACAGCAAGAAGACATTGTGCAGTTGAAGAGATGTATATTTGCTTCTCAGGTGATTGCACCAGATAGTAAAATAAACAACTGAACCTTTAATCATGTTCTACACAGTTTTATTAAACAATATATAAGTGTAGCTCTGAGACTTTTTGGTTAAAAATGGTTTACTGTGAAGTTTTTGTTGTTTTTAAATTGAAAAATTTGCTCGTATCAACATATTGTAGTTATAAAAGATGGCTTCTAGGTCTTTAAGTTAAAACACAATCTCATTCTTAATATACAATTAACAAATTTGTACTGTCATTCTGTAACAGAGACACAGTCTTCCCCCAGTGAGCACTCACAATGTGGTGGATGATGGGATTGATCCTGTACTTTGTGCAATAAGGAGATGCCAACTCTTTAACAGGGGTCAAGACAGAGTTAAGGTAATCTGTAATATGTTATGTCATTTCATGCATAGATTTATTTCTCGATGATATGTGGAATTGAAATTGTGAAATATTGAGAAAACCAAGATGCATTTAATCTTAATATTTTATTAAAAATTTTGGGGGGATAATTTTTTTGTCATTGTGAGATGAAAATATTTTCTAATAGATTATACAAAAATATTGCAGAGCCTACACAAACAGTTTGAAGTTATTTTACCATGATTCAATTTTTACAAGTTCCACAATGACTTGTTTATTTTCATCAAAAATTTAAATAAAAAAAACATTGTTGGTACATCGAAGTGCTCTTTGAGGAAAAACCAATAACTACTTTTAAAGGAGATCAAATGATAATTGCATCCAACTTTCTTTTTCATGTAGGTTATATTTCATCCAGAGTTTCTTAGCTCTACTAGCCCTTTATTGGGAATGGACTATGAAGAATTTGTGCGTGGCTGTCATCTAGGAGTTTTCCCCTCTTATTATGAGCCCTGGGGGTACACACCAGGTGAAGTTTCCTTAATTGATAAAGGATGTCTCTTTGATAGCTCAAGTGTATTACTCTCATTACTCAGATTATCTGTTGAAATTAAGCTAATATTTTTACATTTTCAAAGTATTATTTAATTTATTTTTTTCCTCACCTCTCTAGAAAATATTTTGATAATTATTTGTATATTGTTTATTCTGTTCTTGATTATCACTTGATTTTGGTGAGCACATATGTGATGTTTTACATCGCATATTAATATATAACATGCAGAACTATCATGAACATGTCATCATACATTTGGCCTGTATGTTTTGTACTTGCTTTTTAGCTGAATGTACCGTGATGGGAATCCCAAGTGTTACCACCAACCTGTCCGGGTTTGGTTGCTTTATGGCAGAACACATTGCTGATCCAATGTCCTATGGAGTCTATATTATAGACAGGAGAATGAAAACTGCAGAGGAATCCATCCAACAACTAGCTCAATACATGTTTGACTTTTGTCGTCTGTCACGAAGGCAGCGTATCATCCAGAGAAACAGAACTGAGAGACTGAGTGATCTTCTGGATTGGAAGAATCTAGGAATTGTAAGCATCAAAGACAGACGCACACAAGCAGGCAGTTTTTTAAATTTTGAACCTTGACATTTTTTCAATTTTGTTCTTATATTTTAGCAATGAACAAACTCAACTTTATGTGTATGCTTTGTAACTTGTTTGATTTCTTTTTTTAGTATTATAGAAAAGCAAGAAATATGGCTTTGCAAAAACTTCATCCTGAATTGTTCCAAGAAGATCCAAATACTGTAAGTATTGCTTGAAGAGAATGACTTAAGTGTTTCGTATTACAATTTTTTTCATAAGATGCTGAAGGTGCAATAATTTTGTAATAACACAGTTTTGAAATGAGCAAAGAGTGTCATAATTGTACCCGTAAGATTTGGTAAAATTATTTATAAGGATTCCTTGTTAAATTACATTTTATTTCTTTAAGTTGCTTGGCTTTATGCCTAGAACTAGCCATAATGCCCTACACTACTTAGTAAATGTCGTTGACTTTTGATTAATTAAAAAATTTTCTTTTAGGGTCGTATCTTCATGCCCAGACCTGCCTCAGAACCCCCCTCTCCGTCTCACTCCCGCTCTTCCACTCCAATACCCTCAGACACAGACGAGAAAGACGATGAAGACGATGATGATGAAGATGATCATGATGATGAAGAGGAAAAAGAAATCTTGAGTAGAAAAGATGACGAAGAAGACCATTATTAACGTGATGTGTGGCTTAAAAATTTGATATAACTTATAATATAGCACTCCCATATTTTGTTTGTGCGTTTTGTTTAAGACGTAGTTATATCTCTATATGATATAATTTGAGTTCTTTGTTTTAACTGTCGAAAGATGTCACATATATACATGAATTTTATAATAAGTAGCCCAGGGAAAAACACAGTATGCTCAGTTGATATCTGTGTGCATGAGGTAATGGTGTATTAATCATTTGAGATAAAAACACTTTTGTTTATACGCTCAAACTTGTTAATTTTAGTGGTCCATCCCCAAACCTTTATTACTTTTTTCAAATATGAGGCCATAATGTATACTTAAGTTCTACAGTGGAATATATTATGTAGGTGTGTGATTAAATGTCTATTATTGCTTCTCACAGCTTACTGTGTGCTATTCTCTTCATGAAATTTCTGGTGTAAGAAGTGGGAGATTTTACAGAATGTTAAAAGGTTAGGATGGTTGTTGATGCTTTAATAGCAATGTTTCCTGTATGATCATCTTTATTTGAAATCTTAAATTTTTACATATGATGTACAATCAGTTTAAATGCTGCGGTGAACTCTTTGTACTAAAACATGATTTACTAAGTAGTGTAGTAATAATAATGTTGTAGGGTAGAAATGGTGTGTACCTTATTGTGTTTTTTTCTCTTACTGAGTAAGATTTGTGTTTAACATGTGATGTTGAAAAATGCCATAGTTACTACTTCTTAGAAGTTCTTTTAAGCATCATAACTGGGGTCGAAATGGGCAGCCTAGACTAATTTTAGCACTTAAAATATGCTAGCAGCATTGGGTCTTTTATCAGCCATTAAAGAAATGAAAATGAGATTTCCATTATTTGATTTATCAAAGTCCAGAGTGGTCTTTTCATAGTAAGATTAAAATTTATCTTTGTACTTGAAGTGTCTTCACTGCAATACCTGGTGCATATTTTAAAGTATGATCAAAAATTGTTTAATTTCCTAGCTTGGATGAAAAAGTTTTGATGTGTGAAAAAATGAGGAACAATAGCTTTTGCTTAATTTGCTTGTTACTAACTTGCAATTGTTGTGTGCATAGGATTGTTTCTTTTTTTCTGTAATAATGTGTTCACATATATAATTTTCTTATATTATTTTTGGATTAAGTAAAGAAAACTTATAATGGTCTTTATTATTTTATTATTTAGGATAGAACAAATTGCACATTGTCCAGAGTTCCAATTTTCCTTTTAAGTTTAAAAGGTAGATATATTAATATTAAGGCCTGACAAGGTTTTGGAGTATTAGTTGATACTAGACTAGCCAAGGTAGAACACTAAACCTTAATATCATGTTTACTTATACTTCACTTACAATCACAGAACTGTATCATGAAAATATATTTTACAGAGTATACCAATAATAGATGTTCCTGTGTTAGAGAATTTTGAGATGAAAGTCTTTTTTCATTGTAATTTTCTCATAATATTCAGGAATATAATGATATCAGGTGCAGCAGTTTCTTATATTAACATTCTGAATTATGTACTCCATTTTGATAAGTTCAGTGAAGTGAGGCAAGAGGTGAGATAGACATTTATCAATCAATCATTTATCATCATCTAACAATTGTCAAAGTTGTGTTGTAGTTTGATACACATACTCTGGTTGTAAAAAGAAAGTTTATCAAAAATTAGTTTCTTCAGAAAAATAAAACTCAAAGAGATTCCAGGTAATCTCTGATATCTAAGATACCAGTAAATCTCTGATATTAGAACTGTAGATTTTCTTTCTCCTTACCCGTTATGTACTGCCAGATGTACATCTTGAAACAAGTCTGAAAAGATGCACAACGCAATAAATGTGGCATATGCACTATATATAACGTGCCAAATGTGTTCAAAGAAAAATGAAGAAAGTTATTTAGATTGTTTCATTTTTATTTGCTTAAACCAGTTTGGTTAAAAAGTACTAGGTAAGTATTATAACCATAAGTTTCAACTTTTAACTCCTAAACAGAGTGCCGCAAACCACTCAAGAGTTGTTGAGACTTCTGAGACACGAGTTAATGTACACACTGGGACTAGACATAATTTAGTGGTAGTGTAGCTGATAATGCTTAAGTCATCCTGTTAACGTGGTAGTTGTGTTTTAAAAGAAAAGTCTCCACAGTTGACAATCTTGTCCAGGCTGTAATGCTGACTATTTACCATTATTAGACATCATATCTAGCTTCATTTTAAAAAAAAAATGGACTGGAGTCCTGAATAATACATACTATCAGGATGTTTGATAAGTGTGGAAAATATTTTTTATTTCTGAAGGTTGAAACTTGGCTGCGTATTGTTTCAAATGCTGATTTTTCAAATACATTTATAGACTTTAGCAAGCTCACTTTCCATGTTTAATAGGTTAATTGTTATTCTTAAAAGAAACAGGTTTGTGTTATCAAGTATGAAGGATTTTTGCCAAATAGTTATGTATACATATATATAAATCTATAGATCTATGCTTAAACAAGGGATGGTTTTTATATATATTTAAAATGGAAAAACTACTTGATATTTGTTGAATTAGCAATTTCCACTAGGTACATTATATGCCAGTTGCTACCAAAACATTTTAGTTCTGTACAGTACTCTGGTTCAGATGCACCACAAATGCAAATCACTCCTTATATACACGAGGCCTGTTTTAACTGGCATTTGCTCACATATGCACATGAACATTTAGCATAGGACACAGCAATGACAATTGCTAGCAAACAGTTGCCTCCTGAAACTGGTCCTTATTTTATATTATGCATGGTATTAAATATGTATCACTAATAGATATGAAATAGAATTGCAATGCCCTGTAAGAGTTATACACAGTATTCCCATGTATGATTATTAAAGGTTGGTCGTAAACATGCCAAATGCCTTTGCCATTTGTGTACGAAGTCTTATGGATTTTACATAACAGCAGTTTTATTACAAACAAAATTGTAATAAAAGATTCTAATGCAAAGTGCAAAAATATTTATACTTTGATTTTTGATTATATTTTATGCAGAATGCTGTATACTTTGAGCATTGGAACTTTATCTTACAGCTAATTGAGAAAATGAACACTAACACATTTATAATTTTTTTTTTTTTTTTTTTTTTGTAAACTTCATTTTGTGGAGTTTTGAAAAGCATTTAAATGATGGAACTTGAAACCAGAAATTGCCTGCAGTAGACCAGGCTAAGCTAGAACCCAAACACTGGCAGAATGCTTTGAAAAAAAATTTAATACAATTTTTTTAAACAGTTAGATTCTGTTACCCCATATAAACCATTGTCCCAGAACTACCCATAACTGAATATTATTTATGAATGAAGCACATCATGTTCGCCATGATTTGCAACTGACAAGTAGAACAGATACTGGGACATGCACGCGTTGGGTTCAACAACTGGTGAAAAGAAGCAATTCACATTCTAAATCAACCTGACCTCCAGCTACGAAAACCTGAAAGAGTAACCCCATTACAACCAAAAGAAAATAATTTGATTATGCACAAATTTCAATAATCTTTTCACCCCAATTCTTCTATCACAGAAAAAGCATCTGGTCAAGTTGCAGACAAGTAATGCTTTAAAAACTACAAGCTGGCTACATTCAGATAAAAATGCCAAATCGCACTATCCCAAAAGGTTATATATAACAATGTCACTGAGCAAAACTGCAGTTAGAGAGATTTGGTTAGTTTTTCACTTCTTTCTTCAGTGATAAAAAACTGATATATTGCTTGCATGTAACGTAAAACTTGGATATTGCACATAATTTCCATAAGGCGAAGCAGTTGATTTCAATTTCTTATAATAATTTATAAGAAAATGCAACAATTATTAAAATCATTCATCCCAACAAGTCATCAATATCAGTTTTAGATAACTGACTTGTTTGTTTTGGAGGCTGTTGGAAACCCATTGAAGATGGCTGATGCATTCCAACATTCCCCATCATGCCAGTCTGAGTAAATCCAGTCTGGTTGCCTTGGAAGCTCATATAATTCTGATTTCCCAACATTCCTTGCTGCATATTATGCTGTCCCATCATTCCCTGCTGCATACTTCTTCCCATCATTCCCTGCTGCATACTCAAGTTTTGCTGTCCCATCATTGTCCCACCTGTCTGCTGTTGCATTTGATTCATTGGTATCTTTTGCTGACTGGCTGGCAGTGGCAAAATATTATCAAACGCAGACATATTAGCAGTTTTTGGCTGGGCAGTGCCCATCCCCATACTGCCCATTCCATAACTTCCTGACTGTGAAACTGATGAAAAATTCCCATAACTGCTTGATTGAGCAGGTGAAGACATTCCAAAACTGCTTAATTTTGGGTTCACACCTTGATTACTAACACTGTAATTTGTATTTTGAGCAGTTTGACCAAATCCATAATTTTGACCTGGAGCACTGCTATAGGCTGAAGTCTGTGGTTTGCCCTGCTGCAAGCCACTTAAATTTGAAGACAGTAGAGATGCTGTCAAGTCCTTGCTCTGTGCCTTGCCACTAGACTGAGAGACACTACCAGCAGATCCTGAAGCCACCAAGGGTTTTTGTGACTTAAATCTCTGTTGCTGTTCTTGTTCCCGAGCAAGTCTCTGTTTTTCTTCAATTGTCAAAGATACCTAAAATATAAATAATAAAATCATACCATTTTTAAATACTACAATAAATTGATGGTATTCTGAAAATGTTAGTTAATCAATGTTTTCTTTGTTAGTGAATCAGTTTTCTTTGTTACTCATCAGTACAAACAAACATTCAACAAACATTATTAGCCAATACTCATCACAAATGAACATATATCCACACGTGCAGTTTTATAACTACATGTACTACATGTCCACAAGTTAATACTTATGCATGTCTGCTCATGGAAGTGCTGTCACAGACTCATCAAGAATTGTCTATTTTTTAAAATTACCTGACATCCTCATCATGCCAAATTTTGCAATGGACATTAAATAAACTGCAATATGTATTATCTGTATAAACACCTACTTTAGCTTGGTGTTTGGGTACAGCGGCAGCACTGGAGGTACCCTGGGAGACTGGAGGAGATGAATAATGTGCACTACTACTATTGGACCTTGGAACATCTTCAGTCTTTGCAACACTTTTACCAGTGAAAAAGCTCCCCAGACCGAACCCAGTGATAAATTTATCCATCTGAAAACAGTGAAAAAAACAATCAAACAAGTCAGGTAGACTGTCTCACCATTGTTAAGCTACATTCATTTATAATACAATTTTACAACAATGTCCCTACTGTCATATGGACTTGAAATTGTTTGAGCCATTTGAAATTAAAAAATGCATCCAGTAACATATCATTAAAGGGATAATAACTCTTCGTATGAGATCTATATTTCACAATAAAAACATTGTGAATAACTCATAGAAATATAATATATTCTGTTTTACCACAAAAACAGCAGTTAAAGCTATTATTCTAATATCTGAGCTTGTCTTTAGACCACGTGACCTCCATTGATGGCTATACTCTGTTATAATCTCTTAAGAGATTTTAACAAAAAACCAAACTTTTTAGAAAAAAACCAGGGACTAACTTTGAATGTAAAAATGGATTCATTAACCATTGGTAAGTATGGGAAAATTGTTTACTCCAGGAAAATTCATTTTTTGGCCGAAACGAAGAGTTATTATCCCTTTAATGAATTATTGATGTACTACCATAGATTCCTGTTTCAAATCTCCAGCACTTCCAGTACTTTGTCCATTTTGCTCCATTTCACTGAACTGAAGGGTTCTAGATATAAAACAATAAAATCAAAATAAATTAGCACAGAAAGCTCATTACATCTTTCCACATATTTTGTTTAACATGTGTACATGTTTAACTTATATCAATTTATTATACTTAATAACATCAATCATACTGTTAATAATTTGTTTGATTTAAACTTTCAATATCTTATCTACTGCAATATTTTCCTAGTGCTCTCTTACTTTTGTTCTTCTTTCATTGCATTCAACTGCTCCAGTTTTGCCCTCTGTTCCATCTCAATGCTGGACAGCATCTCTTTGATAACACCCATGTATGCATTGAACTACAATACCAGAGTTTAAATGTAGTAAATGTGACGCAATGGCAATATTATTCTTATTGAGGTTATCTGGAAACACCATAGAAGGTCGACCTATAATTAACATTAAAATTTAAAAAAAATGAAATGTTACCTGATGAAGATTGAGGCTATTTTCCATGGAAAGTGGAATGATGAAAGGCAAAACCTTATGGGACAATATTTCCTTAGTAATACCCAATTTCTTATGGGTCAAAGCAACCTGATAAATGCCTGAAAATAAAGAAATGAGAATCAAAGCCTATAAAAAATCTTTTTAAATTTTGCATCTTGATCATGTACTTGTTTAGACCTTCAAGTGAGGACAGTTTACCCATATTAAAATCTTATCAAAATAAACAGTACAGTTTACTTAGGGTTGATATTGAAAATTATCAAATAAATAAAAGCCAAAATATTTATACACAGAGAGAGAGAGAGAGAGAGAGAGAGAGAGAGAGAGAGAGAGAGAGAGAGATGTTCAAATGAGTCAATACAAAATCACACAAAAAAATTATTCAATATCTCACCATGCCAATACATACCAAGAACGCTCATTAATACTGCAGGTTCTTTGGAAGGGATCTGAGGCAACATAGGCAACAGGTCATCCAGGACCGTCCACTTGTCCATGTATTCCATCAGCTTGCCCAAACAAAGCAGGCAGCTCACACGTACCTTTGGAAAGAAAAGAACACCTGACAATATATAATTAAGCATCTATCTTGTCAAATTTTGTTTATGATGTCATATGTGTTCCGAATTATTTTTTGATTTATAATACAAGATTCAACTGAATGTCAAATTTTAAACCAATCATTAAAGCAAAATATTTCCAATAAGATAATGAAAAATGAAAATAAAATAATCCGATGCAATTTTTTTTTTCTAAAATACTCACAGATAAACTAGATGTTGATAAGGTAGTTTTCTTAATTCTTGGCATTACTGCATTCTTCAGAGAACTAAATTCAATCAAATTGGCAAATGTGGGAAGGATGTTGAGGCACAGTTCCTGTAAATTTTATGAATAATAGTTTTATAAAAGATATAAAGGATATAAAGGATGGGATTCCTTACAACAACAACAACAACAACAATATTAGTACAAAATCTGATAAACAAATTCTTCAGATTTTAGGTGATTTTTAAAAAATGTCATGCAAAAGCAGTCAAAATCTAATAGTTTAATTTGCTTACATTTCATTCATGAATGTCTGGGTTTTTTTTTTTTTTTTCAAATTAGATTACTTTCAGTGGATAATAAATCTAAATTAACCCAACACAACATGGCAGGAAAGATGCCAGCTTTTTTTTACCTGTATCTGTGGAGAATTATTCTCCAATGCCCCATACAACATGGGTAAAACATAAGCCTTAATATCACCAGATGGGGTTTTGCTCAACAGAAGATTCATGTTTTGGAGGAATAACAAAGTGACCTGAAAATCCATATTTAAAACCATAATTATTAAAATTTGTAATTTTATTATAAGTATGGTATAAAATTCACAGCAAGATGAAATCAAATTGTCTTTGGACAACATCAAAAATTACAGTGAGTGAAGAGCTGAGTTTATTAATTACTGTTGGGTAGGACTTACTAAGTGTGTGTGTATGCATGTCTGCATGTGTGCTTGCGTGCATCCATGCGTGAGCATGTGTGTGTGTATATGCAGACAAATGGACTACACATGTACCTGCATAGGTTCCTTGATCTTAAAAAGTGGAATCAACTGTGGTAGAATGTGCTTCACATATTCCTGGTCAGAGGCTTGTTCAGCTATCAGGAGAATACTGGGAAGGAGGAATGGAACCATTTCAGGGTTCACCACTTCCTTGTATAAACAAGGAAGGATACGCTGGAGTGATACGCGCTAAAATACAAAATTTATAAATAAAACTAATTAAAAAAGGATGCATTCATGGCATGCTTTGACTAATATGCATGCACTATATAGTATCGTACTCTGCTGAACTGTATGATTTCTCTTCGGTACCTACACACCAATATTATCCTCAAGACAAGTATACAATGTGCACTGATTCATATTTATTTAAACCCCTTACACATTCCTCACCTTTGGCATTTTGGCAATGATCTTCGGTAATCCTTTGAAGAAATGGGACTTCTGCAGATTGTCCCTTTGAAAAAGGTTGTCTAAATACTGCAGAGTCATGCAGCCTACATCTTCAAAGAATGGAATCTGATGGAAAAAAGACCAAATGCTCCAGTAACTAAAGATGACTGATTGTTGCAGTGCCAATATCAGTATCAATACAGATATAAATTTAAGTAAAGCACATTTCTTTTTAGAATTACAGACTCTTAAAACTTTCTCAAAAGATAACATGCTGGTCTATCAAATCAATTAAGGATGGAGGTCAAACGTAATGAGGCAATGGGACATATTGAAAACCCACCTTCACTAACTGATCAGCATCGGGTCTCAGGGCTGGTTCAACATTGAGCAACATCTTCACATGTTCTCGCACCTCTTCTGGAACACAGCCTAATGTTGTGATCTTCAGGTCTCGAAGCTGAAGCAGATGGGAACATTCTGCACCATAATCCAACAACACATCACAAATATAATTGCATTTCAAATCACTAGCTTTCTACGATCAACCAATCGGAATCTCTGTCCATTTTAATGTATTTTCAAAACAAAAAATATCTGGTATCTGCAATAAAATTTTCCCTTTTAGTCATGCATTTGGGGCCTAAGTGAAAAGGGGAAAAGCATTAAATTTGTTCAATACAAATGGATAGAAACAACTAATTATCAAAACAGAGTGACTTACAAGTGTAATAAATGCCATACCTCAATGATATTCTTTTTATACACAGACCACTGACTGCTACACTCAAACAAAGGCCTGCCTTTGTTAAAAAGAGTATACATGAGTATGCCCACTGAGTACATGTCACTGGTACTGTCACATGTCATGGTAATCCCATACTCTGGGGCCAGGTACTCCAGTCTGGGCTGGATCATAGGGGGAATATCTGGGTTCCACTCCACAAAGTTGAACATTGCCTACAATAAAATGGGTTGTCCTATGCAATATCAATTGTTTTTTTTTTTTTCATCAAAATAAATGTATATGGTTTTCGTCTTAAGCTAATATCTCAATAAGTTTTATATGCCAAAATTGTACATTCAAATGAGCTTTAATCTATGTGATATTATTTTACATCTACACTAACTAATATACACTTCTGGAATCATTTTCTCTAACACATTAACCTCAAATATTTGAAATTATTTGACTCAGTGAAAGGCTTTAGTGACCTTTTATAACGTTTTTGCAATAAAAATAATAGTAATCAATATGTTTAAATGCTGATATAAAAAGGCTTTATCTAAACATCTAATTTGTTTTTGTGCAGCTTGAATTCTTGGACATACTGCCTGATCTTGAGGATTTGAGCTTGTCACACACATGTCGAATCCTGCTATCTTCCAAACACCATCTTTGTTGATATAAATGGAATCTGGGCATATGTTTCTGTGTAGGATCTTGGCGTCATTGTGGAGAAATGCCAAACCTTCTGTCAGCTTCAGGAAACGAAGAAAATTATTTACATTTCAGTAGCTATTATCTGAACCATGGTATGTTGTAATAAGATGACCATTAAAATATCAATGAAATATTAGTATAAATATAATATTGTATAATAAATATAATATATTCTGGTGCAATCTATTGTATGTATTCTTTTGTCTTTCACCCCCTGAGGTGGGAATAAATAAATAAATAAATAAATAAATAAATAAATAAATAAATAAATAAATAAAGGACAAGGACAAGGACAACTCACAATGTAACCAAATTGTTTCCAAAAGAAACATTTTCACAAAGGTTTCTAATTACATGTGTCTCATGGACCTGCTACATCTTTTCTAAGTAGTAGAGTGACTTCCCCTCAAAGAACAAAACAAGTTTTGGTGTTGTTGAGTACCCAATGAAGCACATTCAAAAGATCAACTTTTTGGTGCAGGAACATAACATATATATAACATCCCTTAAATATAAAATCATTATTCAAACCTGTAAAAGTCCATATTTAATTTCAACTTCATATAACTTGTGATCCTTGATGGCAGGTGGAGGTGGTGTGGGCAGGTTCTCAGAGTTGCCTAATAAATTAGCCAAACTTGCAAAAACCCGCTCAGTTGCAAAGCATAAAGTTTCCCTAGAAACAAATAACTGATTTAGAAAAAGCACTGTCAAATTTTATCTACTCAGGTGCTTATCTTTGAATACACATTACTATGAAACAACATTATTTTAATTTATGTAAAAAGTCTTATGGTAAAAAATGTTGTTATTTACCTAGATTCTTCTAAAGGCTGTATGACAGATAAAATCTTGGGATGTCTCAGCTTTGTCAACTGGGCAGATCCTTTTTTCAAAACCTCTATGATTTTTTCTTTATCATTTCTTGAATAACGCTCCAGGGACTTTTTCTCAAAGATAAAAACAGAGGCTTCCTGAAGATGGAAAAATTTTGGTAATCTAAGAGCGCATTCCCAGAGATTTAGATCGATCCAACTAGATCGACCTAACTCCCTGGGGGTTCACGCTAAATTGCTGTCAGCCGACCGCGCATGGAAGTTAATTACCCCCTGTACAGCTTTTAGTAGGCGGGACAGACATTAAAGCCGGCTTAGCTGACAGTAATCTAGTGAGACTCCCCACGGGGATAGATCGATCTAAAATCTGTGGGAATGGGATCTAAGAAAGCACCACACCACATCATTAAAATCTTAAATAGACATTTTCAGTAAAATTTTTTAAAATATAATCACCCACACACATATTAGACCTTAAGCTAATAGAAAAATATGAGTTTTTTCACCTGTTTGGTTGTTTTCTTCACTGCATCATATATCTTCCATGACAACCCAGGTCCACCACTGGCTACATGAGGTCCAAGTTCAAAGTCTTTGGCTAAGATGTTAACTTGTAGGGCACTGCTGACTGTGCTCTTCAACTTGTCAAGCAAATCCATTGTTAATTCTCTATTGTTCCTGAAAACAGACATTAATAAACAGCAAATAAGTCCATTCTCAGATGTTTAAATGATGTTAACCTACTGTTGAAAATTATCATGTACAGGCTCAGTGCAAATTGCAGGACAACTATATAGCTGACAAACTGGTTGTCATCATAGAAAGTGAACAGTGACCTGGTCATTGGCTACACAATTATGGCCCAGCCACATTCTGTATGGCTCTGGTAAGTCTAAAGTTCAATCAGAAAATCAAGAAATAGACATATAACTACAAGTACTAGTGCAAAGAGCACCTGTTCTGTTGTTTCACTTTTGAGAAAAGATATGATGTATCAACAAAGTTATTTTATGGCTGTAAGTATAATACTTTAAGAGGGAATATTTCAAAAACCAACAATAAAAAAATACAATGCCCAGAAAGCGCCATTCAATTACTGCATCCATAGTACTTCTATTCTACAGTGTGATTTTTAAATATTAGGCTTAGCAAATAAAAAAACATGTAAAACAACGATAGGTCTTAAGTTATGGGAAACCTTACAGCTTAGACAAGACAAACTTATTTTTAAAGGTTGGCGATTTTTAGCCATATTTTCTCTTTCATGTAATTTTAATAAACAAAATGAATGTCCCTGCCAGTAAAATTAACTAATGGTAGGTATATCACAATCCGCTAGGGGCGCTACAGTAGTAACTATCCAGGGGCAGTGAAGTGTAAAACTGATATCGGCCTGCTGACAGCTCGCCTATGGCACCCCTTTTTTAAATCTCTCTTTTAGCGCCGAGTAAAAAAACCAATACAAGCCATTAACTAAATAAGCTGTAAATCAAAGAGTAAAATCTGGTCACATGATTTTCCCGTGTTGCAGTCTTTGAGAAGTTTCATTTCAGAGCGTTTGAAGTTTTGCCTCGACAAAATGCTCAAAAATGTCAGTTAAGTACTGGTTGAAATTTTTTGAAATTTATAATGAATAAAGTTTATGAAATTTGCAATATTATGTAGAAAAATCATGAAAATTAAACCATGCGAAGTATAATTTATTTGATGCGCAATATTTATAGTACATGATCTGCACGGAAGCCATCCCAGCCATGTGCTCGTGGGTTTGTTTCCGGGTCATTAGATTAACATACAGCCCTAATTGCCCTAATTGGTCACAAGCAATTTGAGCTGCAGCTACAGCTGAGTGATCACCGCTGGTCAGTAGTGACAGGTTTTTAGCTGAAGAGTGTGGACACTTTTGGTGAATTTTTGCAGTTAAAAAACTTCAATATCTTTGTTGCTTGTAGGAATATTAAAAAAATTCCAAATGATTTCATCCGGTTTTTGCATTGCCTTTCAATTAATATAAGTATTATAATTTTCTGATCAGTTTGAAAATTTTTCTGATATACCTACTAATGGTGTCTTGAATATGATACAACGTTTCATTTTCAGTTCCAGAACTTAAAGACACTTGATGCTTAAATATTTATGTATCATATATTAATATATCATATATGGAATATATCTATGTCTCTTAATGCTTTCGTGTGCACTGAAGTTACCTAAAAACTGCACCTAAGAACGCTTCGACATTTTAGCTGTCTCGTATCTGTTACCGGAAATAGTTGTACCAAGTAGAGTTACTAAGGTATTCAAAAATATTTTTACATTATCATTATTTGATCTGATAGCCATATATATGTTTTTAAGATAATTATATCTTATCATAAATATCTAGAAAGAAAACGATGTATTTTTACAATTGTGACCTTTGACCGAAATGTGAAAACTAATGCCTAATTTATCTGCCATTCGCACCTGTAGCAATGCCAGTGTAGCAATGCTAAGTACTATGCTCTGCAAGGGGCTCATTTGCAGAACTTTTGCATATGATGGCAATGCATACGAAACAAAATGATCACAGAAAAGGATGTTCATTACATTTCAAATTACGTGGTTATCTCAATCAGCATTTGTGTGTTCAATCCTAAATTTTCTTGCACAACCCAAAATATGTTGCATTGGAGGAAAATAAATTAAATATGATCCAACAAGAAGTCGAAACAACAATTTGATCACTGAATTAAAATGCATTCGACATTGCACGAAATTTGTATAAACGAACAAGTGCAGCGAACCAGTTGGTTTCAGTATTTCGATGATAATAATCACACACAAGCAAAATGGAGCCCCTTAAAGAGCCTCAAGAAAAGGGAATTCCCCGTTTTCAAATCAACTTCCTGCTTGCGAGTACAGTGTGGAGGTCAGCCGCACTGGAGACGAAACAAGGAAATAATCATGGTAACAGGTGCGTAATGATTTCAGGCTATCAGGATATTTTAAATACTTATACATCCTTGGTTTTAGTCACATATTGAATAGCATATCTATTATTAATTTTCCCCCGTAAAGCGTGCATAACTATTAATAAGGACGTTCTCTCGTCTAAAATATACTAGTACGGTATTTTCCGTACATTAGTCGATCAAGGCAAAACTTCATAACATCCAGAAAAGCAGCTGGAGATTATGATGCAGTTAGCAGACGGCGTCGATGTAACTGGGGAATTTGAGCAAAATATTAAACTACCTTTTACAATGAAGACTTGTTTAGTCATGAATAGTCCAGAAAAAGTTTTTTCTCAACCAACGGTAAGTGCCTATATATACTGGTAATTCAGTTGCAGCATCCGTACCGCATGCTATTGTAGATTTTTGGACTCACAAATATATGTAACTTGGTTGTGCGAACTGAAGTACACTAAGTTTAAGGAAAATCGCACATTATGAACTGTAGTTACAGTAGATATATTACATGACTGAGTATAGTGATCATTGCCAGATCAATAATGGGGAAAGGACTTAATCCCTTGGGAGACAAGGCAAAACTTTTCTGTCCCTTTGCCCGTCTCTCTCCTCCTTCCTGTGCAAGACTTGTGTCCAATAGGGATCATGCCATAAACTGATGATGGGAATCCACAGATGTGTGTGTGTGTGTGTGTGTGTGTGTGTGTGTGTGTGTGTGTGTGTATGTGTGTGTGTGTGTGTTTGGGGGGAAGGGGGGGCAGTGGGAATGTGGACACCCTCCCAATCATAGATTCACCTGTTATCAATATCATGGTGTTAATATGCTACAGTATAGATTTGATATGTCATTCTTAATCATTACAGGGGCAATATGTGAATTTTTAAAAAAGAGCGTTGTGCCCCCTCCCCCCCCCCCCCCCCCACACACACACACACACACACTTCAGCAAAATCCAGTGATTATGTGTGTGGTACTGACAGTGCATCTTTTTAATTCAATCCATACATTCAATACATATATGGCTAGATAGATGATAATGCTGAAGCTATCATGCAGTTAATCAGTTAATCCTGAAAGAAAGAGCTAATATTGTCAGTGTCATTTTGCATTGATATTCACAATTGTTGTTACGCAAGCAACATTTCTCATTCTCAGTTCTGAAGATTTCATTAGCATAAGTTAATGTACATGTTACTGACTATTGTTACAAAGGCAAGAAAAAGGAAATACATAGATTGCACAGTACTGGTATCTTGCAATATCTAAATAGGGTTGTCTTTTTCACTGTAGAACTGTCAAGATTTATTTATTTCATGTGAAGTCATTGTTAAATTTGCCTAAATTTTGATGTTCTGAAATTGGCAGGGTTTGTAGATTTGTAGATCACTAAAGACTGAAGCAATTTTGATCCGATACTTGGGAAACTTCAACATGACTAATCTTGTTAGTTGTAAAAACACATGTATTGTAAAAAAAAAAGACCTTGTGGTATTTGAACATGTGGAATTCGGTCTGGGCTGTCAAACCATGTACAGGTCATGTATGTACAGTAGAATTCTTGTGGATCTCTTTGTTATACTTGTGAAAATTAATCAGTCCCAGGAAATTTATGCATGCAGAATGATTTCTTTTATCTAATTCTGTAATACTATACTTTGAGATAGCCTATTAGTTTTGAATGATGGATCTAATGATATATGCCATTGGTAGCATCTTTTTCTTCCGGACAGCATATGGTTTGTTATAATTCAGCATTTTCATATATGTTAATGGAAAGATAATCAAGTTTTTAGAGATTGTATTGTTGAAAAATTTTTTGAAATTAGTGGCAATTTTGTAAAACAAATTCAAAGTAGTGATCTCCACCCTTAAGAAAAAGAAATACTTCCTCTTGCTTTTTTAGAAAATTGACTGAAATACGCTTTCTTTTCAAAATGGTGGCTATTGAGTATGGATTGATAAAGTGAAGAGTTGAGGATGAGGACATTGCTCGGTATATAACCACTTGAAAGATAACAAAACCAATCAATAGGGGGAATCAAGTAGGAAGTATATGGAAACAGACTGTTTGAGGTCGAAATTATAATGGTTCTTAGAGTGTATTGATATGATATTTTCCGCTGTAATTAATTTTTAGTTTGAAAATCTTGTTCCACCTCCTCTTCAGTATTTTTAAAATTGAAATAAAATAGACACAGATACTTAATTTGCAAATCAAATGAAGAAAAAGTTATGCTTTACACATGCACACTTGCACACAAACACTATTCTATGATAATGCATTTAAGTCAAATTCTGAATAAAAATTGCTTAATATTAATGGCTGAAATGTGAGTTAGAGCACCTGTGGCATCTTTTGGCCTTATATGCACTTTATGAAAAATTCACCTATTATCTGTGCAATTTAAATGTAGTAGTATATAATTTATACAACATTTCGTGAGTTGCTCAGAATAGGAGGATTTTATATCAGAACTTCCTGGTTGTGATATTGGTGCCTGCAATGGGAATCACCTTAGATAACCCAAAGTATCGCAACTTTGAATAAGACCAAGCGAGATTTCATGGGATTTGAAGGAGAGTGACATGGGGTCAGAAATAGTGGAAACAAGTAAAAGTTGACAGAAATTATCTACAGATATTTATCTGGATTGTTTCTCATAAACCGTGCATATTTACACTGTTTATTACACAACAGTAAGAATTCACAATTTTGCATTGCTTTCTACGATGAAATATCTGGCTCCTATAGTTTCACGTAAAAGTTAAAATCACTTCATGTAGAGTTTCTTACTTTTTGTTTCTCATATGATGTTGTGCATTGCCAATGAGCTTTTTTAGTGTTTTCTTTTACAAAAAAAAAAAAAAAAGTAACATAAAATATTTGCTTAAGAGCATTACAATAGAAATGCTTTTTTAGGTGCAATTTGGAATGTTGTATGCACACATTTGTGGGTTCCAAGGTTGACAGGAATAGTTTGTTTGTGTTTTCCATTTTTAAAATCTTAAGAAATAAGGTTTTTTTTTTTTTTTTTTTTTTTTTTTTTTTTTGGAATGTATCTTTTTTGTTTACTGTCTGTTTGTCTTTTATATGTTAGAAAAAGGGTTTTGCAATTTCTTAATGTTATATTTTGTCCATAGAAGTAAGAGCAAATAAAAGTATCATTTGAATTGATATATGTAACATTTCACCTGCTGCCACTATGTATTAATAATTTATTATTATTATAATTCAGAACTGCTTAAATATTTTGCTGTTGCTATTGTTGTCATATCTAAAGTGTATATTCTTGCAGAAAATGGTAAGCAAATTATCTGAGATTCAATTATCAGCAGCCCGAGTCTTAACATGCGCCAAATGCAATGTGCAGGAACAAGGAAGCAATAGTATAGTTCTGCCCAAAATAACTAGATCTGTTTTCAGTGGTATGCAGGGCTTATATATGCTGTATCAGTAGATGTGCCTGTGAATAAAAAGGCAAGAGCAGTTTATTAGATTTGATGATTTAACTATTAATCAACATAAGTGAGAATAGTAAGTAACATAGATATGATGAAAATAAACAGTATCTGTCACATACACAAACATATAGACACATACACATTTCTAGAACCCTTGATTTGCATTAGGACCATAGATATGAAAATAAAAGTGAGAGACAGTAGGGTGTGTTACTAGTCACTGCATTTATTCTTGAGGATGTACATAATTTTATACATTTGGAGATAGTTTGCCATACAATTGCACTATGGAGACTTTCACCTTGTGGAGAATTCTTTCTGGAATATAATTGCAAATTGATGTTTTTTGTCATGGACAGTACATATATTCTTAGCTGAGGAAGTAATAATCGTCTGTGTGTGTAGAACTGATACAAGTTTAATGGCATCATGCATGCCCATATGTGCCACAAGTTAATAATGCACACAATGGCCATCAGTATATACATATTTATATATATATGGAGGATGTTGTTTTGTAAACATGGTTAAATGGTGACCAAGCAGCTAGGTTGACTTCATATGATTTTCATGCAAACTAATAAATAAACAGCAATTTTCATTGTTACGAGGTTATTTATTAATTTATAATTATTTTTTGTAAAATAATTTTTCAGTATTTTTAACACTTTTTAAATTATGCTTTGTCTTTGAGTTTTGAGTTACTGAGTTTTCAGTAAAATCAGCTGTGATAATAGAACCTTGAAGCTGTCCTGTTAATTTAAAATGCTGTAAAAGAACTAGCCTTATGTAAATAATATAAATACATGTATTGAGATGTAATGAGCTGTTGCAGAAAGTCACACTTGGGATACTTCTCAATACTTTTCATAAATACAAAATTCATGCAGGCACTTAAATTTGTTAGTTCTATGTTATTTATTTCTGATTAGAATTTACAACTAGTAGCTTTTTATAGAACTATGACATTTGATAATCAATACATGTTCTTGAATAGGACAGGGAAGTTTACAACACTGTGGACAAGTGCATTATAAATGTAAGTTGAAGTGATGCAGAAAATTAACCTTTTTACACTTCTGGCCAAAGTTCCTCGTTGTGTTTATGTAGATTTGTGCCGCAGATGTTGGTGTTTTGTTAAGTATAAACATTTTGGCTTAAAACATTCATTGTTTATTTGTCATAAAATTTACTTTTATACGTATTCTTTATATATGGGTCTGTTAAACATTAAAAAAAAAATTATTTAAGTTAAGTGAGGGAAAGAATTGTTTGTCCAAGTGGAACTTAACTAACATCATCTAGCAACTTAAAGCAATAAAATTTATAATAACTAGATTTATCTGTTCTCACACAAAAAACAAATGGAATTTCGTTACTAAAACAGCTGAAACCTGAAAACAAAAATTTCCCCATACTAGCAAGGCATGAATTTTTAAATATTTTATAATTTGCACAAAAAACTAGATTTATCACTTTCTGTCACCAGATATTTAGAAAAAGTAGAATTAATGAATATATCTTTAACTTCCTTTTTCAAATTTCTGTTTTCTTAATAATGGATCTATATTGAGAAAGTCAGTGTTAATCCAACTTGTAGGAACATAAATTTTGATGTTGATTATATGGCTGATTTTAATAAAATTCAAATACTATAAAAACTACCAGTAATGCTGTTTAAGCTAGTCAAGTGTAAAAGTTTATTTTTTTCTTTCTCAGTTAAGTAATTTGATCATGTGTCGATCAGTTAAGTGGAAATTATTTAATGACTGATTATTTAATTAGTCATGATCAGCTAGAACACATTTTGTTAATTGGATTTTATTATTAATTATTCATGAGAGCTATTTGGTTAATTCTTATAGTTGTTTAACTGTTATGTACTGTATATGAGTTTTAGATAAGGTAAAATGCAAATCACAAATTTTTGTGATATCCACAATAATTTTCTTATACTTACTGACTGTAATTCTATTAAGTTCCAGGTTCATAATTTTTCCAAGAAATACACTAGTACTAAGTACACTAAAAAAAGAAGAACACTTAAAATATATCTTCATCTGTCAATGACTCTAATTTGGTGAATGTAATATGGATTCTTTGTATTTTCATTGTGTAAAATGCATTTTTGAGAGGGCTGAATTTCAGAATTTTAAAAGAATTTAGCTGTTGAAATATTGGGCCAGGTTGTTCACAAAGGAAATTAATAGAAAGAAAACTACAAAAATAATCTCTTTTGTAGTACAGTCATTAGATGGTTAATTGGTATTAGGTCATGTTGGAGGTTTACTATATCTGCAAGTAGTCTATAGGGTAATGTGTCATTTTAAGCAGGACTAAGAAATTAAAATGCAGATACTGAACGTTTCTTGGAACGCTAAACTCTTCCCTTTCATTTTAATCCTTTTGGGTATCCTATCTGGCATTTTTCTGCTAAATCAAATTTTCATTGGAAAAAAGTAATTTTCTCCTACTCATGAGTCATTTCTTTACTGGAAACCATTTTAAATTAAGTGAATTAATGCTTTATGTTTCTCGAAATATTTGGATTGCTATATCTTCTTGTCATTTTAGAAGAAAATATCAACATCAAGTACATATATTTTAGAATTTTTATAAACTGAATTGTGAAAAAATAAGTTGCTTTGCAGGATGTGTAAAGATTTAAGTTTGACTTTGGGACAATTTCAAATGAGGATAGTATTCATTTAAAAGGCAGTTGCAAACTCCAGCTTTGTGCACAGTACATATATAGTGACAAGTACGTACTATGCCACCAGCTGGTGGATCTAGAACTGGTGCATTTTGCACGTCTGTGTGCCTGTCCTTATCAGAATCTGTTTCTTGTGGTCGCATAAACTCTGAAAATGTAAGATACTTAATATTCTACTTCTGTTTCTTATTTAATATCCTGCCATGGAGTTTTTTAGTATGGTTTTTTAGTGATTCTAGGACAATCCCCCCCCCCCCCCCCCCATAACACACTCCTAGATCCCAGGAAAGAAAATACACTGCAAATGAATTGTTTTTTTGATGTATTAACATATTTCTTTAATATTTTACTGAACATAAGAAAGAGGACTGGAAAAAAGAATTTAAAACAAAAAGATTTGCTTTTAATTATAAGATTCAGGAAACAAACCTGAGAGGTAACCTTAAATTATTAGATGCTATATGTGCAAATTTTGCATGTCATTTTTTAATCAAACAAATACTACCATTTTATCAGTTTTTAAAAGCAAACAATTGTTACTTAATCTACATTTCATTTGATGTCAATGAGCACTCTGAATTACAGGTTAGATAAATGGAAATAATGAAACCAGATAAAAAAAACAAGGCACTGATTTGCAAGTCAGGGGTAGTGGTGTAACAATTAAAACTGACAGTAAGTTCATCAGAGGGATACCTGGATGAGTGAGATTATCTGTTTATCCAGCCTCTACCTTTAAACATTGCTTAAAGGCAGACACCTTGATAAAGGGGGGGGGGGGGAAACAAATGAAAGTGTCAGTTACTTCAGCAAGGGACACCTGGATGAGTGAGATTATTTGTTTACCTCACCTCTACCTGGAGATGCATTTTGATTAAAGACAGGTTTAATTTTTCTCAATATCACATTGTTCATTATCAGTAAGATATCCATTGCTAGTGGGTGGTGTGGGGGCAGCTGAGGGGAGTTGTCCAGGAGGTATTTTCATATGTTATGTGCTATGTGTATACTTTTTAAAAATATAACACCAATATATGCCAACAGTCTGTCTTATTTTTGGTGTTGAGAATGAAATTGCTGATAAATAAATTGTAACAGACAACAAAATCGAATTGGCAGTACTGTACCAGAAATTAATTAGTTTATATTTTTGCCTCTAGTTCTTTTTATTCATATAAATTCCGGTGTAATGTCCAGTGTCATTCAGTTACTTGATTAAAACTGTTACTTTTTGTTTCTGTGAAAACTAGTATTGACATCCCATAATCACCTGTATGTATATGCATACTGCATATATATATATATATTTATAATCTGCAGAAGCGACTAAAGAATAATTTGCTAGTTTTGATGATTATGCAAAAATGTTATGGCATAAACGGGAGTCGTCTTATTCTAGCTGATATATATGTGTGTGTGTGTGTGTGTGTGTGTGTGTGTGTGCAGTATTTGAGTTTCCAAGAAGGGCTAAATTTAAAGAAACATTTGAATGCATTTCTATTGAAGCTTGCCTTCCAGGAATTGAAATGTTAGGGAAAATGGAGCCCAGATAAATCTTTCATTTTGATAACTTGCTAATATCAAATGAAATAACCACGGATTTTTTTTTTTCATATAATTAAAGGCAGTTATTCCATTCAAGTCCTCTTCCTCAGAAAATACAATCAGCTGTTTCTCAAGCTGATTAAGACTGAAACTGTTGTATTACATGTTCAAACCAATATTGACCCTTTGCAGGCAGTGTAAACATAATGTGGGTACCATGTACTGGTTTTAGAGACTGCTTGTTGTAAATAAAATTATTTGTGTATGCAGAGGTCTCAACACCTGACATATGATCTGCCACAGTTCAGAGGCCAAATAAAAAAAATTCCCACACAAGTATAGGTGGTGTTTCCTGTTAAATCACAATTTTCTGAATCAGCCTGCTTGAGTTATATTTTGCCCACATGTATTCTCACACACATACTAGTACTAGTCGTGAGGCCATAAGGTGTCAGCATTTGAGTTGATGTAACAGTAATCATAGTACTACCGTACATATAAAACAAACTTTTTCTTTAAAGTAGTTTTGGGTGATCAAGACAAAGTGTAAGTATAATCTTTGAAAGATAGCTACAAAAACCAATTTGCAATTTAGATATGTGTATCTAAGATTTGACTCAAACAAACTAAAAATTGATGCCATCATATGTTAGGGTACATTCAAAATGAATATATCGTTTTAACTAGTGTGCACTAATTCCACGTGTACTCTTGCTAAATGCAATCAGATGAACAGATTAATAAGCTTCCTGGTTTTGAGTAGAAAAGCTGGTGAATTTACGGGTGTGTTGGAAACTATTAAGATGAGACTTAATAATTTGTTATTTTGATTGCATTTAGTGAGGGTCCCTGGGGAGTTACTGCACACAAGGGGACCATTTCCACAGATATTTGGATCAATCTATCTCCCTAGGGAGTCTCGTTAAAATTGCTGTCAAACTAACTGGCTTAGAAGTCTGCCACCTTTAGTAAAACTGTTATTAGGGGGTAATTATCTTTACCCCTAGCTGATTTGGTAGGCGTGACAGACATTTAAGCCTCTTGAGCTGATAGCAATTTAGCGTGAACCCCCAGGGAGTTAGGTCGATCCAGATGGATCGATCTAAGTATGGGAACTCAGTCTAGCTAGTACAATAGATTTATTGTGAACACACCCTTAGACGGAAGACATTCCAGTTGTCTCCAACCCATGGAGTGGGTTCCAACACCTCTGAAGAATAAAATGGGAATAAACTGAGTTGTTTTTAATGGTTTTCTTGTTTATGTCCCAAGGTAATGCAGTAGCAAAATGTTGTGAATGCATCGGCCTTCTTGAATATTGCTTCTTTTAGGAGCCATGGTTTACTTCTGTAAAGAAAAACAGAAGCTTTGAACAGTTTGAGCTAAATGGTCATAGGTGTTTGAGATATCCACAGCTTCTCTAATTGTCAAGGTCCAGACCTACCCAACTACCAGACTCGGCACAGAATGATCCTGAATTTACGAGTAGTTTGGACCACAATACCTGTTTTCAAGGTGTGTCAGTATGTGCTTCGAAGTATCAGGCGCAACACCGCTCTTGCATAGTACGCGATGTGATAGAGATGATTCTCAGCAAGGTTGGAAAGTAGTGTATCTCATCTCAAAATTTGTTCCGGGGTATGATACTGTGAAATGCGTATAGACGCACACCTTGAAAACAGGTAGTGTGGTCCGATCTACCAGTGAATTTGGGATCATTCGGTACCGAGTCTGGTAGTTGGGTAGGCCTTAGGTCCAATGTTAGTACCTCGTGGCTTTCCACCCAGATTGTCTTAAATCTTTTAATGACTTAACACTTGATTATGTCATAAATCTCTATTCAATCAGTACACCTGAAATTTCCAGAACTGTGTCTACTCAAAGGAGGTCTAGCTATTTGATCAAGCCCATATGTGCAGAACTTGTATTTAAGATAGACAGAATATTGAATATTGGAGACCTTGAAGAGAGTGGACTTAAAAGAGAGAGAGAGAGAGATAAAGGTCCGAGAGAACTTCAGTCTCCTGTTGTCATATTCCCTCTCCCATGTCCCAGAACCTTGGTAGGGAGTAACACCAATCCCTAGATAATGTTTGGAAATATTCCGTGCTTTAGCCTTCTTCTTATCAAAGTCACGGTCAGCTGTGACAATGGACCAAGGTTGCACAATTGTGAAGAACAAAAATTGCTTGAATATGACACCTTTAAAGTTGGTAATACGGTAATCTGTAATGAAATTGTAACATCTGCCTGGCATTCATGATTTTAATGTCTTTTTTCTTTGCTCATGCACCAGGTGTATCATAAATCCAATGTTAGCGAGTGCAGAACAGGGGAGTCTTCTGGGGAGAGAGCCCAAATGATGGAGAAAGGAGAGCCTCAACCAAGAACCCCTCAAGGAGAACTTGCAGAGGAACCATTGGAAGGATATGACTTTGACTTCTGCCCACCACTAGATTCCAAGTATGAATGCCCCATCTGCCTCATGTGTCTGAGGGACCCTTATCAAACCTACTGTGGACATCGCTTCTGTAAATATTGTATATTTAAATGGCTCAGGTTAGTTATCCTGTTACTTTTATTAATAAGTCAAATTAACTGTAACAAGATTATTTTTACTCAAGCTGAACTGTACAGCCACTATAGAACTGGAGAAATGCTTAAAAGTTCACTTATTATCACCATAAATTTTTAACACAGTATAACACCCTGTTACAGTAAACCATACTTCTAATGACAACACTAATCTGTGTCTATTTTCTCATTGAAAGTCTTCAAGTTAAAATGTCTATGGTACATATTTTATGGACAGGCACTGTGTGTCTGGACATCTAGCCATCATCACCAGCTGTCCTTGCTATGGACTTAATTCCTATACTTGTTGACACAATAAGGCAATAACGACTTGGGTGGAGCTTAGACTTAGGCCCGTTGTCTATTGGTTTATTGGGAAGCCCTGGGTTAAGGTCGGTGATAGGGTTAAATACGCTTAAAATCGTGTTTTTGAGTTTTTTGTGTGTTTATATTAATAAAAAAAGTATCTAACGTTGGATGTAATAATTTTTATGAATTTGCATCGCAAAATGCGTCTTTTGATGAGTTTTTCAACCGGCACGCGCCCCAGTCAGGCTGACAACTAAGCCACGCCTCTGTTTCTAAGGGCCGTTGCCATGAGGGGGTCGGAGCACAGTTAATGAGTTATAAGCCGATTACGTGTGCGGTAATAGGTCATAAGTCTTACATCAGCTTAGCAGCGAAGAAGTCTAGCTAGTACACTATGGGGAAGAGAAAAGTTCGTGTTAAAAGTCCCTTTCCAGAGGAAAGAAGGAAAATTTTGAGAGTAAGGCCTATGCGTGGCGGTTGGGGAAAACCGGCCCTATTTGTTCAGTCGGATGACTGATTTCTGTATACCTAATAAATGGGTGAAAGAGTTAATCGAAACGTCTAAATTAATTGACAAATGAAAGAAAAATCGATAAAAACATAAATAAAAAAAGCTAAAAAAGGATACTTTTAGCCTAGCCTTTAATTTTTGCGATATATATCGTCGAGCGTATCTGCGACACGTTACGAAACCGGAAATGATTGTTGGTCGCCGTTTGCAAAAGGTAAATCTAATGTTGACAAAATAAAATTTTATTCTCCAAGATATGATATCATGGAGCTTGAGAGACACGCGAAAAATTGTGATTTGAATGGCCAAACAAGAGAAATCCAAGCAAAGGTTGACAGCATGATTAAAACAATAAAAATAAAAACGCATGTTAGCGGCTTTGCATTTTGCGATATTTGGAGAAAAACAATTTCAAAATCACTGATCAAGCGGGAAGAAAGAGTTCAAGTGTCCAAAAATGAAAATCACAAAAAGACCCCGAGAATAGTCAAGGCTAGCAGGTAAAAAGCAAATAGGGTGTAAGTGTCATGTGTGTAAAAATAAAATATTTATTCAAAAGCCTTCTCTCAGCCACTTTTACCGCTGAATCTTGTGCAGCTGAGCGTCTCCCCTTTATCTTAGCTGGCATTTTGAGCGAGACCGCTCTGAAGTAATCACTGGATTTTTCCGTTGATCTGACGACTACCAAGTGCCGTGCAAAATAATCCTGCAGCGTTACCCGTCAAAAAACTCGTATCAACACAAGTGACGGACACTTGCTCTCGACACAGTTTTATCTGATCACTTTGTCGATAACAAAGAAGGAATCTCTCAGGTAAAATTACTCGATTGCCGAGGAAGAGCCATTGAAACGTTCAAATGCAACTTCACACCTCTTAATTGCGGTTAACGGCCATTCTCAATAACTAGGTCCAATTAGGGTTTTTAAAAAGTGAAAATTGAATTTATCATTTTGATGTTGTTTTATGCTCTAAAGTGACCCTGTATTATTCAGTAAATTTGCCCAAAAATTCTGTATGCAACACTTTCACCGATCCTGAGATACGTGTGCCGTAACAAAGGGGTATATAGACTCAAACTGGGCACAAAAAACCTCCGTGATCACAGAAGTACACGTAGTTTGAGGCGTCGTATGAACTAATGCAGCAAGCTAGGCTTTTTCAAAACGATACAGTTTAAAATAGTTATGTTGCACAAATTATGCACAGTAGAAATAAAAGATACAGGGCAGAAAATGCACACCAGAGCCTTTGTCTAAAAATGTTGTGCGATCAGAGAAAATGAAAAAAACTTTTTCAAAATTCACACATGAGTCTGTCCTTTTTCCCACAGTAAATCTAAGACACCCGTAAGGCTTGGTTTTCGTGTTAAATAAAACCTATGTGCCTTCTTTCAGAAAAGACGTGTTCCCTGGTAAGTACTCTCTACCCTTTAATATATAGTCCGGGTACAAATGAAACACACATTTCGTAACGAAGATTTAATGTTTTTAACACTGACATGACATTCCACATTTTGGTATTTAAGATGTATAAAACTGAAACTAAGTTAAAGAAATATCACTTTAAAGACATGCATCACTAACATCTTGCTGTGATATCACTCTGTACTATATATAACAAAACACTGCATCTAATTTCGGACGATTTGTGTGTACATTAAGCAAATAATTTAATTAAGGAAAAACAAGTTACAAAAAGCAAAAATCTGCCATTTGTTTCATTGTTTTACAGACAAAATACTTCATTTTAAAACAAATAGTAAAGCTCCCAGGTTTGAAGTTTCCACCTTGGAAGAGATAAGTCGGGTAAACGTAAATGCATAATACATAACGAAGGTTTAAATATATTCCACAGTTTGCATTTATATTAAAGACTAAAATTAAGCTTTAAGATCACTTTAAAGATTCGCATAACATAGGCTACATCTTGCTGTGATTTACAAACAAACAGTAGAAAGTCTCTATTTGATATTTTCCGCCTTGGATTATAGGGTAAATGACATTTTGTAACGAAAGTTTTATAATCCTGTAAAATTATTTAATTAACTTCTGAAAGTGAGTCTGAGAGTAACATACTTGTAACTACAAGTAAATATCTGTTCATCAACATGTTCAAACATTAACAATAAAAATAAACTTCTTTTAAAACATATTCAGTATGCGTTCTCTGTCCTTTTCCGACAGTTTAAACATGCGTTGTGATTTTCCACAAGCCTCTGGCGTACTGATCACGGTTAAAATGGCGTCGTGTTTTAGCCAGATTTTATCTTCTCTAGAAGGCCATTGTAGCAACTGCTTGCGTTTCTCCATAAAACACACCTCCACCTCTTCATCCTCCTCATCCGTATCAGAGATCTTTCCAATATACCACTCCCCATCATAAATTGCTGCGACGTACTGCCCGACAGTCAGGACAGCGGCATCTCTCTCGGGTGTCTCATCAGCATCCAGACCTGAGGTTTGATCGCTGTCATCGTAGGTGGTGACTTGCAACACCTGGTTTTGCCAGGTAGTGCAAGTTATTCCAGACAAACAGATGTCGCAGTAGCAACTGACATTGCGAACCTTGACCTGCGATGCCCCCAAACCCACAACGGCATGTACTTTCATAGTTCCCTTTAGTGGCTTGATTACTCTCTTTTCCTGCTCTTTTTGTTTTTTCTCACACTTTGCTGCAGACACAAACAGAAAAGAGACGTTTGTCATGCTCGACTGGACAGCCCATGTGAAAAAAGAATTTGCGTCTTGTATCACGGCCTTGCCTGCTCTCATTGCTTGGTCAGCGAGACGCTTACAGGAACCGCCCAGGCCATCGCACGGCCCCTTCCCATGGCCGGCTTCAAAGTAGTTCCACCTGGCCTTAACTTGGTACATGGATTCATGGTTAGCTACAAAATCGAACATGTGCTTGTTTCTGTACTGACTTGTAGGAGAATCACTCCAGTAATGTATAGTCCTTAAATCTGGAACAATCTCTTTCAAGAGCGGAACTATCTCATCCACGAAAGCGATGACAGTGGACGATGCATGTGTCATTTCATCTGAAACAACGATGAAGCTTTTGTGGAGTAACTCGCCTGAGACGCGATAATAGGCAACTACGGGATGTAGGGTGACGGTTGTCTGATTAAAGTACGCACTCTGTACCTCTTCCATAGACCTACAGCTGTAATTTTCTGCAAAATCGAGTTGAACAATCATCTCGTTAGCGGGAAGATTTTCTTTCAGTTTCTTGATTTGTTCATATTGTGTACCCACACGGAAGACATGTTCTTTGAAATCCTTCATCTGACCTTCAAAGTGGCTTGCAATTTGTTTCCTATCGAGCGTGGATTCAATCATTTTCGTGACATATTTCTTTCTTCCCTTTTCCTCTATCTCCACTCGTTTCCACTGCGTAATCACAGTCGAGTCACCAACAGCCTCTTCAATTTGATTTACATCGGGCATATTCTTGATGACAGATTCTGGATTTGCTGGTATGTCAATCCCTGCACGCTTTAAGGCTTTGACAGTTAAAGCTGCATTTTGGTGTTTGGTGCATAAGCAGGAGCTGCGACCTGCATACGCAGCTGTCAGTATGTATTTTGGACGGCATCGACAGAATGATGCAAGTGACAATTTTATTGTAGGATTTTCCGACAAAAATTTTTTGTGCAAATTCCTTGTGTAATCAGTTAAAACAAAAGTTTGTGACAATCCATCTTTTACCTTCTTGGCATCCCTTTTGCCTGGTTGTTGTCGGCTGTTATCCTCTCTTTTGAGGAACTCTTCCACTTGCCTTTTATATCGTCGGCAGGCATTAAATCGTTGTGCTCTTCTCAGTTGGTGCATTTTGCTGTCCGTTGTAGTCAATCTATGTCGGCATAGACCTGTGGAAGCAGCCAGCAAGCTCCCCAACCTGTACTTCTTGACGATGCGACCAGAAATAACCCTGTGTATGGCTTTCACGTTTCCTTTTTGGGTTCCCTCTTTGGTCGCCCTTATTTCTCTCATCATAGTGTTCGCCAACAGCAGAGGTTTTTTTATTACCTCCTTTTGGCTGGATGATAGCTGTGCCTTGTCCATGAGATTTTCAGTTTGCTTTCTGGGTGTCAGTTCACCACACTGTATCTTCTTCTTTTTCATTCTTTGTAGTGACCTCTGAGCTGTCTTACACCTCTTTTTAAGTATTAACTTTTCTTCCTCCAACGTTTTCATTCTCGCTTTTACTTCTGATAGCTCTCGTTTCCATCTTTGAACTGCGCCCTTCCCGCACGAAACGAAGTAGCTACTCCAGCGCAGTAGACTACTGCAATCATACTGCATACATGCTTCAAATCTGCTTCGATGTGGGAGCTAATTAGCATATTTGAAACATGCTTCTATCATGCTGCTAATCTACTGTATTAATGCTCCTCCTCTGTACAACCCTATGTAATTTTTGAAGTAGAATTGCAGTAGGGTATACTGCATTTCTACTGCAAATATGCTCCACACCACTACTGCGTTAATGCTTCTTTGCTACTGCGATACTACTGCATTTTCGTGCGGGTTGCGCCTGTTTCCGAAATTCATTTTAATTAGAAGAGGGCGGTCTCTTTCGCTTTCATATCCACTTGTTTCATCAGTGTCATTGTGCGCCCTTTCTTCGCGTTTTCTAGCGTAGAATAGACGCAACTTTTCACGGTTTTTCGCATTCCGTTTTTGCCTTTCATCATTTGAAAGTGCAGAGGATGGAATGTAATTCCGTCTAACTCTTTCATGTTCTTTTCTTAGATATTCTTCTGCATTCCTTTCCTTAAGTCTCTGTCTATAAGCTTTTTGTATTTCTGCTCTACTCTTTACCATATCTGTATCTTATTGTGACCCTGAAATTATTAGAAACCTTCGTTACCAACATGAAACTTTCGTTACCTTTGATTAGTCTTTTTCAAATACAGCAGAAATCTCTTTCAATCAAAATCAAATTTTGTTTGCAACTTAAGAGGATATTTATTAAATACACAATGTATCGTTCATGCCAGATATTCATCTCTTCTCCTCCAGCAAGCTGATTAATCTCAAGTACATTAATATATACATGTTAATTAAATTCACCATCTTTTATTTTCTTCTGTGTTTTGTAAATCAATGAATATTCAAGTTTTAAAAAATAACAACTATTTGTTCTTCTAGTATCGCACATTATTTATGCCCTGCTGATATAATTATGTCACAGTAAGTGGTATACAAAACAATATTCAAATTGCAAACCTTCGTTACCAAATGATCACGGAGGTTTACACGTTTGAATTACATTTTATATGCAACAATTTATCAAGTTCAATTTGTACTTGTAAAAAAGAAAGATTCTGGTTATAATATCCCATTTAAACATTTTGGTTAGGCCCGCTTGGTCACACTATAATTAGTCATAATAATTTAGGCATACTTACACACGAAAAGTTGCTTTCAAAACAGAAAGAGTCTGCTGCACGAGATTCGTCTGCTGCTCTCAATGGCGGCTGTTGTACAAAAGGCGGCAAATAAGTACTTAAATACTGAGTTATTCTTTATTCTTTATTTAGTTTTAGGATATCGGTAACGAAAGTTTAAGTAACGAAGGTTTAGTAACACCTTAGACTCTCTAGGTTTCCTACTGCTTTTTCCTCAAAACACAAGTTAGATTTGATTTACTCGAATGGTCCGAAGTCTGCTTCATGATTAAAGTGATATATGGCAGGTTTTTTGGACAGAACGTACTAGGATTAATGATCACGAAGGTTTTGTCATTTACTCATTAACTGAATTCATCTGTGAGACTTCATTCATACATCGTAAAAAACAGACCTGGCTTCTGTTATTTTGTCTTGTTTAAAACATTTATTATATCAAGTTAGGAACGAACTTCTTTCATGAAATGTTCATGAATGATTTCTTGCAGATTAGCCGTGTCTAAAATCGCACAACGGAGGTTTTTTGAAAAATCAAAATTCGGGCGACACTGCATATCAAAGGAATAATATTCAAACAGCCATGCATACTGATGTTTAAATAACCTTATCTGAAAAAACGATGTTATGTGACATGAAAAAAAGGTGCGTCACAAAAAGAAGAATATATTGTCGTGGTATAAATTTAGCATGTTTAATGGAGATGGTGTTTGGCGACAGTAACGAAGGTTTGATTTTTATTATCAAAATTATTATTTTTCTGGCAATGAATCACAGAATACTGACTATTTTGGCTTATAAGTTGGTCATAAGGTGCACGTCATTTTGAGTCAGTGAACAGACTTAATTGTCTTTTATTTACGGAACCAAGGCCTGGAACATCAATTGGACCTAGTTACTGAGAATGGCCGTAAACGTAATCGCCTTTGTTAGCGCTTCCTTCTACATATCCTTGACACCCTACTGGGCATCACAAGGCTAGGGCCCTCTCCAGAGCTGTCAATCAAAATGGCGGCACGCTTACATGCCTAACGAGTGGTCGGAAAATGTAACAAAAGCACGATTTTCTGCCCCTTCAAAGCACCCAAACAAAATATTTTTAGATGACAATAAGCAATGGTTCCAGCTGATCGTATAACCGATAACAGGTAAATTTGCCAGCTAAGCATTTGACTAATAAGCCCTGTTAACCAACCTGTGAACGTTTTTGGCTGTTTTAACAGCTTTCTATATTGACGAGATAAGTGAATCGCTGCCAAGTATATCTCACTATCTGAGCAACCGATCGTTACAAAAGTTGCACCTATTGTTGTTAGGAATGTGGACTACAGCATGATATCAGGGGTTTAAGAGAAAATTGTTTGTTTGAAAGATATCGCCTTTTGAAGTGAATAAGCCATTGAAATATGGGGTAATTTAACGTAAAAGATGATAAAATCAAAAGTAAATAGCTTAAGACAATTCCCTGGTACCCCGCTGAAGTGCTTTCACCCAGCTTTATGAGGCCTTTTGAATCACTTGAATAGCTGTCTTGGTTATAGAGAAAATCCCAATACCGAAAACGGCATTTTTCCCCTCAAATTGGCGCCAGAGCGTCATCCGTTGGACACTGTACTTAATCCCCGTCTTTAATTGGCCTTTTGGGAAGTTTGTTTTAATTTTTTATAAAAACTTATAAGCCCAGGGCTTTGTTTCTATGACTTTGGTCCTTTTACTATCACCGGCCTTAAAGGCATGGACTAAATAGTTAAAGACTAATAGATACAGGCTAGGCCACTCTTTAGATTGCTGCAACCCTGAAACTATTCTAGCTCATTTGAATAAATCGTTCTCTGAGTGAAAACTGCTCTTAATGGCACTGCTTCTACAGTACTATCAGTTTTGTCATTTATATGTCTGTCCACTTGACAGCTTTGCTATCTTGTTTGTACTTGCATATGAACTGATATTCATCATTTTATTTTCAAGAATCCCATTTAAGGCTGTGTTCACATGAAAAATCTATTTTCTAAAAATCTAAAAATCTATTTGCAGTATCTTGTGATCACGGTCTGTGCCCTGAATACCCCGCGGCGTAATTACGGGCAGCACGAGCCAGTTACTTCCAAAGCTGTAATTAATTCTTGGCATTGCCAGTAATTACGCTGCGGGGTATTCAGGGCACAGACCGTGATCACAAGATACCGCAAAAAGATATTTAGATTTTTTTTAGAAAATGGATTTTTTATGTGAACGCAGCCTAAGCATATGCCACTTTTATCACATACAGAATACTTTCACAAAGTAAACTAGAAAAACTATCATATAAAGGCTGAGTTATGTGCATTTTCTTTTTAAGGGAAGAAAAACACAGATGCCCAGTGGATAATGTTTTGTTAGATGAGCAAAATATCTATCCAGATAATTTTGCCAAAAGGGAAATCCTTGGCTTAAAACTAAAGTGTCCAAATTATAGTCATGGATGTAGCTTCATTATTGAACTGTGTAATCTGGAGGTGTGTATACATGTACCAAAATAATGATTTGTCTTGTATATTAAGTAGAATTGAGAACCTATGCATGTACCTCTCTCTCAAAATTTGCATATTGTATGTATTTATTAAGATTTTGAACATTTTAAAATAATTCTAAGTTGGGTTATACTTTGCTGAAAGATGCCTTATTTTTAATTTTATTTTTAATTATTGCATTATTCACATGGAAAGATGCATTTTTTCCCCAATAGCAATGCTTTTACAAGATGTATGAAAGTCATTAAGCATTAAGAAAACAGTGCACTTCATGTGCCTTTTCAACAATTTATATTTCATGCTTTCAGAGTCACTTACAGTCCTGTTTTTATGCCCTTATACCATGTCCACAATGCTGTCCAGCAGTTCTGCCTAGAAAGGACCTCAAAGATCACATTGAACAAAGCTGCCCACGGCGCTACGTCCAGTGTGATTACTGCTTTCAAAGTATATTTCTAAGTTCAAAGCAGGTAAGAACACTTTGTGCCAAAATCAAATGCCTGTTCTAATATAAAAGATGAAAATATAATTTTATAAACACCATATGGTAATTTTTTTTACTAAAGAATTTAAAAGATATATTTCAATTTAAAAATATTTATTACCATTAGGTTTTTTTTCATTTAAATAGACCATTAACTTCTTTGAAAAGGGAGATTTTAATCATATTCCTTTTTATTCAATTTATTTACTTATTAGTCCCATCCCACTTCCCCAGATCATTTTAGATAATAACTTCACCCTAGTTGATGCTACAGGGATTGCCAGCTATAAGGTGTGCCATAGTGTCCTCAGAACTGATTTTTGAAATTGTTTGTTAGATACCACTGTTTGTAACATTATGTATCCATGTATGACTTTGAATCATCAGTACTGAGCGAATATGGACTTATTTCTGATACTGTTGGGCATTGTCACATACTTAGTTGTATTTTTGCCTGATATGCTGGCTTTTGGTATGTAATCATATTTCTTTTGTTTTATGATTATTTATGGCTTTTTCATATTGTGCATTATGTCTTATATATACAGTTGTACCAGTATGTTTTGAGAGGTTGATAGTTAAATAGCCTGGCTGTGAGAAAGTCATGTAAGTAAAGCCCCTGCTTTTGACACAGCCAATTTATTGTTTTAATTTAATATATCAGAAAGCGAACTTGTGAAGAAGTTTTGAAGGATTGATCAGTCCAGGGCAGTGCATTCACATGGTAAAGCTGATACAACTGTATCACTAAGGGACTATTCACAGTGAATTTTTTTAAAACATAGCTAATGGGCATAACTCCACAAGCTCTTGCTGAATGCAATCAGATTAATAAACTCCTTTTGTCTCAACATACTTGCTTTTCTAAATTCTGCTCAGTGCCAGGAGGAAGAATGTTAGTCTGATAATCTGATAGCATTCAGCGAGGGTCCCCACAAAGTTAGTGCATATGCATTAGTTAGGACCATAAAATTCATTGTAAACAGTCCCTAAAATACAGCACTTGATGTGAAAAAGCCTTATTAAGAGTAGAACTAAAATAGTTTTCAGAGCAGTTTTTGTAAGGATTTTCACCAGGGTTTCTGTGTATGATAGCATTAAATTTTAAGGGGTCAATTTTTATACGTTTAATTAAACAGGAATATGATATGTTTGTAGCTATTGCTCCATATTAGTTTTTGTGAATACTGACTTGAAATAATTTAAAATGATTTAATGTGCAAATGAACATTTAAAAAATCACCACGAAAAGCTCTTACTAGTATGTATTCTATATTCCCAGCTATAATTAAATACGGTACAAGTGTGTTGAATAGGTTGAAATTTATTTTTAGTCCCTTGTAACTTACTCCATCATTGGGGTAAGTGTCCTAGTATTAGTGTAGTGTTAGGTGTGAAATAGGCCATAATGATAATAAACTTTAAAATTCCACAGCTTTTATATCTAAAATATTTATATCAGTGTCTTAATAGACACACATTAATTGTACCCTTGAGGGACCTCATTGTTAAGGTTAACACAAGATCCTAGATGATTCAGTCTTTAAATAACCATTGGCTATTATAGCTTTGAACTTCCTGGTACTACCTGCACATGTAGTGTGATTTTGTGGTTTATCAGGATGAGCACTATAGGAAAGGTATAAGGGCTAATTGAGGAATTTGAATGTGATATGAATGGTGCAGAATGGGACAGATGGGTCAAACTTTGAATGCTCAAGGACCACAAGTTATTATTTATTTATTTGGTGTCAGTTGCTTAGTTGAATGTGGTAATGGCTTAATCATTTCATTCGGGGAAAGTTATCAATTTTTCAGACACATAATTTTGGAATCATTAAAAATACATAAATATGTAGCATTTTGGTGCTTTTAATGTATGAAATAGAACTATATATTAGGTAGTCTGCTTTTCTAATGTGTTGCTACCAGCAGTGAGTAGGAATGTCATAATTTAAAGAATTTATTATTTAAAAAATACGGTATCTATAAAATTCACAATTTTCCAGTTGAAATGATCAAGCCATTACTGTAAATACCACTGTTTCAACTTTTTAAGAAAGGGGCAGGGATAAATAGATGGAATACACAGTCATTATTTTATTTATTCATTTATTTATTTATTTATTCTCATCTAAGAATCATTGCACACAGGCTCATCAGTTACACTTACATTGTATGTATGTCTGATAATACTCCTGCTTCTCCTGCAAGTTTTTCAAATTGGTTTACAGGAAATTCAGTTTTACATACATATATATGCAAGCCTGGCAAACCCATTTCTGTGTTTGAATTTCCTTGTTGTAGTAAGCAAGCAGTAATGTGATTGGTTATTCCAAACTGCGAGCAAATTTTTAGATCAGATTTTTGCCACAAGCCTTATTGGTGTACAGGATAAGGAGAGTATGTCTGTTCAATCATGTGTAATATATGTATAGTTAACTTATTAGGATGCATTAATGATGATGAAATTTTATGCAAAACCTTTAATGATATCCTATTCTACAATATTAATTAAAACTAATGCTCATGTCTAAAATTTGTGAAAGGTTTTCTTAGAGCTTCCGGCCATTACCCATAGCATTGACCTTGTTGATGCATGAGTTTGATGACATAATTTTCCTTGGGGGGGGGGGGGGGGGGGGTGGATTTCTGGAGTTCCGCTCTCCTGTCCCCTCTGTCTTATGATGGAGTTAATGTATATAGGCAGTGGTTGGAACCTGTCCACATCCCTGTTGAGGTCATGGTTTCTTTTTCTGATGTGGTTTACTTCCTTCAACCCAGGTTAGAACCAAATGGCAATAAAAAGAAATTTATGGCACCATTTTGCTCCTTATTGGAATGTTTATCTTTTGGGGCGGCCAGTATCTGTCTCCAATGATGTAATGATATCCATTCACATTATATTGCATCCAGTGTTGCACCACATTTTATTTGTCATTAATAATGATATTAATTTGGCTCATATCTTATGTGATTCTAATGCATTTATCTTTATTATATTCCTCACAGAAACATCTCTTGGAATGTCCATTTGTGCCAACTCAGTGCAAATACTGTGATATACTCCTTACCAGGGAAAAGGTAAGAATTTTTTGTAGTTTATATATTATATGTAATATAATAGAAGAAACAGCTAGAGTAGCAATAAAGACATACAGTCTAGTATTTTCAAAGTGATTGATAAATTACAAATGATGCATTTAACTTACATGAAAATTATTAATGTGTGACAATTTATTGTTTTCTCTAATGTATTGATTGTGCACATATTTTTTTCAGCTAAAAAAGCATATCAGAACAGAGTGTCAAAAAGCAATAGTAAAGTGTCGATTCTATGAGTTTGGATGCAAAACAGAGGTAAGATTTTTATGCTCACTTAACGCTGTGTGTTTGTGCATGCATGCCTATGATTGTACTCATTCTTGAGATCTTTTTGAGGACTAAATTCATGCTTTTTTCATGCCTTGCCATCTATGATGGAGAACAATGAGCCATTTACATTTTTATAGAACTTTGTGTATAGTTACTTATTCATAGAATCAGGAAGTTATTTATGTTTGACATCTGAATTGTCCAATAGTAGACTTGTAGGAAGAAAACAGATAGCCTCAATCATGGATCTGGTTTAATAATTTTAAATACAAGATGGTAATAATTTTATGAGAAAACGGCATTTTTATTTCTTTATAGGGACAAGCACCATAGCTTGTCCATGTAATAATAATAATAATAATAATTTATTTACTAAAATCGCAACCTAATAGGTTGAAGTTTTACACTGCGTCTTAAATAATAAAATCATAAGGTATTTTAAAATTAACTAAGAATTATAAACTAAACTAAAAGGACCAAAGACTTATAAGACAGTTTGAAGCAGTAATTTACATAAAATTTAAAAGACTGTGTATTATAAAAGAAGATTTAAAACGCTCCGTTTTTACTTTTGGTATTAAAAATTTGTTGCTGACCCTGAGATTTCTTGGGTTCTTTTGTTTAAACAGATGGTAATGTCATATATTACTACATTATGTGTTTTGTATACTTTTCCTAAGGTGAGGCGATCATGTATAGATGAACATGAAGAACAACAGAGCCAACAGCATCTTTGGTTACTATGTGGTGCAGTGAAGGAGTTGTACCGTCTGCTTTACACCATAGTTCCCCAGGGAGTATCGCCACTACCTAGTTTAGGGGCACCTGCCTCTGCCCCACCTGTTTTAACACATACTGACCTTCAGCTAGATGACCAGCTGACCAGTCTGAATTTAAGTGATGATAGTAGCCTCAATGCTCTCCCTTCCTCGGATTTTACAAATGATCTACCTGCACTGAAAAATGCAATTTTGCAAGTTAGAAGACTTATACAACTTCATGTAAAACCTATCAATTTCAATCCTGAGAGTACTCAGATGATGAACATCACCAAAATTGAGAGTGATCCTACTGCAATGCAATCAGCAAGATTCGATTCCCAACAGAATGCTCCACCACAGGAACATGAATCTGTACTTTCATCAGTTCAGACCAAAAAGTTACAATCATTGCAAGAGAAGACTGCCTATCAAGATGAGAGAATGACCGGTCAGAGTCAACAGTTAAAAGAAACCCAAGCCAAACTTTCCAGTATAGAAAAAAAATTAGATGAGTATAGAATCAGGACTCGACAGCTGGAGAGTCAAGTCAGTGAAATGGAAGCCAGAAGTTGTAATGGAAATTTTTACTGGGTGATTAAGAATTATTCTAGATTAAGAAGAGAAGCAATGTCTGGTGATAATACAGTACTTCACAGTCCAGGGTTTTATACAAGTTTTCATGGGTATAAATTGTGTGTGCGTCTCAATTTGAATGGGGTAGATTCTGCTCATGGAACGCATCTTTCACTGTTCATCCACTTTATGCAGGGAGAGTTTGATAGTTTTCTGGAGTGGCCATTTGGTGGAAGAATAACACTGACCATTATGGATCAGAATGAAGCATGTGAATTAAGACAACACATAACAGAAACATTAATTGCAAAACCTCATTTAGCTGCTTTTCAAAAACCTCGTGCACATCGAAATCACAAGGGATTTGGTTACATGGAGTTTGCACCATTGAGTCTTATTGAAAATTCACAGTATGTGAAGAATGATTCTCTGATCATTCATGCACAAGTAGTTGCCCAATAATATACTTAGGAAAATTAACTTACATATTATCTGGAACTCTGAAACTTTATATTACACAAAAGGAGAGGGAGAGAAGGACATGTGGTACACTTAAGTCCCATTTTTGTTTGCAATATTTTTTAGTCTTATACAGTAGACTTTAATGAATAGTTGTATGCATGTACCTTGAAGCTGAAAGAAGAAAAATTGCTATATGTATTTTCATTAGTCTTCCCATTTCCTTTTAATTCTAGTTGAAATTAATTACTGTTCCATTTGGTATCATCACTTCAACTTTGAGTACAGCAGACTTATTAAGAATTTTGCATATGGCATTCATGTTTCTTTTTATGCACAGTCACAGTAGTGACTGTACATATAGTCATCACCCAAATCAATCAGCAGCAGAAGGGGCATGCACTTTTCTTGGAAAACTCAAAACTGAGACATTGTGTTACATTAAACCTGCTTGAGTCGCCTGTAGGGTTAAAATACAGGTTAATCCAAAAATGTGTCTGATGGACTATTAATTAGTTAACTTTTTTTAATGGGATTCAAATATGTGTTTCATTTTGCTTCAGTAATACTTAGAAAAAAACTGTTTTGCTTCAAAATTGGCACCAGCCATCCAAAGGACTGTAATATGTAGGTAGATCACCTATCAAATTCCTTCATTAGTGCATATTGTGGAAAGTTATTACATTTTAAATTATGATTTTGTGTTTTTATTCTAGCCTGTATACTTCAAATGTGAATTTACCAACACAATTAGCTCCTGCAGTTGAATGTCATGCAGCTAGCATATTGCAGCATTTCTTTTCTTTGGATTTCATTTGATAAGGAACTGAGAAGAAACTTATCCCTTTTGCAACATCACATTTATCTGTACATCCATTTGCTTTACAAACAGGCAAAGCCCCAGGAAGTACATGTTGAAGGTGACAGGGCAATGACATTTTTCTACATGATAATTGAAAATGCGGTTCTGACAGAAACCAGTTAGGTGCAGACGTGTACTTACTTTGGGAGATTCCAGTCTTTACATTTAAATTCAGGTTCGTGGGCATGACCAGTTTATCTTACAACTGAAAATAATCAATTTTGTAACACGGATTTATAAATCATAATTCTAAGGTACATGTAGTTCCTGAACCATTTTTTAAGGCTGAATTTACAAACACTTGATTGTACAATTGATAGCCGCGACTGCCTTTTTCGCTATATCTTTACTTGCAAATATTAGAAAAAAAGGCATGAAAATTGAAAAAAAAAACTTTCTAAAAATTTTTATTGATACTGTAGTGATAATAGGTAAATGATATGCACTACTAGGTATACTTAAAGTGTTCCTATGATTGCTATATTGGCCAGTATATTATTTATGTCACTGTTATTTTAGTTAAGACATACTGATAAGGCGCAGAACATAAATAGACATGAGCCAAGGTTTAAAACAAAAACTCTCTGAATATTATCATGGGACCCAACACCTAACCATGTCAGGAACCATCAGCATTGAATTAAAAAATGCAGAATTCCACGTTTCCACAGAAAAAGCTTATGTCTGATAAATAGATGAAATATTTATGAGCTGAAAAAGACTCTTCTGAATATAAATGTATAAAATGTGAAGAGTTACACCAATACTAGTGCCATGAAGAAAATCCCATGTAACTTCTAAACCAGGGGGTGGTCTGATTACTCTTGTCCTCATATTATCACTGGAACTTATTAGGTGCCTAAGTTACACTTTGCATCTTTAAAGGAGATGCATGTAACAATTGTGTTTTTTTTTTCTCTTGGTAGAGTGATGGCATGATTAATTGTGAGTTATAAGACTCATTCAATCATTAATTGCAATTTGTGTATGACATATAATTTCAAAATTGTTCCCTCTGCTATTACAGTGGCAAAGGTGCAAGTTAAAGGTAACATACTACAAGTTTAATGCTACTTTGGAAAGTTCATAAAACTGGAAAACCACAAGTTGGATATTTTACCAATTAATTTGCAAAACTCTCAAGGAATGTCAGATGCTTTATTCTTTATAGTCTGTTGAGCTAAAACTGTTGTTGAATAGAAATGGGTCTTGCAGTTTTGGCAATTATTATTACATGAAACCTATGGAACCCTCTGGCAACTGCAATCTACTTTTTGCGTTTGATGAATTATAGCCGTCTATCTTGATATACATAATGTTGCTAACATATTACAGTTGATTTCGTGATTGTGAATAAGGAAATATTGATTTATGGAAGGCACAAAGACTGCAGTAGATCACATGATTTTTGAGTATAAGATTTCCATGAAGATAGATCATCCACCACTTTTCTTCAGTAATTGACACATGTTTATTAATTTCATTAGCCAAAGTCATAATAACTGCAGCCTCTTATCAGGTAGGGGTTTGAGCAAATTGTTATTTACTTTTTGATTCTAGTTATATCTGAATCTAGTTATTTGTAGTTTTCACACAATTGCACTGCTTTTTGTTAGATTAGGCAGTATGGAAAAAATAAAGGTTATAGCACAATCATTATTCAGACCATTGTAATGTAGAATTTCCATCAAAATAATATTTAATTTCAATTGTTTACAACTGCACATTGTATGCATTTTTGTAACAGTAAATCCCTTATAAGATTGGAACAGCTTTTAAGAGTTTTGAAAATTGTTATATTTCATTATTTATGTCATATTTTACTTAAATAACAACACATTTTGTGCTAAGTGTAGCAGCACAAGTGATTGATGTTTGAATAGGAAACAAGTTATAATATTGGTTTTGTTTTATTAATAAACCAAATAAAATCATGGTTAAATTTTGTTTGACATCTTTTAAGAGTATTGTTCCCTCTGTTGTTTATCATAGCTAGTATTCTGTACATTCCAAGATGCACTTTTTGCCTTTTCCAGAATGCATTATTAATTAAGGGTGCAGTTAAAAAATATCTTACTCTGGTGAGGATACTACCCCTCTGACAAGACTGAATTATAATTTAACAATGTTTGACCAAAGAGTTGTCTCAACCCAGGAAATCACCCCCTAGCTGCTTGAGAAGGCATGTCATTCAGTTAATCTAGTTGCATTCAGCGAGAGTCCCCCCTGGAATTGGATTGATCTACCTAGTATGATAGTTAAATTGGTAATACACCCTTAGATGCAACTGATTAGAATCAATTCTGTTGCACAGAATAGCATTTAACTGGCCTTACAAATTTCAATAGCACCAAAGTCCCAGGATGGAAATGAAGCAACCCATAATACGTAAGGATCAAGGTATCATAAAAACTTTTATTGCAAAACTAAATAATCAGTCTTAATAATGATTTCCCATCATCAACATCTACATGGATCACCAAAAATTCAATGTGGACAGCTTAAATGTTCTGAAGAAAAAACAAGGCACTTATAACAACTTACAAGTTTATAACAAATAACAGAACTAGATTCTAATAATGGCAATTTTATGACAAAACGTTCCTACCTGATCTAAAAAGTACAAAAAAGAATCTCCACGGAAAACATTTTTACCCCATCGAAAAGAGTTCAGTGTGTGAAGTTTTATCAAAGTGTAATAAGTTTTATCAAATGACTAACAATTGATTTTCTGAAGACTAACAGAGTAGTACATGGCACTTGCAAATGGTACTTGTTAATTCAAAAACAAACAAAAAATTTCTGCTGACACAATGGTATAAAATTTCACAAAAAATTATGATAAAATGTGAAAGAAACCACTCATACTATTGCTTGTCATGTACCTATCATGTACTTCATCCTTGAACCTTATCAAAATATTGTATTGCTATACAATTATACAAAATATCTTATATGCAAAATAAGCACTGTCATCTTTCATATATCAAGACAGAATTTTACAAATTTGTTGCGTTTATAACATATCACCCATCACCTTATAAACTATATAATATCTTAATAAATGTGGAGGTATATATTCCAAATACATATATAAATACAATCAGATAAAATCTGCATAGCATACTCCCCCTTCTCCCCTAAAAAAGTAATGGTTTAATTAATGCTGCATAAATAGGTCAATTACCTTTGAATTATCAACTAAATATTGATATTATTAAAATAGTGCAGTTTGGAAGGTGTCTACAAATTATTCCACAAATTTCTTTAAAATGTATGGCAAAGGCACCTTAAAAAGTAAATTGATCACATCTTGTCAGGATAAAGTTTGCTTATAATAGTGTATAATATCATGACTGAGAGGTCTTTGTTCTTTGATAAGTGCTATAACAATATATGGGCCAAAACAAAATATATGTTGTAATCCTTCAACTTTTACTAAAAAGCTTATTTAGCTGATGTCAACCTAATCAACAGATCACTGTAATTACCTTTAATGCATAGAAAAGTCTCTTATATTTTACTCTGGCTTCTTTAATGGCCACCGTGTGTTACAAGAAATATGTTGTTTATCAGTCCTAAAACTGGACTTCATGATCCATACATATGATTCAGCTTTCAGTTTACAGCAGCCAGAAACACTGTTAGAATGTTAACTGAGATCTTTATATACTTGTATCTTACAAAAAAATTAAAAGGACAGTACACAGGATTGCTGCTGTCTGAAAAATTCCCTATTTTCTTTTCAAATAGCCTCAACTTAAATTTCAATAGTTTGTGACATCCTTCAAAAGTAAACAAATCAGTACTTGTTGCTCAAAAATTGCAAATGTAAAGACTGCATGTGACTGCATGTTCACTTAATCATAGTCAAGCGAAGATTAAAGTGGTCTTAAAATATATTTCTGGCGTGTTTTATCATTTAGACCTTGATAAAGTGTTAAGTACTACAAAGTTGCCGAGGACTCGAAAAAAAATGATGAATACAGTCCCTTAAGAGTGTCTAGACTGAAAGTATATATATGTATACATACAAACCTCTTATTTAAGGAAGAGATTAGATACGCTTTATAAAAAGAGCAGACGTATTAAGAAAACTTCCAGGTTCATTGATTTTTATGTATACTTTTGCCATAACTTCCTGGTTTACTTGTATTAAATTTGTTTCCACAAGCTTTTAAGTAAATTACAGTTTTTAGAGTATGTCTAATGATCTGTTAATATCTGTACACCTTCTTACCACCTGGTTTCAGAGCACATTACGTTTATGCCAAATTTGCCAGATAGTAACTTCGGCTTTATTTCAAAACTGCAGGCCTTCTCTTTTACAGTTGCAGGACATACAGGGCCCTTCTTTTATCTAGAAAAGAATATTTCATATTTATGAACAGACCATTTTATAAGTTGTTTCTCAACAACAGTTTTTCTTGCAATTAATACACACCTTTTTCATTGACATCACCATTCAATGGAGAACAACAGCAAGTGTGCAATGACAACCTGTCAGTGCTTTATTTTCACTCTTCTTATCAATATGGTGACAAATGCATGCATATATATGCACTTAGTATCCTTTCTAGCAATTTTAAGCAAATAGTTAATCCACAATGGAAATAATCAGGAAGTCCATTTCCCATTTAGTTATATGGACATCCTGGGAAACCAAGGACAGTGTTGCCAGCCTGTGAACCATGGGCACTGCTGCTAGCTTGTGAACCAGGAACAGTATAGCCAGCCTGTGAACCAGGGGCAATATTGCTAGCCTGAGAACCAGGGGCAATGTTGCCAGCCTGTGAACCAAGGACAGTGTTGGCAGCCTGTGAACCAGGGGACAATGTTGCCAGCCTGTGAACCAAGGACAATGTTGCCAGCCAGTGAAGCAGGGGCAATGCTGCCAGCCTGTGAACCAAAGTGGGATACTGGCCATTGTCATTTTTGTGTACAAACCTTTTTTCAATCCACTGAACTCAAACTTTCATTGCCTTTTGCTCCTCCACAACATCTGGAGCAAGGCCAATGCCCTGAAGAGCGCGCTTGATGTCAGGGTACACACCAGCATCTTCAATGGTAACTGGGATCTGATAAGACATAAACAAGCATTAATGCGGTTATGATGGGAGTTTAAGTCATATGCGTTCTAATCAGTACTAGTGCTCTATATGACTACATAAGAATAGTGAGGAATAAGTTCATTACTGGATTTGACAAATATAATTTAAGTTTACTAGAGATTCCATTCACCTTAAATGGTTTCCCATCAGCCATAGCAGCAATAGTGTTTCTTGCAATCTTTCCAGATCTGGTTTTAGGCAGTTTATGAACAATAACTGCTTTCTTAAAACTGGCCACAGGTCCAATGTGATCTCTTACTTGCTTAACAACACTGGCAATGATCTCATCATGTGGCTTGGTTACCCCTGCAAAACATAAAGAATGCTGTTAAAACGTAATTCTCCAAACTATATGACATAAAATTTGTTGAAAAGATGCAAAGTATGTGTCATACCAGTGGCCATCTAGGTTATATGCTCAATGGTAAATAAATCCTATCAGAGCTAAATCTATTTCAATCATTTGAAATCACTGTATTTAAAATATTTTACTTGCACTAATGTTTGCCTTATGACATTCAGATAGGTCATTTATATAAAATAGCTTGTCAGTAAAATGTCTTCATTCTCTTTCTCTCCATCACATCACTAATATGCAATTGGTAAATAAAAAAGTACAAGCTTAAACACGCATTGATGGACAACAAAAATAAAGAATCAAAGTATAAACATACCCGCTTTCAGTACACACAGTCCAATGGGAATTTGTCCTTTAAGGGAGTCCTTCACTCCAACCACAGCACATTCAGCAAGTTCATTCAGTTCAAGCATCACCTAAAATGATTACATAAGTTATGTTTGTTAATGCTTTATCAAAAGTTGAGAATGAAAAGGTCAAGATATACAGCTATACAAATATGCATAATACATGAATATAAAGAGAATATCACAGTACAAAATCCATAATTATTTCAGTAAATCCATAATTATTTCATTTTGTAATTATAAAACAGAAAAAGTAGAAATTGTGCAAACTGTACTGAAATTATTTGATTAGATAATTCGGCATTGGTATACTGAATAGTGACCATTTTTTCTGTTATTTTCTCAAACATTTAAACTCCTCTTTTTCCACTGCTTACCTCCTCAAGTTGCCCAGTGGACAACCTGTGACCAGCCACATTGATGACATCATCGGCACGTGCCATGACAGCTATGTTTCCAAGGTGATCACGAAAGCCTGCATCCATGGTGTCATAGTAACCCTGACACATAAAAAAAATGTAGCAGTATATAGTGATCAATTAGTACATAGATATATATATCTTGACTGAGATATGTATAAATAATGAAATAAAATAATTAAACAATAATTATCGAATAATGGATTCCAATTCTTTAAGTCAAAATAAATTATCTTTAATAGTTGGTACAGTTAAAAACTGAGATGAATCTAGAGTTTCATTTATCTGCCAGCTGTCATAATCCACCACATAGGATCTTTTAAATTTTGTTTGCTACAACAATAAAATGTTTACTTTGATAGTGATTATTAATATGTAAAAGAGGGTAATTTACTACTTACTGGGAATTTCTTGAAATAAACATCATGGAATCTTTCATCTGCTTTATACAGTGTTGAAAAAGTTCCAGGAGGCAGGGGCAACCTTAAAATTATTTTTTAAAATGAGATAAAATATATTTCTAACTTTAAAATACAATATGTACAATAAGAATTAAAACTGGGCTATAATAAACATCTTAAATTCTGGGAAATCTATACCCCCAATTCATGCGAAATTTTGAACATCAATAATTAGCTACAGATTTGAAAGTGCCAATGACAACCTTCATTTTATGTGATTAATACCCCTTTCCTTCTGTACTGCTGTGTGCCAGGGCAAAAGATGAAGAACAGTGATGAGGAACACAATGACAGATACACTGTGCAGGAAGAATGGTCAGGGACAGCTACACTCAACTTGGATAAAGTTTTCAACAAATCCAGTTGAATAAAAAAAAGCATCAGCTCAAAAAGTTTGGGGGGGGGGGGGATGTAGAAGCCCAAAAAATAATACCAAGGTGCAAAAATATACATTAAGGTTTTTTACAAATGTTAAGTTACACAGAAGATAGAACAAGACAAGATTGAGTCTACAGAGAGGTAGACCAAAAGCAAATATACTTATAAAATATTTAAAAAAAGCATTTCAAAAAGTTTAAATAAAATAATATAATATCTATCAAACAACTTTGCTACCTACTTGACAACAATATTCCCAAGCTCATCATCAATGCATTCACTTCCATCATCTCTGATAACTTTGACTGAAAATGTAACATTTATCCATTATGCACAGGTTTACCAGTAAAACTGTTACTACTATAAACAGAGTAACACATCATCAACCCACAGACATACATGCAAATTTATTTACTTTATTACTATATGTTCCAACATTTTTGTGAACTTCTAAACTCAAACTACACATTAAGCTATATATATATATATATGTACAGTCTGACCAGGGAATTACATCTGATATAATTCCCTGGTATGACCATCATAGGCTGCCTATTTACCAGAGGGTACCTACCATCGTATCCTGGTACAGGTTTACCAGCGACACCTGGTGGAGGGTACAAGTGGTTGGCAAGACCAACACAAGTGGAAGTGATGGCCCAACCAGTTTCTATGGAAAACATATTACAAAAGCAGTTGATAATGTAGCTCAGGAAAGCCAGTCTGTTGAAACTGAGTTTTTGATGTATGTGTCACTTTAATTCAAAGCAAAGTTTTACAGGGAGTTAGAAATTACATTGACTAGCCCAGCAATTAGGTACTAAGTATGTGTAACACAATGCGTCCAATTTGGTCAGAAGTAAACCTTTATTTGCTCTTAAATAATTCTTAATGAAAGGAAAAATGACCATATAAGTAAAACTATACCAATATCAAAGTAACAGACATCTCTGAATTATACAAGTAAATTAGCATCAATCTAACTCTTTTCAAGTTACCTGTTTGCCACCAGTTATCTAGGATTGGTTTGTGCAAAATGTCTCTTGCCCACTCCATAGTCTCATGGTCACAGTGCTCACCAGCAACAAACAAACCACGAAACCTTAAAGCATTTAATATGTGCCAGAAGTATGGATTTCAGTATGCAAATAATACAAAATGATGTTACATGAAGTTCACTATATTGGGTTTAATGACATTTAGAAAAGATTATAACAAATTTTTAAAAATTGTGAAATGCCAGCAAAAATACTTACTTCTTAGGGGTATATTTCTTGCTCAAGACTGCATCAGGATCCTTAAAGAGTAAAATATGCATGATAATCTTCATGTATTCAAAATTTAATAGCTAACAATTTTGTTATCTGTGATATTTTCTTAAATTATTTTCAAGCTAACCAAACACATAACACCCTTTGTTTTTGAAGGGCCCTTAAAACTATGCATTTTTCCCCATTTTGCATGAAATAACATCTTTCCTTGACTGCAAATAAAATTAGTGTAATTTACCTCTCTTCTGATAGCTCTGAGTGCTGTGGGAGCAACAAACATGGAGGACACTTCATGCTCTTCCAGAACTCTGAAGAACACACCAGCATCTGGTGTACCAACTGGTTTGCCCTGGAATACAACTCACACATATAAAACTTGGTTTTTATGGCAATGGGAATTCATGGTAAATGTAGGTTTTATTAGAAGAATGTGACACTTGTATATGTTACAATATAAGTAAATAATGGAGAATAACTTTTCCTTATTTGTGTTTAAAACTTCCTTCTATACCTGTCTGTTACTGTGTGACGTTGTTTAAGTGTTCAGTATTGTGTTTGCAAAAGGGCGGTTCATATTCACCTCAAAGATGACGGTTGTGTTTCCATGCAGCAGAGGAGCGTAACAGATGTAGGAGTGTCCTACCACCCACCCCAGATCAGAGGCTGCCCACCACACCTGTAAAATACCTCTTGTCGTCTTATATTCAATTCATCTGAATGTGTTAAAATCGTACTGAACACAGCCTACTCATAGAATGGATCTAACAGCATAAAACAAAATCAGGACAACACCATAATTGAAATGTATTGAAATTGTGCCTAACCATGTGACAAAAAAGTGAAAAGTCTAAAGATAAAGTTGATGCATTCTGTTTTACTGAAATATTATTACCTCCAATATTTTAGAGGCTTCTAATTCTTTACCCATGTAATTGAAATGAGGCTACTGTTCTCTTTGAAATAGCCTCTGCTTGTTCTTAAATGGTTTTCCAAATGTCAGACAAACATATGGGAAAGAGAAAACCACAACATACCTCTCTAGGTCTCATGCCATAGATGTTCCACATGGACCAGTGCAGGGCAACAGCATGTCCACCACTGGGCCGCACCACAGCCTATCATAACGAAATACGCTAATACAATATGCAAAAAACAAAAATTGACAAGCAACGGACAAGCAAAAAAACAGTCACAAAGACGTTTGCAATATATCTTTTGGCTTTCTATATATAATTAAAAACCCATAAAGTCAACTGATGAACTATCAACCAGTTATTTGGCACACAGGGTGTTGGTATGTAAACTGGAGTTATTATTATTTGGATTTCTTTTCAAATAATCTACATCTATTGTATGTCAACTGCCTACTGTTGGTTACAACTGTTTGTCTATATAATATCCATCTAACCCCCTTAGCAAAATGAAAAAGTTTTCAGCAATACTGTTGCTAACTTAAAGTTTGCAGCAACGAGTTTGCAAAAAAATTTTATTGTAGTTAATTTGCAGCCATATTGCAGCAAATTTTCTGCAAATTTGCAAGAAGGAATTGCAGTTAGCAGCAATATTGCAGATTTGCAGCAGGCCTGATATTTTGCTAAGGACAACCTTTATACATATTCATTGTACATTTGTACCTTTTAAGCAGTAAATACAGACATAAGACAGGCAAGTTTGTTGGGTCAGCTAAAGGGGTAAAAAGGTCCACTTTTTCAGACCTCCCTAAAAATTGCCAGCTATAGGCCTGATAGGTGTGCTAAAACAGAATATTTGGATTCCAGTGATGGCATTACAATGTAGAATACCTTTGGCAGCCCTGTTGTTCCTGATGTATACAGCAAATAAACAGGATCTGTGGCATCAACAGGGACACAGTCATGTGGCTGGCTGGTTGAAAGCTCTTCAACAAAGTCATAATCTCTACCACTGGTCATGTCAGCAGCAGGGAGCTGCAACAAAGTGAAACCCCAGTATAAGTGTCTGAAGTGTTTATCATAACTATTATCATATAAAATAATTGGAAAGGCAGAACAATACTTTTAGATGAAGACAATGAAACTGCAGTACTATATCTAATATTTGTGTCTGTTGAAATAAGTTTGTTAAAATAGCATTGTCTGTGCTCACACACATGCTCACACACACACACACACACACACACACACACACACACACACACACACACACACTTTTTGATATTGGGGTAGCTACTGGCCAACTTAACTTCTAGGCTTACTTGCCCAACCAGGAAGGGCTTATATATATCAAAGGTTGACAACTAATACACTTTCATTAAAATTCAAATGTTACCGGTAGTCCCGATGCCTCAGAACATGTTCTGTTGTAAATCAGGCATGCATTGGGTTGGAATCCAGACAGCTGTATGGCCTCGTCAAGTATAGGTTTGTAGGAAACTACTCTGCCAGGTTCAATTCCACAGTTGGCGCTCACAATAACTTTGGGCTGAAAGTGAAATTGTTTAATACCTCTATCAGTATTTTGCAATTATCTACATATCATACCTTTTGCTAAGAGCTGAAGTATTTATTGTGGTGCATTAATTGGATTCATAATTTTTGAATCAAAGTACGTAACACTGTACAGTTTAAATAGATATTGCAATATTATAAGATGAGCCTATTTTTTCTCACATCTCTAAGTGCAAAAAGTAGACTAATAAGAGTAGCAGGTGCAGCTTGAAGAGCTGTCAGGCAAAAAAAAAAGGGTCTGGGTTATGTTACAAATGAAATGCTAAAAAGATGGTAGTACAAGTACATATGTGGCGGGGGGAGGGGAGAAGCAAGCTATTGTGACTTAAATAGGTAAAGTTTTCTATCCAGAATTAATACTCTGTACCATCTAATATTATATATATATATTTCTTTTTAAAAAATTCCATTCCTTTTCACAAATATACAAAAACTTGAACCTTTACTGAAAATGCTTATATTAGCTTGATAAATAACTTTAATTCAACACAATAAAATATAAAAAAATCTGAGGAAGTGTAAAACATCATTGAGCCAGTGAGTTTGCTTATAGCATTAAGCCAAGTCTTGAAAGGTCAAGTTATTACTTTGAATAAAGAATAATCAAAATAACCCAACTGAAGAATGTATTTTTGTGCATCCATTTTGCTTTGAATTAAGCCATATCTTCAACTTTTATCACCATGACATTAATTACGTCTAATAGACTAAGGGATTATGTAAGAAGCCAAACTTGTCCCTATGCATGACTTAACACTGTACTAATCCAACCTTCATCTTGTTTACAACACACCTCTGCATGAGCAATCCTTGTTGAAAGCTCTTTGGCAGCAAACCCACCAAACACTAATGAGTGCACAGCCCCAATTCTTGCACAGGCCAGCATAGCTATGATTGCTTCTGGGATCATAGGCATGTAGATCAACACCACTTCCCCCTTTTTAACACCATGCTTAGTTAGGGCACCTGCAAATCTAGACACCTACAAAAAAATAACGTAGAAAATATTAACACACAAAATATCAGTCATGACTTGGACGTCCTTTTCTTAATTAGACAATAATAATTTTTCACTGTTGAAAAGAAGAGAAAAAAAAAAACACAGACATATAAAACCATTTGATGGTTAATCTAGATTGCCCAAAGATAACACAACTTTGTTTATTTTATTTGGTATATATAGTTCAATCTGCACGGGATATTCACCTGATCCTGCAGTTGTGCAAAAGTAATCTTCTGCTGTGTATTGGTGACAGGGCTGTCATGAATCACTGCTACATGGTCACCATAGCCTTGTTCCACATGGCGATCAATTGCATTGTAACACGTGTTCAACTGGCCTCCAACAAACCTGCACTCAAGTACAGAAATAATCCAAGTAAAAATAATAGCATATATGATAAAAAGAATACTCCAAACAGGAATATGATACTGCATAACATATTTTTTTTAACTTTAGTAAAGCCAGTTATCTCTCATTTAAAAAAAAACATGCTGTGTGCAACACAGAACTTCTGACGGGTGCTAGTTGCAGATCTGCATACTGCATAACATATTTTTTAACTTTAGCAAAGCCAGTTATCTATCATTAAAAAAACTTATTGTGTGCAACACAGTACTTCTGACAGATCTAGAGGTGTCTATTTTTATGGCCTTGATGATGGACAATTTGTTTAAGACGTTAAAGATATTTGTAACATAGTCTTTGAAAAGTTCTATTACTTATGCTTTATGTTCAGAAATATCAAAGACTTATATGTTTTTCCATAGAATAAAAAATAAATCTGGAAAAATTGCTAGACAGGCCTAGACAACCCTTCCACAAAGTAGGCCAATGATGCTCCATTCAATTTTCAGGCAACACATCAAAGGTAATGTTAGGCTAAAAAATAGGGAAGCCACAATAAGATTACCTCAACTAAGTTCACTAGACCAAAACATTCAACCTGTGACAAGCATAATAAATAAAACATAAGAAATGAGACCATTTTTGTAACCTGGGATGAACTCATTCTTAACCACCTGGTCAATGACTTTTACTTGAGAAGCTCAGTAAATATTGACAATCTGTTGAATGCTTGTATACCTGTGTAACATCAAACTATTTACCAAAAGTTTTTTTAGTGTTCAATTCTGGGATAACTGAAATATCATGTAAACAACTTTGGTAAACAATTCTGCTGATGTATTTAAGGTCGTTTTGAAGGACAAACTACTTCAGCATATCAACTTGCAATACCAGGTACAGTGATTTTCAGTAGTGAGCTAATACCAATCTGGTATTTAGCACATGCTGAGGTGTAATAATGAATCCACAGTTTAGGGCATGGTGCAGGCTGAATGCAGCATTTTTCTTTCAAATTTTTGCTTATTCACAATACCTGACATTATAATCATGTGCATGACCTATATACCAAATTCTGTGGCTTAGTGTAGGTTATTCAAAATTATTCAAGCGTGTAAGTTTAGTCTTGATATAAACAGCCAATTGTCTATCTTACTTATATATGTTCTTTATGAATAAGTATCACCTTTCTGAACTCAAGATGAAATGCCATAATAGTTGGTTTACATTTTTTATTTTCTGAAATACTTGGTTTAAGCTTACAAGTGATTTGTTTGCTTTTGTTTCTATTTCATGCAATTTTTATCACATATAGGCAGCATTTTCTTTTTGGTAGTTATTATTGTGTATTGAATAATTAAGGTTACATATATATGACAACATCAAATTCATTAAGAATACTTATAATCAATGTATAGATCAGGTTTTTCATCCCATGGTAGTACAGTACATCTAGTGCAGTATTATAAATACAGGCTACTTTGTCATTTTAAGTGTCTTCAAATGGTAAGAGTCTTCTATGTGGTACTGAGCGTGTTTAATTGCAATTCTGCTGTTTTCTTATATAAATCCATTTAAGACAATAAAGAAGATGTTGAAGGCAGCATGAGCTCTGGCACTTCTATTTACACACTCTCAAATAAAAAAAAAAAGAAAAAAAGAAACTGAAAAATGGCATGAAAATCTATGCATTAGCACTTGCATTATGTTTTCTTTTATATATTATACTAATTGAATGCCGAGTGTGGGCTGGTAGGTTTTTAAAAAATGTAAATTAATAATGTAATTTTAAAAAAATGTTATTAGAGTGCTAACACTGTGACTTTTATTACTTTTTGAAGACAGGAAAATGCACCCTAAAACTAAGACCAAAATCCATGTGTACCTACTGCACTCACACTGGTAGAATTACAATAAAACACTTTTTTAAAACTTCATCTACACTGTCAAAACAATTAAAAATACAACATACAACTGTATATACATCCAGGTATACCTACTACTGATACAGTGCATGAAGTCTATTGAGTGAAGGCAAGGGAGAAAGTACATAGATGTTCACTGTAACATTTATATACAGGCCCGTAGTCAGGGGGAGTTCAAGGGGTTCAGAAGAACCCCCCTTTTTGCTGGGGAAAAGGTCTGGGTAAGTTTGATCGAGGTAAAGTAAGTTTTCATGACAAAAGGTCATCACTTTCAGAAAATGAACTCCCCTTCAACAATTGCTAGCTAAGTGCCTGATATAGAAATATACAGTACTTGCTTTTCATGATTTGAGTACAAAATTGAAAATTAGATTAGAAGTATTTTAAAAGAAGTAATGAGCTTATTAATTGTTTCTTACCATTTTGAGAAAGGTGGATTGGAGTTATCAAGAACCTTATCGAATTTCTTCATCCATGAAATGTTTTCAGCAGCTTCAGCCCAGAATTCGTCAGGTTTGGTTTTGGACTTCATGAATGCATTGTTGTAAACATGTTCGTAGTGGGAGTAACGTCGCCTGTTGTCTACCTTTGCAGAAATGACTCTGGAATTATTCTGCACAGCATAGAGTGGGCAGGTGCTTAATTTCTGTAGCTGTGTGCGAGCTGCTCTAACAGCTGATGCCATCGTGATGAGGAGAGAGAAAAAATGAAGAGCAGTTATCTGTCTGCTGCAAATCTCTCGTCAATGCCCTCAACCTGCAAGACTGAGCTGCTGTAAATTCGCACCTGTAAGTTGGGAATGTACAATTAGTGACCTACATTTTATATCTGGTCTCAATAAATTGAATAATATTACATTCATATATTTTAGTTAAATCAAAAATCAATAACCAGACAAACTAAAATAATATTTCTTAATCTTAAAAGACATGAAAACACCATATTGTGTGCAAATTTTTGCTTTTTGTGATCATTATATTTTTCATTTTAGACCAGATAAGGATATAGGTCATTTAGAAAACTAGTTCCTAAAATTTATAGCCGCAACATTTCTATATGTTGTCTAGATTTGAGTCATAAAATGCCTAGATAATGAATCAGTCACACTACAATTTGAATTTTTAGATAATATGGATAATTTTGTTCATAGTAATTGAGGAATAATTGCTAAATTGCATACCCTTGATGATAAGCTTATATGTGTGAGAACTAGGCAATACAACTAAGGGAGACGAACCGAGAGGACGAAGGTTCCAGAAAGCACGTGTCCGTGCAAGGAAAGTTTATTTACCAAAAAATACCCCTTTTGCAAAGTAACGTTTTGTGTTTGATCATTGTGTGTGTTACTTTCGAAATTGGGAACTATAAAAATGTCAGATGGTCTGGAAGAAAGCACTCCATCTTCTGCCAACGCGGAAACCATGGAAGTGGATGGTTCTGGACCTCAAAGCGAAAGCGAAACAAATAGGCCAGAGATCAGTCCAAATGCCGTGGATCTGAAAGACGGTGGTGTTTTCAAAGAAATCAAGAGAGAGGGTATTGGGAGTGAGACTCCGTGCACGGGAGATGAAGTTTATGTTCATTACACAGGGAAGTTAGTGGATGGGACTGTTTTTGATACCAGCAAAACAAGAGATGAGTTTTCCTTTAAACTGGACAGAGGTAAATAGGTATACTTATAACAATTTGATTGTCAACAGATACATGGACTCAGTAAAACATTATATCTTGGTCACAGTACACTTTTATGTCTTTTATCCAATCGGCGACGATATACACACATTAAATTAATGTGAATTTTCAATTGGGTCTAAGTATACTGTCATGCCTATAATTCACGCGACAACTAATTGATCATTTTCTGACATCTGTATGCGTACATGGTGACGAGATAATTATAGGGCAAAACACAATTGGCAATGAAAATGAGAAGACGTCAAGCCCGCCCTATGTTCGCTAATATGCAAATCAACCCCGCTTGTCCATCGGTGGCGGCTTGTCACCCTGTTTATGCTCGACGGGGAGTTAATTGCCGCTTGCTGTAAGCCGACGTAATTACATAGTTGCTTATCTGCCGGTACTGTTCCTTTCTCTAGGCTGACATAGGGCCTATCTCCTGCCTTGCTAACGGGTTTTTCTTCACTTTGCAAAGTTTTGTTTGAAAGATTTAATATTTATTCTACTTGTGAGTTTTTGTCCTGCTATTCACAATTTTCCCACATAACGGCCAACGTTAATTTGAAAATGACGTAATGCAGTATCGGTCACAAACCACGGAGCGTGCTGAGGTAATGAGCAAAAATAAAATAAACTACTTCAGACGTTGTGAAGATCATCTGTATATTCGCTTCTTTAATGTCTTTTACCGTGACATTATATGCTGATCTCATTTGAAAGTTTTTCGCGTATTATTAATTTCGGTCAACTTATTCTGTCAAGCCATACGGGCCTGTCACTGCACGTGCGCCATCTTGAATTTTATATGTAGAGGGAGGCAGGTCGACAGCCATGCGAAAAAGGACTGTGCGCGCGGAGAAGTGAAAGTGATACCTTTTTGAAAAACGATATCATTAAAAAATACATTCATAAAAATTTTAACTTTGCTCGTCGGAGGCTGATACCCCACAAAGGGCTCAAGCTGCTTTGCACTGAGTTATTTATAAGTGGGATCTATTTATGTCCTGGAGTGGTTCATCGTAGAAATATAATTTTGTAAAATTGCAGTAATAACAACATTCTAATTCATTGCTTCTTTGTACAAGCAAGATGCTCTTTTCAAATGAATAATGAAATTAATGAATCATGTAATTAGGTTGAGAGAAAGCAGCTTGTTATCTATAAATGGGTCTGTGTTAATTTTTTTTTTTTTCAGGTCGATCCTTAGATTGTGTCTATTGGCTGGTAATGTAGTTCTGTCTTTTAAAATTGATCAACAACTAGTTTTTAAATTTTCTTTAATAAAATACAAATAACAAGTTTGAAATTGAAACTCTAACATGCATGAAAAGCCAATTATAGTTCCAGTGTTATACTATTAAAATCCTATTTCAGCATGCAAAATATAGGCCCTATATTTCAAAAAGTTTGCATCGATCATGTTTTGTTTGCTTAACCTTTTTGTTTTAGATTTTGAACACATGAATGGAATTTGTAAATATTCTACACAATATAATTCTTTTTTATTAGTTTTGAATTTTAATATATGGACAGTATTAATTAGATAAAATGTTACTTATTAAAAAAACGTAAATTTATTGAGAATAAAAATTCAAAATGCCCTTCTGTAAGCGTATTTTTGAGAGATAATTCTGTACAGTATTTACGAGTGTAAATAATATGCGTTTGACAGCATTTTCTTTCAAATGTGATTCTTTAGAAATGTGCGAATTAACTTTTCTTGTCTTACAGACAGACACAGAGAGGACTTAAGGTCCGAAACCAGAAGGCCACATGGAAAATACAACTAAGGTCTGCAAAAGGCTGCCTCCTTTGTAGGGTCTTATCTAGCTCACGAAACTCTTTATTAATAATGCGATTTGATTAAATTATCACAGATGATGATTTAGTCTAATTGGTGTGCTACACGGAAAAGAAGGGCGCGTAGAAAGTTGCCTAGGTCTGTAAATATATGCGTTTTGGTGTCGGGGGGGGGGGGGGGGGTCTCCTTTTCTTGCCACAGTATTTAAATATTTTATCTGGAAATTATTCGATCACCAATCGTCAAGCTGTCTATGCAGAAAGATATTTTTTAAACTAGCAGAGAGCACCTGCATTGGAGAAGACGACCTGGCAGAGAAAGACGAAGATAAAGATCACTCTCTCATACTTTTTTCCCGTAAATATTTTGATATTAAAGACTCCCGTCCCTCTTCTCTTGTTCGTGTCCTTCTTTTCTACATTTACTGCATTTTATCACTTGTTTTCCCCGAAGTAAGAATGAATCGTTTGAGCAAGCGGGCTTGGTAGAAAAAGAGGGGAGATATGGACATCAATCTTATTTCCCGTAAATGTTTTTAATATTAAGGATTCCCATCACTTTTTCTTGATAGTTTCCTCTTTCCTCTATTTCTTTTCGCTGCACTTTTATCTGTTGACTTCTCTTAAATAAAATGAATCAAATCTAAATAAAACAAATAACGGAGAGCAGATTCTTTGGTGAAATTATTTATCTGTCAAAAACCTTATAAAACGTTAAAACATTCTTTATGAATAACGACCCATGCAGTAGTGTAAAATATCCATTTTGTAGAAGGTTGCACAGGATTAAATTCTCGATGCAATAAACGATTATTTCCTAGTCTTTCATTAGCCTACCAGCACCTAATTGAGAAAATTTTGATTCACCCCAAGAAGTTATAACTTCTTGTTCACCCTGACACTGCCAACGAAAAAGTTCTTTAGTTTACTGGTGTCTCTTGAATATTTAGGCACTGTTGATGGCCCCAAAGATTGAAATTTGCTGAAACCGATGCTTTATCGCTATTGTTTAATGATTAACAATTGCTGCCTGAGAACGCTCTTGGGGTGTATACTAGTAGACATAGACAAAGAATGGAATAGTTTTTAATATAAAGGTCACTTACAACCCAGTCATTAGGTAACACTGGACAACGAAACAAAGGGGAGACTACCAGTTGTAACTGCCATTGAATGAAATGTAAAAGGTGCGAAATCGGCCACCCCTTAATGCGATCATTAACCAGCAAACAAAGCGTTGTATTGTAATTTCCACCGCCGACAAGCGGGATATCAAAAAAGTATGACAATCTTTTTACTTCCACCATCCATCCCTAGGACGTACATGTACACATGAAAATAACATTGATAATTATTCTTGTTATAATACATGAAGTAAATTGAAAAAATTAAAACTTTGTTAATTTGGACTTACTTCATACATGATGTTATTGTGTTCACGACAAAGGCTAATCAAATGCCATTTACCCTTAAAGATTTATTTGGGCGAACTCTCCTCCACAGCATTTGCACACGTATCAGTTAAAGATCTTCTTTTAAATAATCTATTTCGTAGTTGCAGTAAGCGAATGCAGTTATGTGACCGATCTGCACAAACACTTAGGCCCTTGCCGTTAGGCAAATTGACACACTTCTAAGTCATTTTTGATAATTTTTTCTAATGCCCAATAAGAATTTTTGCATGGAATTAATTTTCCACCGCTCAGCTGGCATTCAGTAATATATCGCGAGGACATTGCACTAACCGATGAGAGGCTGTGGTTTAAGCTAGATACAACACTCGCCACCGAGCTGTATCCGAAAATTACTCAACCTGTGGCTCGACAATACGCTCGTTATATTTCAAGTTCGGCTCTGCGACTTGTATCTATCACTTATTACAATGTCCAGGTAGCTTGCCCAGCTGTGGTTTTATATTATCGCTATTTAGGTTCCTTTCGAAACCAGCTTCGTTTCCACGAAAACAACATACATGTACAGTGTTTTGGATGTTACTCACACGAAGACCTGGCACGGCTTTGTCGTTGGTAATTTCTTTTTATTGTTTAGTGCTATCTATACCCCTATCACTTAACCTGAGAAGTTTCCAAACGTAAGGACAAAGAGAAAAGTGTGATGTATCGAGACAAAAGGGAGATCGGTAGATACGTCCAAAATTAGGGAGACTTCTGCCAAGTTCGGAAGGGTTAATTGGTATGGGCCACAGACTGATCGCTCGAGAAATTCACCAAAACTACAAGAAAAATCCTTCAAATGTATTAAATAGCAGAGGCCCATTCCCCTGATTGTAAGAAGCAAACAAAACAACGAGACGGCAGGTCGACATTCAGCCTAGAGCAAGGTGCAATACCGCCAAGTTGAAAGCTGTTAATTAAGTCGGATTAGAGCGCGCATCAATTTACTTCCCGTCGCGCTTGGCGAGGACGAACTCCCGTCTCCAAGGGTCGCCCGTACAATAATTTACATATGCGCTCCTCCCCCTGTGCGCTTAGGCCCTGTATGAGTCCACGTCGCTATTGTTTGCTACCCGCACAGGCTTTTGTAGTTTATCAAAACAACCCATTGTCTCTCAGGGGGCGTGAGTACAGAGTTAATACGTACATGGAGTATACGCATACAGATTGTCGCGCGAATTATGAGCACAACCAGTAGTACGTACATGTTTGTTCTTGTCTCACCTTGTATGTATTTACATTTATCTTCAGTTTTTATTATTTCCTCCATTGCTATGTAATTATTGTTATGTTATCCTTGTGTCATCTTTGAAAAATTGATCACACCTTACTTTGAAGGCCAAAGTCAATAAAATATTCTATGATTAAAGCCTAAGGCTGAACTGAAATCATCAGATTAAAAATGCATATAGTGTGATACTGTTTTTTTTTGTTTTTTTTTTTTCGAGTGACATAGCTACAAACTCAAAGATATACTTTTGCACCAGATTTATAGAAATTAAGACCAGTGAGCTATTTAATTCAGATTATAAGAAAAACACAAATAATGATCCTACATTCTAACTTTTTTCTTTAGGGAGTGTCATAAAAGCATGGGATATTGCGCTTGCCACAATGAAGGTTGGAGAAATGGCAGAAGTGACATGTCGACCTGACTTCGCATATGGTGATACTGGAAGCCCACCTAAAATCCCTCCAAATTCTTGGCTGATCTTTGAAATTGAGCTTTTGGGTTTTATGGGTAAGTGAAACAGCGTAAGTCAACATAAGCAATCATGATAAAAAAATAACATCACTTTCTAAAAAAAATACCATAACAAACATAACACATCTCCTGAATCATTATTTTAAATGAACTTTGGTCAAATATACTAATACTCTGTAACAGCAGTTCATAGTTAGGAATTCTTTTACTTTCATTTCAAGTAGATCTAAAAAAAGTAGGATTTTATGGAATTGTTATTAAAGATTTAACCATAACTTGGTTTAGTGACAGCTAGCTTTAGTTTTTCAGATAATACTACAGTGTCTTAATGAAAGAAATTAATACTGAGGATTCATTGTTTTTTATTTATAATTATATTAAACAGGTGAAGATGTCTCAACAGACAAAGATGGTGGTGTTAGAAAAAGTGTCATTGTGAAAGGAGAAGGATACAAGACTCCTAATGATGGTGCTCAAGTTGAAAGTAAGTTCTTGAACTGGTTCAATGTAAATGTCCACATGTGAGAGTGTATAGTGTGTGCATGTACATGCTTAATTTTGTACAAAGGCCTCAGGGAGGTTGCAAACATGAAAAATATTTTTAACAAAATAGATTGATTTTCACTAGATGAATTAAGTGGTACATAACATGTACACATTTAAAATCCTTTCTTGCAAAACAGTAATAATGAAATAATTTAACTCATTTTTACAGTGCACATTATTGGAAAATGCAATGGCTCTGTGTTCGAGGACAAGGATTTGGCATTTATAGTCGGTGATTGCCAAGATGAGGTTGTAGTGGAAGGAGTTGAAATGGCTGTAAAAAAGCTGAAGGAAGGAGAAACAGCCAGAGTTAAAGTGCAATCAAAATATGCATATGGTGGAGAAGGAAGCAAAAAGTACGGTATTCCACCAAACGCTGACTTAGAATACGAAATGAAAATGAAAAAGTTTGAAAAGGTAAATCAAGAGATGAGTTGATTTGAATTTTTTTGAAAATGTTGAACAGTTTGATGTTTAATTTTGTGCAGTCCCTTATGTGGTCAAGTTGAACATTTTGATACTCATCAAACAATCACATGACATGGTCTTTCCACATTTTAGCTAGATAAAAATGTCAGATGCTTAAGTACTGATTTTAGAAATGCTAAAGATGGTAGCCATTTACATGCAAATACATGCTAAATATTTGCAATTTTCATTGTTAATTTTTGGTTTTCAGTTATAAAGGCGTGACCTCTTCTGGTTCTTAGTCCCATCATTAGCCATAAAGGGAGTAAAGAAGCTTTGAAAAGGGATTTGCTACCCACTCATTTTCTTCATATCACAGGTCCACAAATGTGTTTTGATTAATTTTGTTGTCTTGTGTTTCACATTGCAGGCCAAAGAATCATGGGAAATGGATGGTAAGGAGAAGCTAGATCAATCTGAAGTTGTTAAAGAAAAGGGAACCAAATTTTTCAAGGTACAGTTGCAGTTAAAGGAATTTTCAAACATTATAACAACATGTTATTCCAAGTTTTATTTTAATCACTGAGATTAAAAAGAAATACATTGGATATACATATGCATAACATCTATGTATAAACTTGGATATAATTTTTAGAATATTGGTAATGATTTATTTTATTATTCGTTTATTTTTTACTTATTTACTTTTGTATTCAAGTAACAACAATATTAAATATATAAGTATCAGTTGTTTCTCACTTTTCTTTGTTTTACTCTCTTGCTGTGAAGGAATTCTGTACTGATTGAACATTTTTCAACATTGTAGGAAGGTAGTTATAAGAAAGCAATAACATCTTACAAGCGGGTTATTAGCTACCTGGAATATGAAACTGACATGGAAGGTGAAGAGAAACAGAAGAGAGATGCCCTGATGCTGGCTGCTTACCTTAATACTGCAATGTGTTATTTAAAACTCAAAGATTATGTTGAGGCAAGGAAACATAGTGATAGTGCCCTGGGCATAGATGTAAACAGTGAGAAGGGGTACTACAGGAGAGGAGAGGTAAGAATGTCATGTCTGAAACCAGCATTTTCAAAGGGGATTTTTTTTAACCTTTTTGCAAAATACTGTATCCAAATATTTATATTTGATCTTAGTCCTTAGAGTAGCTAACTATCAAATGGAAAAAGTTTGGTCTATTCAGAATTCAGCTGCTGGTCTCCTCCATAAAAGACGTGGAACCATATCACACCAGTTCTCTGTGATCTTCATTGGATACCTGTGTCTCAAAAATTGTCTATAAGATATTACTCCTGACTTTTCAAATTTTAAAGGGCGACTGTCCATTTTACATGAACAATATAATGATGCTTTTAACTCTTCCATCCAGTGGTCAATTTCAACTCGAGCGAAACAATATAGAAAAAACTTTTAAAACATACAGTCACAGTAATTTTGAAATTGCTGCACCAATTTTTTGGTTCAGTTTCATTAACAAATCAATTAAAAAACGTTTTTATTTAAAGAATAATTTAGTTAACTTATACCTTTTAGTTTTAATCACTTTTATATTAGCTTTACTTTTTATATACATATGTAAACAGTGCTGAGACACATGTGAAGAAATGAATTATTATTATTATAAGTCTAGTTTGTTTGTTTGTTTGTTTTTTCATGTCCATATATTGAAGTGTTAGTCCAATTTTTATTATTTCATACACAGTCAAATAATGAGCCTGTTTTTTGCAATGTATATTTCAATGATATATTAGAAAAGAATTTTTCTCTATGATGTTTTTCAGGCTAATATGGGTTTAAACGAATTTGAAGATGCAAAGAAAGATTTCAGTAAAGTATTAGAGATAAACCCCAAAAATAAAGCAGCAAGGGATGAGCAGATGAGAGCAAACAAGAAAATAAAAGAGCAGAATGCCAAAGAGAAGTCTATTTATCAGGGAATGTTCAAGAAATTTGCAGAGGCAGATTCAAAGGTAAATCATCAACATGTCATCTGATATCTTATAGTAGTCATAATTTTAAAGTTCATATGTTAAGCTGATAGATTTTGGGCAAGAGAACAAAAAATAACTAAGGGTTTTTTTTTTTAATGCCTTCAGTACTTTTTGGTACTAACACTTTTAACCACCACTATTCAGATTTCTTTTTGTTTTTTGTGACCATGTTTAAAAATACACAATAAGGCTACTTATATTGCTTTTATTATCACTTCTGGTAAAGATACATTTTTTGACTTGTGTTGTAATTTCTTTACTTAGACAGCATTCAAAAGACCTTTTATAATGCAACCTCATGAGCTGTCTTTTAGTGTAAAAAATTTGGAAATATGCTTAAATACCAATTTAAAGAAAATTTTTATTTTTGTTAGAATAAATGTTTTCAGACCAAATTAGCCATGGATTGTTCTATTGATAAAATGTTTTACACCTATGCACACATTTTGTGTAGCTAATCTTCCCTATGGTAATTTGTACTTCATTAATTGGTTGTAATTTCGACCTTTTTCTGAATTTGTAATTACTAAATTTTATTTGTATGATTTACACCACAATATGACACATCTGGAAGATTATTTTACCACCAATGAAGTGAAGACCAGCCCTAATCAACCCATCTTTTTCTGCAGCCTGATAGTCTATACAGTGGGGCTGTATTTGAAAATGTTGACGAGTGGTCTAATGACATGGCAGAAGGTATGATGCCATTAGAGGAAGAAATGGAGGCATTTGGGGAAACGGCTCGAGTTCGAGGCAGTAAGACCAGCAATCACCACAGGGAGGACTTGGATGATGATTAGTTCACCACCTGCTCTGTAACAGCTCCTAGGTAAATGAGGGAATATAGGTAGCTGTATGTGGTTGCTGGCAGTTGTGGCATTGATTGTCATATACCCAGTATTTGTCGATTTGACAATATTTCCCTCTGATATGCTCTTACTAGTGTCCAATCCCCCCTCTTACCCCCCCCCCCCCCCAAAAAAAAAAAAAAAAAAACAATTTTTTTTTTTTTAGTTATAATGGAAACTTTACCAAATTCTTTGATTAATCAGTGAAAGAAACATTCGAAAGATTAACATAAGATATCCAACTGAACAAATGCTGCATTAGTATCATGCAGTCTGGTTATTGGTCATTTATTAAATTTGTGCTACATCTTTCCACAGACTTAATCTAAGAATCATAGTGTTTGCAGCTGTACTTGATGAAACAGCCTTGATGGAAATGTTTTATATATCTCCTTTGGGGAATTTTTCATTTCTGTTGAAAAGAAGTATAAAAAGAATTACACCCCACTCTCTTATACAAATACTATTGGAATGCTTACCGTACCTAAGGTACCTATATTGATAATTGTAACATAAGAAAATTGAATGACATTTAGATATATATATTAGAGATCAATTGGTATTAGTTATTTATGGTAGAATATTTTTAATATTTTTATTCATACAGAGCAGGTGGTGAGAGTAGTCTTTTTTTTTTTTACCCTTAGCAGGAGACGTGGCAGAATGCAGTATAGTAAAGAGTGGAAACCATGGGACTATTATTTCACGGACAGAACATTATGATCACAATCTGTGGTTTTAATTTTTACTTCATATATATGGTGTTTAAGCACCTGAGAAGCAGCTTTAAGGCTAAGTAAATTCTTTTTTATTGTTTCAGGGAGTCAAAGACAAAGCTGTTGATGGACCAGGAAGCGGGGATCAAGCCAAGATGGAGACACAGTCTGAAGGAACTGCTGTGTAGGTCACAACCTAACAACAGGGCAAAGATGAACAGATGCATTATTCCAGGAAACAAATTGAACATTTGGACAGAGATGTGCAAAAGAAAGAAACCGATAGAGGAAAGTGTGTCAGATTAAGAGAATTGGGAAAAAAGTAATTTTTTGAGCTGTTTGTAGACAACAGACATTAAAAAATGCTGCCTCATTTCTCTATGTGTCAACTTAATTAATGAAACAAGATGTGAACTGTAAATTTTTTATGTGTTGTAATCATTTGTAATTGTACATTTATATGTTATTCTCTTGAAAATGCTTCTTTGGCATTTTAAAAGAAGAATTGCAGTTGTAAAATAATCAAAGGTGCAGTTTTTTAATGTTTTAGAAATAACTGTATTTGGATATGCATTCCTTGTATAAAAATGTCATCTTCATGTTTATATGAAGTAAATCCTTGCATCTAGCAGATTTGAATGCAGTAAGTGTTCAACTAAATGCATTAAATAAAAGAAGTGGTTACTTTCTTTGCAGTTGTTTTCAGTACCTCAAATGTTACTAGTTATATACAGACACTTTGGTATTTTTTTTTACCCTATAACTTCCAAATCACATTGTTTTACTAAAAAATTTTCCCCACTTAATCAAATAATTATTGAGAAAAAAAGGAACTTTCTCATACTAACAAATTATTGCTACTCCCATCCATGCACTTGTACTTGATGTTTTATACCATTTCTGGGAAAATTATTTGGTGACCAGTTACAAAAACGGTCCTGTTTTCCTGCACATTTCAGAAGGAAATATCAGCATCAGGTAGCTTTATTTAAGTACACTGCAGCAATCCTGTCCATGAAATGTACTGGTAGATTGAACTGTTTGTGAAAAAAAGTTGCAAAATTGTCTTTTACCAACCTTCACATATGCGTAATTGCATTAACATAACAATAGACAGGTGAGTGAACTATATCTAAGGGAGTGTTCAGATAAACCCACTGTACCAGCTTGATTGATCCAACTCTGTGGAGATTGTCACATATTATGGGGAGTCAATGTAATCATCTTATAAAAATTTAATCAATAAATCTGTTGGCCCATATACCCTCATTCAAAAAAGTTCAACATTTCGCTATTTTTAATAATTATAAAATTTGAGCTTAGATAAATATTTTAACCAAATATTGATGGATAATGCACTCGCCATTTGTTTATTTTATATACATGGAAGATTTTCACACTACATTACATAGTATTTTAATTATTGAAACACAATTGTATGTTTCTGAACTTTTTTGGTCGAGTGTATATTCCGTTCTTTGCAAATTATTTTAACAGCAACTCCTCGATCAAAAAGCGCCCTACCTGTTGTAAGTTGCTTGACAATAAACCCCTCAGTAGAAAGAGGTAGAACAAGTAGAAAGCAGTTATGTGTAATGTACATAATTCAATAATTTGTTATGTATGGTTTTGTAAGAGTAATATACAAGTCTTTCTCCTGCTGTGATTTGAGTTTGATTTTCTGGCGGCCAATTATATGCCATGAGGGGTGATGTTCCAGGCAATTCCGTTTGAAGGATGACAGCCAGGACAAGTTCATTCCTTTTGAGTGGTAACAGTAAGGTCAATTCTACTTTGTTTGAGGGGAGTGATAGTTAGCAATAGTCTGTTCATTCTGAGGAGAGGTGGGACTGAGTCCAAGTCTGTCAGAGTGAACAGACAAAATGGTAAACGGGTAAATCAAATATCTCAGATATTTATCTGGATCTATCATAAATGAAAACTTTTTGACAGGTAACTGCACCATCTAACCAAGGCGCAATCTAATTCTTTTGTTTTGTCTGTATGTGAATTATTTATGATGTCTAGATCTTATGTAAATCACTTTCTAAGAGTAATAGAGTTGAAAAGAAGTTTTTCTAAGTCAAACAAGAATATATTTTTGGTAGTTTATTGTTACATATATGCATTTATTTTCCTACAAAATGACATGGGCATGTATAAAAAGCTTCTCTGAAGCACCACCCACAGAAGATTGTACCCAACACTATATCAGTTCCACAATTCTCTAATTATTAACATACTTATGTAGAAAGAAAAGTTGAGGACTTGTGCCTTGAAGTTGTATTAAACCAAATGTTCGAAAAAATGATCAAATGGACATTCCACAAAACAAGTCTCCTGGAATACTAAATAATACTTTTACTTTTTGAAAGCCATAACTAACAAGCATTAGCCATGTGGATATAACACTTGCTAAAGGCTATATATGGTTTTAATACCTTTTTGAAGTAAAAACACTGGTTGTTTTCGTTCGATTCCAACTCTTTTTTTAAGAAATTTTGTTACAATTCAAAGGTATAAAAGTTTCAAAATTTATCAAATCATATACATACAAAAAGTTAAACATGATCAAATAAAATAATGTTATGGACTTAACCGGGTCTTTTGGCATAAAATACTCTACATAAATGATGCTTTATATATGGATATATATGAAATGTACAAAACAAAAAAGAGTAAATAGAGTAAATTGTTAAAGCTGCAAGTTCAAAATAAGTACCTTTCAATAGCTCATACACCAAATCATAGAAATTCAGATCAGTATGGTTGGTCTTCTTTAAATATCTGCAGAGTGCCCTTACAATCACTATTAGGTATAACTGTAAAGCAGCAGTTTTTACACCATTCTGTACACTTAAATAAAAAAGAGCAAATTATTGCATAAAAATAAAGGGCTACTTTCTAGGATAAATGAAAGTATAATACTGGATATTGCAACACTACTGCTCTCCCCCACCAGTTATGAAAGACATATTACTCTGGCAATAAGAGCTACTAAGCTACATATATTTCATGAATAATATAACCTGTACATTTCTAAAAATACTGTCAACAGTATTCCATCAAGAAATTTATAAGATCTATAGTTTATATGGTTAATACACAAAAGACTACGCTGTTCAGATCAGAGATGGAAAAAATCTGGTCACAGAATTGCATGAATGACTAGATGGCCACGCCATGATAAATGTGAAGTACAGTATTGTCAATTTGCTGTTGATCCTCTTCTCTGATATACTGTGTAATTTAACTTCTGATACAACACAAAATACAAAACATTCCAGTGACATAAATACCAGTTTTGTCAACACAGCCACTTCCTTTAAGAAACAAATTGGAGAGAAAATGAAACTTCACAAAAGGTTAGTATAGTATTTGTCATCAATTTGCCTGTACAATTCCAAAGTTCCAAATGTACTACAAGTTTCCCTAAACTCCACGCCCATGGTAATCTCTTTATCTACGGCCAAGAATCGTGGGTTTTTTGTCATGAAAACCTGTCACTTTTTTCTTGTGAGTAAAACTTTCTTCAAACATCTCCACTGAGGAGAGGGTAACTGATAAACGGATATGTACAAACCTTCAGGAAATTGCATTTAAAAGTAAAACAGCAGAGTAGTTGGAAGATATGATTCATGGTCCTGTTTCTTCTTTCTGTTAACTAAGATGGTCTTAACTGATGCCATTTATGCTTTATAAACAATTTTCAAACAAAAGAGCATTGTAAATATTCACATACTGACACTGCCATTCTGACACAGATCCAAACTGCTCCACATAAGTGTGCAGAATGCAAGATATGCGACAAGAAAGAAATGACAGTCTTCTATTGGCATTTATAGTGAATTATCAACATATCTTGGAAACATAAAGGTCTTACATCCAGTAAAATGATGTTTAACATACCCTAACATGTTATACATTATTGGTCATTAAAGCAAAACTAGTAAGAGTAGTACAAACAAATAACACTTAACATATTACCCTCTCACTAGATGTAATTAAACTGGAAATAAAATTAAACAATACAAACATATTACTAATAGATATACATCTTTGTTGCAAAAAAAAAAATGTTTACATTACATGCACTTGGATTACACAGACTAGACTGGTTTTCCATACAGAAAAAGCACCTTGCTACATGTAAGATATAAAACTAAAAGCTTTGAGAATATATTGTACAAAAATAATGCTATTTACATCTCCTGTAAACAATATGAAAAGTTCACTCTTGGTGTAGTAAAAAAAAAGGGTAAGCAAATGAATACATGCTGTTGAGATTTTTCTCCAGAAATGCAGGGCAAAAGAAAAAATGCTTTTTACTGAGAAATACTTTTTCCTATCTTCAACAAAAATGATATCTAATGATATGGCAATTTATCATATGAAATGTTTAACCAAGACAATGTCTCTCATGGCAAATTAACTGTTACCATTAACATCTGGTCTTACAACTGAAAACAGATATGGAATATAAAATAAATCAGCCCTAACAAGAACAATAAATCTTGCTACAATGTTAAATGCTGCCCAAAGCACTTACTAGTAAAAAGCAGATGTTATCAGTTTCAATCCCTCCTCTTTATGGTCTTCAACTTTTGGGCTACAAATCAAACACTTGGACCACTATACAAGGCTTTTTGGTCCCTATGAACATCATGTAGTTTAAAGAAAACTCCATCTTGCAAAGGGTTCACTAAATTTGTTTTAGAGCTAACACCAGGATACAGACTGTTTGAATGCCTGTGTCAAAATAAAGAATCCATCCCCCCTCCTCCTAGTTTCCATTTAAGTCGGGTCCACCTAAGTGAAAATCAACTTAATGACATGCAACTTACCTAAATTAATGGTGGCCAGCGGGTAACAGGGAGATTTGATTAGCTGCCTATGGTGAGCTAATCCTTATCAGCTAACGGTGAGATATGGAGATATGGATCATACTGACACCCAACTACTGTTATACCAAGATAAATAGTCTCTTCTAGATGTAGCTTTAAAACAGTCGTTTAAGTTAACACATTGCTAGAGCCTAAATAACTGGCTGTACAAAACTATAAATAAAATAAATAAATTTAAAAATACTTTTAAAAAAACCAGCAGATTAAATATTTCAGCGACATAATCCCGTTTCCAACAGTTACAATGCATATATTCAGTTAACCCATTGATGCAAAACACATCAACATGCTTATTCAATGATAATAAAAAAGCTTTAATATTGATTAAATGTAAATGCCATAGCATTACACAACAATTTCACAATATCTGAAAAAGAACTGCACTATACAAACATTAAATCCATCTCAAGTTTGTCTGGTAACTCTGGAATATGAATACCTTAAGAATGTATATATGTATCTAAAATAAACCTACACTAAAGTAGAACATTACAAAGTGGTAATAAAAATCTATCACTATATTTAATCAATTCAACTTGCCTGATTTGGCCTTTGATGAAACTGCACAAAATGTGACATGAAATCAAACTTGTCGTTGCAAACTCTGCCACAAAAGTTACACCTCCAAGGATTCTGGCTGTCATGCTGTGACTTATGCAAAAGAAACATGGCATATTCCATAAAAAGAATAGAACAGTGACCACAGCGGAAGACACGTCCTCTGGAAATAAGCTGGTGTAATAGCTGGTCATCTGTGGGCTCCTGTGTGGTAGATGAGATTCGAGCAGACTCGCGTGAACTCATATTGTCCCGATCTGTGGCATCGTGGTCATCTGCAGACAGGGACCCTGCAGAATTGGCTGGATCCTGCATGCCAAGGAGATGGATGGAACTTTGGACAGCGGAACTGGACAGCTGTCCAGGGCTTTGTATGGACACTGATGGAAGACGTGCTGGTACATCATCCTTCTGTTGCTCTGACCCCATTGCTTTAGCTTCAGCATCCCTCTGGATTGATTCTGGACTCTGAAGTTGTGGACAGCGGAGTTCAGAAGTTGTAGAGCTTAGATTCTGTGTGTAGGCTGATAAAGATGGACTGGAAAACACTGGTGAGGAACCAAGAGAGGGTTGATTCAGTGACATCGGTGGCAGTGGTGGTGGTGGCCCTTGGCTCTGTGGAAACAAAAACCCAGGCATTAAGGTTGACACAGGTGGAAGTGTCTGGGGCCCAGACCAGAATGGGATGGTGCTTGTTGCCGTGGTAAATATCTTCCCATGCAATTCAGTAATATGGTTTTGTAAATGTGAATTCTGAAAGGTACTGTATGGACAATATGGACAAACCAAAGCCTTCTCTCCACTATGAGTACGCTCATGCCGGCGACAAGTGGAATGCTGAGAGAACATCTTGCCACACACATTGCACTTGTATGGGGTTTCTCCAGTGTGGGTTCTCTGGTGGACCACTAGGTTGTGTTTCAGAGCAGTACGATATGGGCAACGATTGCAGTTGAATACCTTAGCCTTTTCCCCTTGGTGAGTCAGCATGTGGGTTTTCAGGCTGTAGCTAAAATTAGTGGAGAAAGGGCACTTGTCACATTTATGTTTCTTTGGCATATACATGGCTGGAGGAGCTTTTTGAATGATGTGCATGGCAGCTGGTACTTGCTCTTCTTTTTTGTCGTCACCATTTTCTTCATCCTTCTGTGGCTGTTCTGACGGACCTGGTTCTGACATATCTTCAGGTTCAATATGGTGTACTTGATCCCCATTTTCATCCAGAACCACTTCATTTCTCAGCTCCCCCTCGTTCCTCCAACTAGCACTGTATTTGGAATACATGTAATCGATGGGTTCCACTTTCACTGCCTCTTTGTTCCCACCATCCCCTAATGGGTTGGATACTTCAGAGGAAACATGGGTCGACTGCTGTGGAAGAGTAGGTTCAGCAACAGTGGTTCTCAGATCCATAGCATCAACAGGGAAGAGCTCAGGTGGACTGTTGTGTTCCTGTGTTGTAAGGGTTTGTTCTTGGCCCATCTCTGGGGTGTTTTCCACACTCATTCCAGGCACTTGGTCATTAGATTCTGACCCACCAGAAGGGGACAGGTTATCTAAATTTTGATGGTTCTCCCCATTTTCACTGTCCTGGTCTAGGGAACTACTTTCTCTCCTCATACTACTGTGATTGGCACCAGGCAAACCTATCATAGATGGCACTCCAGTCTTTTCAAAGCCTGGTGTCAGCATGCTAGGCATCCCTGGAAATAGAGAGCCATGCATCTCTTGGACATGTTTCTGCACATTAACAATGCGGAATGCACTGTATGAACAGTAGGGGCACCTATGGGGTTTCGGCTGATGGCCAGTGTGAATCCTCTCATGTCTTCTTACAGTAGAAGCCTGTGAGAACCTCTTGCCACAGATATCACACTTGTAAGGAAGTTCTCCTGTGTGAGTCCTCTGGTGGACAACTAGGTTGTAACGATGAAGAGTTCGATAGTTACAAAGACTACATTCATACACCCCACTCGCTTCTGCTTCATGTGTTTCTTGGTGGGTTCTAAGGTGATGGGCATGGGCAGTGGTAAAGGAACACTTTTCACACTTATACACCATGGTACCATTTGCATTCATCATCTCTCTATTGTGTGATTCATCCATTGGATTATTCTGAAAGTAGACAAGACAGGGATGAAACAAAGTATAGGTTATGTTACACAATCAGACCAACAGTACAAAACATTCCCCTTAAAGCCAATTTTTACACAACATAGTTAAATTATTCTGAACTCTGTTGCTAAATATCTTTCAGTTCAATTCTTTTCATCTAAATTGGCTGAGCCAATCTAGCTCATACTTTTGAATTTAATATCCTCATTTCACATAATGCTTTTACATCTTTAAAATATGCATATTGAAATACAAAGGCTAATTTTATTTTACAAATAAAGCATTAAAAGGCTAATTTACCATAATAGTATTCAAAATAGTTTTTACCTATTATTGCATTATTTCCTACATCAAATTATCTCTCTATTCAAACTCCATTTAAATATGTCCAGAAAAACGTTTTGCCACAAAATTTTCAGCAATTTTGCCAACTTCAACAAACTGTCAAAATAAAGCAATTGTTGGACTGTCTACTTATCAGCAAAGACGGTAAACTTGACACTGTAAAGATGTTATCTGGGTCACTGAAAATCAAAACAAGGTCAACCACTTGCTCATCGAGGTCATTTAGTACACTGCATGAAAACCTTTTAATTTCTAACAAAATCAAGATGCAAACACTCTAATATCAACAACCGTTTGGTCCTTCATATATTCATGAGTTTGCTTAATGTGTCATAGTAGTATAACAACTCACCTTTTAGAAGAAATCCTCTGTAATTTTGCAGTCCACATTGTTTAGAAATAACAACCATGCTTTGTTTAATTTGATCCGATTAATTCCTGAAAAAGGAAATCGAGATATGATTTTTTTCATTCTTAATTTGATATGAGAATATTTATTTTTCGTATTCTTAGAAAAGCATGTGTATTGTTATTATCTTATCTTGAGATTTAAATGAATAACTATACCTTATTTGTAATTTTTTTTGTATATATTTAGATATTTTTGGAAAAGGGGGAACCAGTCCAAGAAAGGTCATCTGCGCTACTGGTATGCGCAGACAAATGCTATGAAGAAACGATTCACGAAATGATGTCTTAGCTGCAAAGAGCAATACGTCGTATAGATAAACTCCGGAAAAAATAATTATTATGTCTAAAAGAAAAGAAGACAATCCGCTCGCAGGAGGTAAGGTTATTATTTAGATCTACGGTATATCGATTAAAGAAAAATAACCTGTCAACCTGTTATCGGCTGCGCCGGTGACTCAAAGCCAAAGCTTCAAGCGAAGACTGAATACTAGTAGTGACTGTTGACTGCCCGCGGTATGACAGAGAACATGGCATAAACAGGCCAGCAAAGAGTGAAAAGACCGTATTTTTTAACAACATTTAGGGCATATACGAAAAAAGACTTATGAATGCATGCAATGAAAAATGAAAGAAGACCAAATTCGACTTCTGATTCAGTTACTTTAAGTGCGCCCCCTTTAAGTGTGGTGATGTACACTCTAAATTACACATCATTTACACATTTAAGTACTAGATGACTCATGGTACCAGTAGGACTGACACAAGCTTAGACACTGTAACTCAAACTTCCAAGAAACTTCAATGTTACACTTTCATGTATTATTAGGCTTCTATACTGGTGCATTTGTACTAGTAATGCAGGCATGAAAGGTAAATCTATGACTGGGTTCCCATACCTCGATGGATCTAACAGGACTGATCCGTCTCCAAGGGGTGTCTCTCTAAATTGCTTTCAGCTTAAGCAGCTTAGATGTCTGACACGCCTACTGAAGCTGCTAAACAATAATTAATTACCTCCTATCGGCTTCAGTAGGCGTGACAGACAGACATCTAAGCTTAAGTTGATTGCAATTTAGTGAGAAACCCCTTGGAGGTAGATCAATCCATAGTTAGTAGGATAGGGTCTGGGAATGGTGCCTATGATGCATGAACACCAGGAGCCGTTAAAATCCAGAAACCATTTGTCCTAATTAAGGATACTTATCTCTAAAACAAATATATGTCCACATGGGATACTTCATTTTTATTGTGGACAGAAAACAAAAGGTCATGCCATACTCTTTTCCATGCACAGATGCAGTATGGTATAGATTACAGTGTGGTTTAATTTATTCTTGACCCAAAGTTTTACACAAACTTTACCTGATCAATTTTTCATCTGTTTTGCATAAAGTTTTGTTTGTACTTTATCAGATATTTTGCATACTTGAAGTGAGACGGACCAGTATATGTAAGAATAATTCAAAATGTTTTTTTTTTTTTTTTTTTTTTTTTTTTTTTTTTTTTTTTTTTTTTCACAGGAAATATGAAAATTGACATATTTAGTTAAATTTTAAGAGGATTGGGTGAAGAGCTTTTGAGATACAGAACAACCAAAGTAACATAGGAATTATGAGTTTAATTTGAAGTTTGTTGTTGTTGAGGTTAGAGGGGATGGGTCACATTGGCTGCTTTCAGTGAAAAATATTGTGAAATAATGAATACAGTTACTTTCAGCACTTGGAAGGAGACCTCGGCATAATCGAAACTTAAGTCGTGATGATGTAAGTAACCAGGCAAGGATTTTAGCCAGTCACTTCATTCATGACCGCTTGCAACAGGATGGTGCTGAAAATGTACCAGATGAGGGGGAGGTGATGCCTCCTGGAACTCCAACAGGTAACACTTTGCTATTTCATGTTATGGATGTTGAAAATTGTGTTGATGGAGTAATGCACATGTGGGCTTTATCATTAATTGATCAATTAATTAATTAATTACCCTGAATTTTCTACCAAGATGCACAAAATCAGTTTTGAGGTAAGTCCTCAGAAGTCAAGACACCATCATTTTGAAGGATTTCAAAAGCCCAATGTCATGAAGCTTATATTGGATATGTTTGGGATTGGTGGGAATATGCCATTTCAATTTTTTAAAATTTTATTCACAAAGAACTTCTTTGGCTGTAGAGGGATTGACAAAATGCTTTATATTTCATTCTTTGAGTAATGATTTCAAACTGGCTTGGCAATTATGGTTGCACATCATTTTAAACCCTCTGTCTTTTTTTTTCCATTATCTGAAAGACTACAACTGTTTATTTGAATTACTGTAGACATTAACAAATAAAGACGTATTAAATGAATGCATTTATCAACTATAATGTCATAAACCAGCAAAGTTTTATGCAATGCTATGTACATTATCTTGTATGCTTTAGGTCCACCTATTGAAAGGATACGTGAAGTTGCTGCTACGATAAGAACAATTGGTGATGAATTAGATGGTGACACGCAACTTCAGAAGTAAGTTTCTTTTTAAAGATTATGACAGTTTATGCAGACTACAGAGGCTAACTGATGTACACCTATTAAATGAAATTGAAAACGCACCATGTGTCTTACAGCTGCTGTAGGTTAAGATGGGCAGTAAATGTAATTAAAGAAACTGAAGATATCGGAAAACAATTGTCCCCAGAGAATAATAGCACTATTTTGTCTTTTCAGTGCAATTAGTCGTATTCCTCAAGATTGCCCACGTGACTCTTTTATGAGGGTTGCCAGGACTATATTTCAAGATGGGATCAACTGGGGAAGAATCGTAGCGTTATTTTATTTTGCATACAAATTAGCTGCCAGGGTAAGGAACAAGCTTCAGTTATCCTTGTTTCTCGTATTGTATTTATGCAAAGAAACTTAGTCTGTACTGATTTTGAATATTTTCTGCTTAAGCCATATCAGGGATGAAAAAAGTTTTAAAATACTGAACAATTTACACTTTGCATAAAAATATTGTGAAATGGGTTATAACTAATGCGAGTTGTATTTCCATGTGACAATGAACTCTTTTGTTATAATTTTTGTTTATTTTCTTTTTCATTTATCTGTATTGTTTATTTATATGTTAATTATTCCTTAAAAGATAACATTGGTATAATATGAGTTCATACAATAATGAGTTTCATTTCAGGCTGTTGACAAGTTGAGTTTTATAAAGAGAATCATAGAATGGGTGGTAGAGTTTATCAAAGATTTTGTGGCAGAATGGATAATAGGCAGAGGTGGCTGGGTGAGTTGATAACAATTATGATTTTTCATTATTTTAAGTACAATTTAACCAAGTGTCAGTGGAGCATGGATTCTCAGTAACCCATATATACCACTTCTACTACTTTCTTATGCAACAAAAATAAAGTCAACATGCCAAGGGATAAACCTGGATCAGCCATAAAAGAGCTTTAAACTACACCTTCAAATTTTTGGTCAGAAATTTGGCCTACTTATCAGACCTTCTTATCTGCCCTGTTTATATACAGCACAAAAAGCAAGCAGAAAAATCTGTTAGGGTAATATGTAAGGATATCCTTTGGTATTTCTCTGATCATTACTATTACTATTTGAAACTACATGCTGGCATTTGGTTGGCTTTTGTGGTTAAAAATATACTTCAAATGCATCTTTAAGACATGTCATTGGTGTATATGCAATTAACCATCTGAAAATGTTTTGTTTAGTTACTTTAAATAAACAATGTTTCTTTAAAATGCACTTCATGTGTTTTAGATTTGTGGAAAAAAAGACCATCACTTAAGGGGCCCGCACACGGTGAGCATTTGGCGCGCGCCACTTGCGCTGCGCCGTTTTCTCATCGTGTGCGGGGGTATTTTGGTGAGATTTTTGCCTCACGCGCGGCTGAGCAAAATTTCTCACGTGTTTGATTTTTTTGGTCTCTTGAGACAAATGTCTCACCGTGTGCGGGGTGCAAGCGCCGATTGCTCACGCCATGCTAACAATGCGTATGTGCCAGTAGCCGGAAACGAACAAAAATGGCAGCCCCCAGCGAAGTCAACAAAAATGTACACAGTTATAGTTAGTCTGATTGATTAACGTGGTCACCATTATCCATTACTATCAGAAAAAACAACAATATGTAATGTTTCCTTAAACACATGATCCCACAGTTCACAGTGCGTCCGCTAGGGGCAGGCCGGGAGGCATCTCTGCTGAGCAAAGAGCGCATCGTTTGCGGGGAGCTGAGGAGCGCGAGCATCTGGCGCAGCGCAAATGGCGCGCGCCGAATGCTCACCGTGTGCGGGCCCCTTTACTCACCTTTTTGCTTATACTTTTTTTACCGCTAAACTTACCTTGGACTTAAAATTATGCCTGTGTTATAGTAATGTAATCTGAAGCAAGGATAGATAATTCATTAGTTTCTTTTTTTCCATGGCACAGGAGTCGGTTGTTGAATATCTTGGTACACCCACCATACAGGCAGCAGGTGTGATGTTAGCAGGATTCCTGGCTGTATTATACTTTGTGTGGTGGAAGTCCCGATAGCAGTTCACAAATTCCTCTCTATAAAACTTTATGTACTTCCACTTATCTTCAAACTTAACCTGACTTAATTTTATTTATTTTTGTTTAATTATTTTATTATTACTATTTTTTGTACTGAAAATTATTAAACAACTAAATATGTATGCACTTCCTTAGGATTTAATCTGCATTTTTGTTTTTCACTCTCAAAGGTTTTGTCTGAATGTCAGTGAGCTTGCGGCTCTATTAAGCAGTTACCTGTGAAAAGCAAAATTATGGAGTTGGTCCTAAAAACTGCTCATTTATTTTTTAAAAATAACATCAGGTGAAACAATTACAATGTAGCAATGTAACAGCTGTTTGGATAGGTTAGTATGTCACTGAAGTAGGAGCATAATAACTGTCTCAGGATGCTGAAAAACCTGGATGCTATTTCCATATATAGCATTGATTAATGGATTTAAGGGTGCAGAGTTTTCAGCATGTTATGAATTTGGTATTATTATGTTGTGTTCATGTTCTTCCAAATATTGTGATAAACAAATTTTGTCAGAGATGTGTAATTTTAATTTCAAGATACAGTATGGCTACATATTCCACAGCAATAGATATGGATAATAAATCATTCTTAGTTTCTGTTGTTATAAGATGGTGTAACATCTGTATCAGATGTGTTTCAAGTAACCTGGTTACAACAATTTAAGTAGAATTATATACAAGTAATTATTGGTGCTTTTTGTAACCATTTTAAGCAGTTTTTCATTGAAAGTTCACTTAAAAAAAGAGTTTATTGTGCTTTCCTGAGTTGAGTTTTGATGTGTTAAAGTTTCTTATAAATTGTGCAGTTTCATAATTTTTTCATACATCTGGGAAATCATTGTGAAAGTTTTTGGGACAAATACTTGCTTATGTTACCTAAAGTTCATGAGTTTAATCTCTTTTTTTTTTTTTTTTTTTTGCAGTATTCATTAACAGGAACTCAAACCACACTAGGAAACACTGCCTCAGGACTTTTTGACAAGTTTTATAAAGATAAGATTAATGATGCATATATGCGATGAGTTTAATTACTTGTTTAGATTTAATAAAAGTAGAATAAAAATTGTTTTTAGTCATTCAACTGTCACAATAATTTTTTCAAGTATTTTGAGTTACATATGGTGCTTTGAAATGAATTGGCTACTTCTTAATATACATTTAAAATAGAATTGCTGATATAGAATGAGTTATTGATTGCCTGCAGTCGAAGTTGATTTTGCTGAGGGAATTTTTTTCTTTGCTGAAGAATTTATTTGCATTTTATGTCTGTTGATATTAATGTCAACCTCATGCGTCATAGTTTTTATTATGGCCTACATTGTAAGTGTTGTTATTTACATAAAACATGTTGACTAACTACTTGTTCCCTGGTTCCATCTTTGAAAGAATGCGTGCATTTAATGTACAGTTAGCACACTTTGTCTAATTATATTCTCAATAAAACAAATTTGCTTATGATTTTTTGTACTCTAGTCATTCAGAGTGCTGCGTAGTGCCATTTAATTTTGAAACCAATAACTTGTAGATAATATAATACCCTGCTGTTAAGTTTCTAATGATTGCAAAATGAAGGGCAGAAGTTTAGATAAGGCTTGGGCGAATAATATTATAGCCCACATCCTTCATTCCAAAGAGTTTTCTATCCCACTAATATGTGCTCAAACAAAATGAAGTATCTTTCGTAAAGAGTTTCAATATCGTCTGCACTGCTTATTACGTAAACTGGGATTTGAAGAGATTGAAATATTTCGGAAACGGCAGTTTTAAAGAAGATGCTAGCTTTCTCTTCAAATATCGCTCTAGTCGCTGACACAACAGGTAGGGATTCAATTTCCATCTTAAGGTGCGTCATAGAAGTCCCGCATTCAGCCTCCAAAACTTTAGCAATCATTTGTTCATAATGTTGCATTGCAAAAACTCTATTTACGGTTGGCAGGTCTATCATTTGCTGGCGCACGTCACCTTGTTCTAGTGCTTTACGAAAAGAGGAAGCCCATGAAGTTTCTCTTTTCGTGAGTGCAACGCCGCGCGCGCATTCCTCGAAGGAAACTTGAAATGCTTTACGCAATATCTCATTAGTGGAAATGCTGACCTCAAGTTTCACACAAAAATAGTCAATAATCCATGCTGCTGTCGAAAAAGATACTCGAAAGTCTACCATTTTTTCGGCACTGTAACCGATCAACATTTCAAGTTCGGGGGAGCAGTGTGAACTTGAACGGCCAAAACTCGTACCCAGTTCTGTTTCCGCCATTTGCGTAAAAATCTCTAACAAACAATCAGATAATGTCAATACAGCGTGTAACTTATCCCAGGTAACATGTGCTTCGGTTCCCTTTACCGGACAGATGGCAGTGTCTTTTTGTGGAATGTTCTGTCGTGGAGTATAATCTGCCGCATCTTTGGTGGGTTGGGTCCGCATCATGATATTGTACAGGTAATTGAATGCTATTTTGTGCAGTGATACAAATCTGGGTGAAAACCTCGGGTACTTTTGACAACTATCTCTGTACAAGACATCTGGGTTAGGTATCCCAGTCATGTAAGTAAATCTAAGGCGCCTTCCGATCTCACAAATGACATCAAAACATTTGGCCTTTGCCTGAAAGGCATACTTTGCTAATACGCGCAGAGTTTTGGGCGGTACCTTTGAAAAAAGATTGCTGTCGTTAAGAAAGTAGTGTGGCAAATAACCAATGGATAAGTAATGAAGAACTTCACCCAGCAAGTACTGCATAATCAAATCGACTCCGCAATTTGACCAAAATGTCGCAGGTACTTTTTCGCATGCCCAGAAAAGCACTGTTTTCAGGTGATACGAGCTGAGGGCATTAGTTCCCGTTTTAGAACAAATATAATACTGTTTTATGAGCTTAAAATGACAAAACATCTTCTTTGTTTAAGTGTCAGTGTCTGTGCAAGTAAACTCTCTGCTTTGGAAAATGAATATCTCCACTGAAAAGTGTCCGCGAGGCGCGCTCCTACGGGCACCAAAACGCAATCACACCGGCCAATTTGGTCTATCAATTCTTTATTTGGCCATCCACTTTTGCGGGACCTCCTTTCCCACTTATGAAAGGCCTGAGGCCTTTGGCAGGCGAATGCTGTTACATTGTCAAAGCTCAAGTTCGGAACCAAATATCCACTTTCATGAAGAGTAGAAAGAGATACTGTTACGGCTGGTCCTTGTATGGTAATCAGATCTATGAACCCCGATTTCCCATAGGCTTTCAGGCACGTCGTGATACCTGTTCGGGTCAAAGGTGTTGTACTCAGGTACATCACATTATCAATATTGTCGTTATGTTCGATTTTGATCAATTCTTTTAAATCGGGTGTGATTTTCAGCCTGACGTACACTGGGTCATCTGTATTTTCTACATGAAAAATGCAGCACTTTTTACCATTTGACGTTACCAACTCGGGACTAACTACCGTCATTATGTCTAGGTCACTGGTAATCAGTTTAGCTTGTGAAGTGTCCACTACCGAGTCACTGAGTCCTGTTCCTTGAAAGAAATCACCAGGAAAGATAAAATGACTAGGAATTGCTAATCCATCGCTCTGGCTGCCAACGACATTGAGAGACGAATTTCCGGCGTTTGGGTCTTTTGCCCCGACCACCGTCTCAATTACGATTTTAGTCATTTCAGCATTAACACGACTATTCGACGCTGCATTTTAAGAAGAGATAAAGGAAGAAATTGGTCCAGTACAAATGACAGCGCATCAGTTTGTGAGTTGTTGACTGAAACACCCATGTTTGCTGACGCCATTTGCCTCTAGGTGACCCAAATCTTTGAACGCGATTGAATTAGAGCGTGAATTGTAGATATGAAGTATTGTTGAGTGAACGTTTTTACCAACACAGAAAATGTTAAACGTAAATATGCTACTTCAAAACGGTCATGAATAGTGACTTTTTTCTAAATACACAAGGGCGTTTTACGGAATAATTTTTAAATGCGCAATGATAGATGGCTTTCATCAACATCAGCCCAAACATACATCCAAAAGTAAATTCAGGGATTAATCGAAAATTCTGAAAACCATTTAAAGTTTGATGCATCATAATGCCCATTAAAACATTCTCTCGGGGGCCCAAGTTTATGATATTTAGTACTAGTTTTTTTTTTGTACCATTTGAGTTTGACAACTTATAGCCAGGAGCCCCTGACTATTATGTAATAGAGTCAACTATACAGAGCTTCCCCTCAACGCAACTAGTTAACTTAAAACCGTACATGTCCCTAGTATCAACACCAAGCACCTGCCCAATCGAATAAGATTTCTCACACAAGATATATGCAAGTTAAAATGATGTGAGTGGAAAAATGTATTCATATTTCATGGATAAAATATGGAGCCCTTAGAACACCATGTACTCATTGATTGGTTTTCCAAGATAAATTAGACTTTTACTGCAAAGCTTGCTACATACTGTGAAATATTTTTATAAATTATACAATCAAATTATATAAAATGGGAGTAAGATGGAAATAAACATGTATTACATTGTACAGTAAAGCACAAAATAATTCACATAAAACTGATATTAAACTTCTCACAGAAATATCCCCAGTCCAATGGTGAGGTCAGTTTGAATCAATTCTACACTGTAAATGTGAAGAATTAAATAAGATAGGTAATACACAGGGATGGAATAAAAGAAATTCCAATAAAAAAGGGAAATCCCAGCCCTTCTACTAAATTATCAACTCTTTTTGAAACTTGATGCAAAATCCAGACTCTCTCCAATATATCTTTTCCTCATATAATATGAAAATCCTTCAAAGGTATAGAAACATTTCTATTAGCTTGAATTTGTATTCCACACAAAATATTCAAGACAGTGCCTGGATGCTGGCAAACCATTTTGCCTAATGACCTCTAGCACCTTCATACTGCAGTCTAACATTCTATAATTTTTTTTCCATTGGAAACAGTTTTGCAAACAAAGGTGATCCTCCACAAACACAGTCCATTGGCTCTCCAGCACAATAATAACCATTTTTCTCAAAGAATGGTACCGCTTTCTGTGCACTTTCAACTTTAATATCTCTCCAGCATCTCTTAAGCATGTCCGTTTCCATGAATTTCAAAGCCTTTCTGCCATATCCTTGACCTTGAAAATCTCTTTTTATAAATAAGAATGTGATGCAATGAAATCTCTTGCTTGCAAACTCTGTATCATCATTATTAAAATCAGATGCTGGTCTGTAACTTCCCACTCCGATAAGTTTTTCTGAAGGAAATGCCATGGGGTTTTGTTCATACAAAAACACCATGCTGTTATCTTCTGGTGGATCAAATGTTTCCCCACAAGTATCCCTGGCAACTTGACGGAACAGATGGCGATGTTTGGTATTCCTTGCAGTCTGACGTATAACAAGTTTCTTTTGTGGACCAGTTACTTGATCTGGATCTCTGTATGCCATAGGTATCTACTCGAAGGAAATGAAAAGGCATTTATAGTGTAATGAAATTACAAAGAAACTAATAGCTTACTACGTATTTACAGGGCAATTCAGAATAGATGATTTGAGTACTAACTGATCTGCCGACTAAATATGGCCGACCCCACTTCAAAAGTGATTCCGCTAATTCCATGATGGTCTCCCCACCTCCACACACGCCATCGGGAATCAGCAACATTGCTTCTGAAGTGTGGTCGGCCATTTTTAGTCGGCGAATCTGTTAGTACTCGGATCATATATTCTGAATGGCCCCTATGTCTAAATCTCAATAACCTGCTACAGCACATCCAAAAAAAAAAAAACTTTCTATTATTCATCGTTGTTAATCTAATGTAATGACCAAAATAACCTCCATTTTTTATGAAATCACAAACATAGACTACATTTGGATATCAATTTTCTAATCACAAAATGCAAGTACTACGTACTGACGCATGAATTATGTGCGACATTTTTCATTTCTAATTTATCTTTACCTCTTAAGCTGAGGTTCGTCTTACCTGAGACCCAACAACATAAATTCCATTAATTCTATATCTTTTATTTGACACCTTCTGCACTTACTAGTTAAATCTTTCTAGCAGTATGGTTTTTCTGTATCTTATTGTTGTTCAAAACATCCTCAGAGCCCTACCTGTGTAGATTTCATGGGTCGACGTTAGTTCCAAGACTCAAGTCTAAGGTCCACCGCGCACTTGCATTGCGCATGTGACGTCAGTCAATAACAAAAACAAATTTATCGCATGCTGTTGCATTGCTGTCTTCTCAGTTAAACCTCCAGTAAGAACTTTAGTTTTGCGGTTTTCTTCGTTTGATTTGAAATGACGATTAAAGTGTATATCTTATAAGTTGAATGTCCTTTTATTTTTTTATCTAATTTGAATAAAAGAACTATGTTTTGTCTTTAGTCAGTTTAATTTTGATCTTTATTTTTACCCGTCTCGTGAAAGCGATATATATTCATTAGCGTTTTTGGTACGTACTGTACAGTAGTAGTACAAATGTACACTGTGGTAATACATGTGCCTCTCACAATAGTCATGGTGGTGCAAATGTCCGTCTAATTAAACATTTTGACGAAGTACAAAATCACACAAATATAGGCCTATATATACTTGAATAAAAAATTTTAGAGGCAGGTTAATTGTTTATTTTCTCTCTTTAAAAACACACATTTATTTTAAAAGTATTATATTGTCATATTTTAAAAGTCACACTAAGCTAGCCCAGAATGCAAAATTAAAAAATATTATTAGATTTTTGTGATGTCCCTTGTTATTCCTCTTCTTCTTCTTATAATTATTATACCAGTAATTCAAGCTGTAATTTTATATCTAAATCATTCCTATTGAAATAAAATAAATATCATGATTGTTGTATTCTAACCAATGCATAACTTTCATTTGGATATACCATAGTATTCCCATCAAATGTTGTGGATGACATTAATTTTGCTAGTTAAGAAAAAAAGAATTTGTAGATTTTTTTCTTTTATTGGCATTAAAGACAATTATTATAAATTCAAGAAATTTGCCAAGAAACTCCATTGGATCATTCAAGCTATTTATTTGATATTTGGTGATCATTTCAGCATCTTTCCTTTCAGCATACTTTATGAATAATATGTTAGAAGTAATTGAAAGTTTAATGGTAAAATATTGGCTCAATTCTCGTTCAGCAGAATTGTTTCATTGTTTCTTGTGCATAGGACTACATTGTGGCGGCATCTGCATCAGGAAGGTATTCAACTTATTTGTTACACAATCTGCATGGTGTAAGCACTCAGCATAGTTGGACCCCTTTGCAAATTTTGGACAAACGGTACTCCTACCAGTGCGGCAGGTTATATAGGGAAATATGGAAAATCCACCCTGTGATCTTTGGCTAGTTGATAGTGAAGATATATATATGATTATATAATATATATATATTTGAAAGCGTATGTTTCATTTTGCAGAATGATTGACCCCAAACCACATAATACAAGGATTTACTGTTTAGCTGTAGGATTATGTACAAAAAAATAAAAACAATTCTTATTCATGTGTACATTACAGAATACGTTACTCTTATTTCACCTATATACATTTCAGGTTTCAGGCCCTGCATGTACAAGGTACTGGTACAGTACCTTTGGGTTCACAAAACTGCTGCAATAGTTGTGAAATATCATTCCTCTTCGTTTGTTGCAGGCCTACATTTTAGTCTTCAGTCATTAGCTTCATTCACAAGCTAAGATTCACTGCATGGAAAAAATGTTCCATTGTATCCTTGTAGATCGCTGGACCTGTTGTGATCATGAACTAAGGGAAGAATGCAAATCCTCCTTCAAATTAATTTTTTATTGGGGGTATGGGGTATGGGTATGCCTCAGAATTTGTATTTTCCTTATATTTAAGGTTTAAATTCACGTTTGTTATCAGAAGTTTGTTGCAGTCTGGTTAGTTTCAGAAAACAAAGAGATTTTAAACAGACTTTTATTGAAGTATCCAACAAAGTACCATGTTAAATTGGTCCTGTTATATTTGCTCCCATTAACCATCGCAAGTTAACAGGTACAAACTTCAGGCAAGGATGGACAGAATACAAAGTACTGATCGAAAATGTAGCATAATCAGATTGTACATCATCCGTCTGATCATCAAGTCTGTACAAGTTTATGGACATTTTAATTTTTTTTCCAAATATTTATGAGAAAATTCATATTTATAAGTTGAACAAAATTCTCAGTTTTATTGAAAAATAATTGAGAAATCTGCATCAGAAACATATTATTAATATTATCATTGATTAAACATGATACGACTTTGGTGTTACATTAATAAATATGAAATTCCATTGTAAACTGTTATTGCAAGTTTTAAAACAAAATCCTAAATGTGTAAATAATTTAACATGGCCTGACAGTAGAAATAACTGAAAAAATAGAACCCACAAGACATTTTTTTCTCTCTCTTTCAGGGTATACTGTACAAATCTAGTTAGTACATGAAATATTGGAACAATAATCTTTCCAACATCTCTTAATCAACCAAGGGAAAAAACCTTCGTAGAAATAAAAAAAAATTTATAGGTTCTTCTCTATTTGGGGGTCACCATGTAATACAACAATGACATTGATAGTGCTGATTATAGAGATAGTACTAATTATAGTACGTGTATTATGACATCTTTGTGCTGATTATTAAGCGTGACTAACTTAAAATTCACACCAAAAGTTGAACACCACAGATTTTGATTGGTATAACTGAGCAAGGTAACTATTGTATTTACAAATGTGATAAAATACTTCAGGTTATCTATGATTTAGCAGGAGAGGACCACGTTTCTGACTTCCAGAAGTAGCAGAGTCCCTTGGCCTCTGTGAATTAGGAGGTCAATGTTAATTGACATTGGTAACACGAAGGTATTCCTCAACTCTCCTCAGCGGTAGTTTTACTGCATCTGAGCCATCGGTAGCGTGTCTGCTAACTTTGACAAACATCACTGAACATTTTGAATGATTTTCAGGCATGTTACAGACTCCATGTATTTCAGTGGGCATAAATTCTACATGACTGCAATGTTGAAATAATCCAAAACCAATATATAACTTGCATAAGGCAAAGTGTATAAGCAAATCAGATGAGAAAAACATTTTTTTATTTGCACTGTTGAAAAAAATAAGAGGTTTGCAAACATGGATTGCATAAAACTGGAAAACTGTGACAACTTATTCATATGTCTGTGCATTTGATTGTTTTTCTGTTGTAATAAAGATTTTTTTTGCATTCGCACAAGTAGGCCTACTGCTATCAGGATACTAGAGTATGAAGTTTACTTAAAATCCTTTAAAGCATGTACAGTAAAAAAAAAATGAAATTCTATATCCATGCAGGTTTAATTTTCATATCTCAAATTTCAGGATTTTATTATCATGATTACTATTTTATACTAGTAGATCTATATAGTTCTAGTTTGTTAAACTTATCCTGAAAAAAAAAATAGATTTTCAAAATTAAAAATCAGTATTAAAATAAATAAATAAATAAATAAATAAATAAATAAATAAATAAAAACGCACAAGCCTGCCACACTGTCACTAAATTTTTACGTATTTTATTTATGTTTATAATTTTATTCTAATGCATTATAAACACTATGTGAAAATTATATTTAAAGAAAAAAAAATTTGAAGAAAGTTTTCACCAGAATTCATACAGAGCTGTGGCACTGCCCTAAAAATCTGTCTATGGGATGTTAGTGCTGGAAGGTCCATACACTGATGTATTAATATTACTGCATGAAAATATGAGACAACATTGAAGGAAAAAAAATTTGAAACAACATTGAATGAAAAAATAATTGCATGAAAGAATTGCATGAAAAATACTGCAAGAAAATATGAGACAACATTGAATGGAAAAAAGAATATTGCATGAATATGAAACATTGAATAACAAAAAATTCAATTGAATGAAAAATATAGCGGCAGACCCTCAACGCTGTTATACCCCATTGGCAATTACACATATCATGTCATAGATTATATAGCGTCATTAGCGATGACCTATTTATATACGACCTTCACATGCGCAATGCAAGTGCGTGGTGGACCTTAGACTTGAGTCTTGGAACTAACGTCGACCGATTTCATGTGCACCGCTGCTCGTAGTGCGCAAGCGTAATTTTTCGTCCAACTTCGGAATATTTCACGAATGCATCCGAAAATATTGTACCATGACAACAACACAAAATACACGAATAGCTCTTTCGTCACCATATAGTGTGTACGACTTTTTACTCGAATATATCCATGCGCAAAACGATGTTTTTAATGGAAAATGTATTTTTAAAATAAGAAAAAATGTATAACTGACATGATTTAATGAATAAGAAGTAGATATAAGCCCAATTTTTTGTGTTATTTATTTATTCCAACGTTTTTCAAAAAACTATTTTTCTTCATGAAAAATGCGAACTTAGTTGTTTTTATGTGTTGTTAGGTCGAAGCCGTTGTATGACGGAGACCTAGTGAAACTGAGAAAATGAGCTCAGAAATAGAGCCACACGTTACCAAAAAATATGAGGTGAAGAAGAGGCTAGGCAAAGGGGTAAGTGGTTTGCCTGATCCACTGGGTTAATTAAATACAGTTGGCAATAATTCGTTTTTTCCCGTCAATCTGGGAAGACCTCGCACATCGACCACACACGCATACCACATCGACCGTCTTGCACGTCATTCATTTTTTGTAAATATGTGCTGCTTTATTTGAAATGGGTGTAGTAATAACAAGCTGTTGTTTTCAGATATGTACTGAAAGTCTCACCTAATGCAGTTGCCAATTTGAGGGCGCATTTTAATTTTGATTTTCTATTAATGAGCGTTCTAAAATGTTCGAAATTTGAGGTAAATGACTGACGTGTTGTCCAGCTGTCGTGGACTACTAACAAACAGGGCGTTGTTTACTTTTAAAGGTGGCATTGCATCTAATATAATGAGATAAAAATACATATTCAGTACTCCTGACCTGAATTAGAAATAGATAAGGGATTGTTATTTATAATATAATTAGCATACAAAAAAGGTACATTAAAATATCATTCAATCAAATACAGTATGATGGGAGGGGGTGAAATTTATATTAACCCCTGAATGACATTTGGTATTTCTCCCCAAGGAATGAAAGAAAATAATGTGTTTCGTGTAAAACTATTATATGTATGACCCCGAAAAAGTTGTAATTCATGACCTATAAATACACCAGTAACTGAGTACTTGCTGCTAATTGAACACCACTACCTTGTAGCCTCTTCACCACATCTACCATTAAAGTCATTTGTATTTCATACCCAGGCATATGGTATAGTTTGGAAGGCTGTAGATAAAAGGACAGGAGAAGTGGTTGCCCTGAAGAAGATTTTTGATGCATTCCGCAATCAGACAGATGCACAGGTAGCTATAAATGCTGTATTTATTCTTTTTTTCTTTCTCAAATCTGATGGCATTATAGATTTTATGTAAATTAATAATTAGGTCAACCAATTTAACTAAGAATCTAAGGTACACATTTCAAGGTGAACTCACATGATGACTTCATTTTCATAGAATAAAGAGGTTCATACTACCAATGTACCCATTTATTTTTCTGTATTCGTGATTCATCTGTTTTGAATGCATTTTATATTAAAATGATGTTACTTAATTTGATGTTGGCAATTTGATTAGAAGAATTTGAATAAATATCTCTATGATATCTATATTAAAAGTGAATAATTTTATTTTAAGATATAAATAAAACTAAATTGTAAACATTACTTCCCTTTCAGAGAACTTTTAGGGAAATCATGTTTCTTCAAGAATTTGGAGATCATCCAAACATTGTAAAACTTCATAATGTAATGAAAGCTGAGAATGACAAAGATATCTATCTAGTATTTGAATTCATGGGTAAGTATTTTATGTAACTCTGTCAGAAGCTATGTGTTTTATCTATTGTGTATTTATTAGATCCTTTTTGAAAAGAGCTTGTCCTTGGCGATCTTTAGATTATGTGAGATCAATATTGTCTGATAAAAAGGGCCTGTCTCTAGAGGTTGATTATTTTTCACTCAGAATCCATGTAAACATTAAGACAATTGATTAAACATGCCCCTGTAGGCTGATTATTGATTTTATGTTGGTAGCAGAGTTCCTATGCTTATAACATGGCAATCATGTTTACATTTTGCAATTGCATATGGTCGGGATTTTTTTTCATTGTGATCTTGATGAACTAAAACAGTACTTGCCTTTTTCTATCATTTATTCTCCTTGTTTGGCTGTAATTTGTTGGAATATTGACCCAGGTTGTTACTTTGTGTACTGTTGGGAGTAGATCTAATTGTAAATATCTCCATTTTGCTTGGGAACAGTTTTATTTATGTGATTGATAACCATAGTTCTTTTCTTCTTATGTAATGCATAAAGCATATAGCATGACTGTCTCAGGTTGCAGTCCCAAAGGAATAATTTAAGAGATTTCCTGGAAGTCAGAATTGTTTTTTTTTTTTTTTTTTTTTTCTCCCTTTATTTCCTGTAGAATTCCAATGCAGCCTGTATGTATCTTGTTTCAGACACAGACCTGCATAATGTTATCAAGAAAGGAAATATCCTAAAAGACATTCACAAACGTTACATTATGTACCAGCTTTTAAAAGCAACCAAGTACATGCATTCTGGCAACGTCATACACAGGGACCAGAAGGTACAATTATTCTTTTAAGTTTTATATTTAAATGCTTCATATATCACTGCATGGTTTTATTGTTATTATCTTTGTTTTTAATTCAAGTTATGCATTTTTTTCTTTATTATTCAACAGACATCTAAGAGGAAACAAGTTATTCCATTTGTCATATTTTTTTACCATCTAGATTGATACTAATTATGATATGGAATTCATCTGTTTTACCTAAATGTCTGTGTATTTTTCTTTTAAAAAATCAGTTAAGTCAATCTGTATGTTCTAGACACGTTTTTTAATTTTCTTTTTACATTCCAGCCATCAAATGTTCTTCTGGATGGGGAATGCTTTGTGAAAGTTTGTGATTTTGGTCTGTCAAGGTCACTCACCCAGTTGGAAATGGACGAAGGGACAGATCCTAATCTCACAGAATATGTAGCAACACGGTGGTACAGAGCTCCGGAGATTCTTTTAGCTTCTCATAGGTGATTTCCTTTTTTTTTCATTTTTTGAGACATTCATCTGGGTTGTGACTGGGTTGCATTTCAGTTATAATGATTGAATGGACATAAATTTTATTTTGCAATGTTTATGAATGGACATAAATTTTATTTTGCAATGTTTATAAAATAAATTATTTGATTCATAAAATGTACTCATTATTTGACAATTAGTTCTCAGATATGTCACTAGATATTCAAAAATTATGAAAATTATATGTATCACTTCAGTATAAAATTACTTGTGTCATGATGATCATTCTTCCAAGGGTTTTCGAGCTATTTTATGTTTTGTGTTTTTTTTTTCAGATATACCAAAGGTGTTGATATGTGGAGCTTAGGTTGTATATTAGGGGAATTGTTATTAGGCAAACCCCTATTTCCAGGCAGTTCTACACTCAATCAGATTGAGAAAATTATGTCATCCATCACTCCTCCTTCTAAAAGTGGTAGGTTTTCAAAGCATTTTTATGACATGGCAATATTAAAATGGTTGGATTGAAAATGTTTGTCTAGTGTTTTTAACTTGTTCAGAAATTAATGTTTCTTTTAAGAAATGTTTTGTAAGTTTTTAGGAATCACAATCATGACTATTATTCTATTTATTTTCATTTTCATGGGGAAATGGCCATTACATAGAAAATGTTGAATTCTTGGCTTTCATTTTTTTCATTTTATAATCACTAATTCTTTTTCAGATATTGAAAGTTTAAAATCTGCATATGGTGCTTCCATCTTAGACAAAGCTGCAATAAGGTAAGAGTATTTGTCAATTCCTTCTAGAACATCTAGCATACAGTCTTTTTAATGTTTCATCTTTTTAAAATTTATTTTTACTTGAACTTTGTAAATTGTAGCCATATTAATTGTGTTAATGAAAAGTAAAGTTTCAGTGACAGTGGATAACAATAATAGCTATGACTTGTATAAATCAAATTGCAGTGGATATAAAAAAAACGTATTTTCATACTAACAATTTTCAATGAATAGACCCAAAAAGCCCATGGAAGACTTACTCCCAGATGCACCCAAAGATGCAATAGACCTACTGAAGAAACTACTGCACTTCAACCCAGACAAGAGACTTACTGCTGAGGAGGCTCTGAAGCATCCTTACGTGCAGAGATTTCACAGTCCAGAAGATGAGCTGGACATTGGTCGTGATGTTGTCCCCCCACTTAGTGATGATGTGCAACTAAGTGTTGAAGAGTACAGGAATAAACTGTATGAGGTTGGTTGCTTTGGTTGATTCTGTATAGAGTGTGTCATTTTCTATATCAGTATTTTACAGTCATAGACTTTGGATGATGTTAATGTGTTTTTTTTTTTAATCTACTGAGGCACTGCTGAGGTTGATATACCTTTTCTGACGTCTGCAAAACAAGAGATTGACTGAAATGTTTTCATATAATTTTATTTTCATTGAAGTATGTTTCCTTTTTTATAATATATAATTCCTATGATACAGTTTTTGCAAGAGAAATATGAGCACTGAATCTTATTTTCATGTCTTTATTTATCATGAAAGTCTGATATTTGATTGTAAGCACTCCTTTTTAGATGATAATGGAAAAGAAAGCAGAGAGAAGAAAGAAAAGAAAAGAAGAAGAAGAGAGCAAGGTTCAGAAGGAGCAGGTGCCTCCCAGTGAGCCACTATCATCACAAGCCAATGGTTATCTAAGTAATGGTGCTTCTCCCAAAGTTGCAACTCCAGTGACAGTGAGACCTGCACAGCCCCAGACTACACAGCCAGCACCAGGTATGCTTTAATATTAGAAATATTCTTTTTTTAAATGAATTTGTACTTATTTATTATTATTATTATTATTATTATTATTATTATTATTATTATTATACTGCAAATTTTCACTGTAAAGATTCAGTATAGTTGTTACCATTGATTGTTTCTATTTTTTGATGTTATTTTCAATGCTATCTTCAGTTGTGGCATTTGGAAGAACTACCCATCCTAATCCACCCCAGTCCCAAGTTAAGAAAGCATTACCCAGACAGAGGAGCTACGAAAATGTGCATGGAGGAGAAAAGGTGAGCAGATCTATGGTTTTGGCTGAGGGTAGATGGGGATGCATCAGCAAATAAAAAAGTTTATAGATATTGATAATTATTTATTGATGTTAACTTCACCAAGTATTTGGTGACACTTTTTTTGTGGTACATGTTAGGGCTAAAGGTTGAAAGAAATCTGAAAGATTTATATTATATTCCAATTTTTCTCACTTTTTTAATGAATGATTTGTCTTATGTGACGATCTTTATATTAATTTAATTTAATTTAACATATTCATAGCAAATCACAACTTGAATTTCAGGGTGACTCTCCAAATGTAAAGAAGGAGAGACAGGGATCTGCCCCAGCAGCAGGAAGGCATGCCAGGACCACGTCTGCTGGGATGTTCAGGAGTAATAACCCCATTATCACCAGAGATGACAAGACAGGACTCGCAATCTCTAGCTCAAGAATTGTAAGTAGATTTTTTCCTTACGAAATTTCATGTTTATTTTTCATTTCATTTTACTATATACAATGAGGTTGTTTTGAATCTAATGTTGAGTTCAAATAGAAAACAACAGATTGCTTCTATTTGGAAAAATGTGTGATAAAAATTTTCATTCTTTTTTTATCAAGAAATTTTTTTTTTTCCACACAGGTTCCAGGGCAAAGGCCATCTTCGGCCAAAGAGGGGCAGCGTACCAAGCCTTCCTTTGGTAGAAAGCAGTTTGACAATGTGAGGAACAACCCATCTCATGGCCACACAAAGGCTGCCTTCGGGAGCTATACACAGAATTTTGGAACCATTTCCAACAAGGCTTTGTCAACTCTGAAGAGTAATTGGTGATGTCAGACTTACTGGTAACATGAAAAGGTGGAAAAAATTAATAGCATGCACTCATTTAAACAAAGTGTTTGAAGCCCTGTTGTGGTCTGTCCATGCACAGGTGTATGCTTGCCTCTACTGTACAAAGGCAATATAAAAGCTCATTTATGGTATAATACAAGCTGAGCCTATGTTGTTTGATGAGGAGTATGTTCCACACTATGCATACAGTATTATTTATCAACAAAAAAAGTCCTTCTTGAGGAATATCCTCAAAAGACAAGCCAGATTTGGACCATTTTTCAAACTGAAATTGAGTCCTCAGTGGTGCCACATAAAAGCATCTAGCCAAGACAGTTTGTGCAAATAATGCATATTATAACGTTATAATGCAGATTAAACATTATAATGAGATACATGCTTCTATGGTGGTAGTGCACTTGCTTTTGAATAAGTGACTTAGTGACAACATTCAAATTTTATACTACAAGATCACTTTGCTGATTACTTGTGAAACAGTAGGAGATAGCACTTAGCATTAAAGATACACAGTATGTATGGTTGAATCTCATGTTCCTTAATGCAAAATTTAAATGAGGTCCATTTCCATTTTCTTTTTTTATGAAACTAGCTGTTGCAAACAATTTGTAAATAGGTAAACAAGTAAGTGGAGGTTCCTTTTGACTCAAAGATTAAAAAAAAAGTCAGATGCAAAGATTTATATATCTAGACTATTTTTGTCAATTAATTAATTAATTAATTAATTTATTTATTTATTTATTGTCAAACAGTAGTCTTTTTTTTTACATTGAATTGCCAGGTAAGGATAGTCTGTGGCAATTTGTAGCATACTGTAAATTCATGGCTCAACTGATAGAACATGTATTTTTTTTTCTCTGTATGAAAAGGTGTGCTTTTACATGGAAGACTGCAAAGTCAAATTTAGTTGTCCAGATAACTATGTGATTGATATACTCTATTTTATGTGTAAACAGTTCTATATCTTGATTTGCTTACATTGATTTTTTAACATGTAAATGTGATTTATTCTCTTATTCATATTATGTGAGGTATCCAATATTTTATTCTTATAATTGGGTCTATAATCAACTATATCCGTCCAATTAGAATTTATCTGGTTTTTATCATGTAGGTGTAAGTGTCAAGGTCTGATTAATGATATTTGGATGTGACTAACATTCCATTTATCTTCTTTTATTCCATCCATGCAATTTCTATGGTCAAATAAAAATCATATAATATTATTTACTTAACAGAATTCCATATGAACTATTTAATTTTTGCCTTCATCTCATTGCATCTAAATTGTGAGAAAATATATATAATAGAATGGATGAAACTGTTTATGATGAAGTTAGTGTGGTTTTATCATGTTTATTATATAGATATTATAATGTACAAACTGTACCTGCAACGAAGAAATAAAGTGTTTGATGATATCCCATTTGTTTTGTTGATGTGAGTCTGATAAATGAAATAATTAGGAAAAAGGGAAGTTAATATGCCTAATTAATTGACGTAATGTTATTCGGTGAAAAAATATTTGCCTTACTGTACAATTCAAATTTTAAATTTTTTTCCCGTAGCATTAATTTACTGCGGCATTCCCAAAACGGTGACTTGTTCCTTATAACTGATAGAATCGTGGCAATTCGAAATTTGATCAAAATTAGCATTAATGATGACAGGGATGTGATGTAAAATATTTTTGTAAAGGTATTTTTTCTGTTTCATCTTTTTATGATTATTGGTCGAACCGGGGTCAAATGTTTCACGAACAATGCGATATGCATGTATGCCGCGTCATTTAACCCACAGGAAATAAGATGTAAGACAAAGCTGTTGATTATATTTTATTTGAAAAAAAATGGACCATACAACAGATAACACGTAAGATGTTTTCAACATTATAAAACGTACCATTTTCATCCATAAAATATCAAGAATGCAGCCAAAACCATTCCATCTATTGATTACTTTAGGTAAAGTTTTAGAATAAGGAAATGAATATACAACTGTAAAATTCAATTCTTACAGTCGGTTACCGGATTACTGAACCCAGAACGAGGCTCTCATTTTGGACTAGGGTAAAACATTGGCTTGCGCCCATAACTCTCAATGTTAAATTGGTGAACTTTGATCGTTCATATCAAGCAGACCAGAGGACAATTACTAGTGACAACCACTTGGTTATATTCACTAGGGTTTTTAGCGTCAGTCAATGGACCTCAGGAGGATTTTCTAGAGCTAATGGTGATTTTATCAGCGATAATACCAACACTCCTCCATGGCCAACGGGCTGCAATTTCAGTTTACACCAGATGCATGTTGTAATAGGTATATTTTATCGTTTGTATCAAGTATATCTGTGAACAAATACGCGTGACAACTGTTTGTTGCTATTCACTTAAGCATTTAGCTCAGGGAAATGGCCATCAAAAGGATTTTCTAGCGTCAGTGGCGACTTTATCAACGATGGTGGTGTACTATTTTTAAAGCAATTTTTCCTACTGGAACACTATGACGTATACGCACCCAGTTCATTAATATACAGTCAGAATTCTTGTATAATAAAATCATTATCTAAACAAAGAAAACTATTATATTCATATCGCTTTTAGAGGTCTCAGTTTGAAAGATTTGATAAGCAAGCTAGAAAAAGGGGCTTGGGTAGCACTGCTAAGTCCTGTCGTGTTCAAAGCAGGTGTCTCAAGTAATGCAATTAATGTGCTTTCAAAAAGAATTTTAATTTGTCACTGCTGTGTTTTTCATTAAAATTTATTTTTCTACTGTTGTCTGGATTATGTTTGAAGAGACTATGAAATACTTTTTCAGCTTTTATAATTTCTGCAAAAACGTAAAAAATTTCATTAGAGGCCTGCCAAAATTATTTTTCATAAATAGATTCATCCATAATTATCCAATTAAACAAAAAGTTTTGAATGAAAGCCTCACTTAAATCTTTATAAGTTGTCAAAATCTACAAATCATTTTTGACTCTGATGCTAAATGAAGTTCATGGTGTTTTTTTTTTAGAAAATAATATAAATTCATAAGGTAGTGATTTCATTTTCATTTTTAGAACATCAGACTCAATATCACAATACAAAGTACTATCTATAAAAATCTGAATTGAATGCATATTTAACCGTCATAAATCACTTTGAATTCTTAAACAAAATGCAAAATGAAAGATACAATAAACTTGTTGACTTTAAATTTACATTTTATTTCTATCTATAAGGTATGTAAGAAAGGGGTTATAAAATTCCTTGACATATGCTGTAAAGTTGCATTCTGAATTAACATTTGTACGGTAAAAATGAATTAGAATTTCTATGATATACAACACTTAAGCAAATATAACAGTAGTGTCCAATCCATAACAATAATTTGATTGCTGAGTGTTTTTTCTAATTGCATGGGTTAATAGATTTTACTCAGCAAACAGCTCCACCCGCTTGTTTCTTCCAGTTCATATACTGGAGTATGTGCATTGATAGCCTTTCTTGCGTTCTATCCTCTTGATGAAAGTGTGCAACATCACAAAGAAAAAGTATTACTTATCTGTTCCAATAGCACATTATTGCCATTTACACACTTCATAGTACAATAATTAAATGATTTATTTAGTATGTAAAATTTTTATTCTGTCCATGATCTCAATTCTGTCTGCAGCAACATGGGTATTAAAAATTACTAGAAAAATTTGTTCATATTCTCAAAATGGCAACATGCCTCATGTACTTTCAGTAATAAAATCAGACTAGTAAATTGTCATTAGAGCTTTCTTTCAGCTCCCCTTTTCAAAGACAAATACAATGACCACACCTGTGAAGATCATATCTGTTTTAGTTCTATTTGCTACAATGACACCAACTGATAAGATCACTTTCTTCCAATTAAACCACCTCAAAGGGCTCTATGATTGTTTGAGGATCCAGGTAAGTTCTGTTCAATCGCTGTCAGTAGACAGATTCATCCGATAACAAAGCCATTGGAACTTCTTACCTGAAAAACAATCAGAACTGTAACTGCAGCTCATATAATTACAGTGTAAGAGAGGTGCATTTCAATCGCTGATAAAATCGGCATCAATGCTAGAAAAGGTCCTATATGGCCATTTCCTGACACTAAATACCTATGTTGATATAATTAAACAGTTGTCAAGTTTAATTATCTACCGGTGTGAGAGATACAGACGATCAAAGTTGATCATTTTAACATGGGGAGTAATGGAGCTTACAGATTGTTTTACCCTAGTCCGGGCGTGGCGGCCATTTTGTGACGTCATGCCGACTGTAAGAATCACCTCACATGTGTTTTGCCATCCTCTACTCCAGTTCGACAACAATATGATGTGAGTTCAATATATCCACCACTTTAGACGAGTTCTGTGGTCAAGAAAAATGTATTTCCAACCAAGGGAACTGGAGTCCAAGGAGATCTCGTGTGACGTAATAACACTCAGCGTTGGCTGTTGTGACGAATGTTAGGACACTTCATTATGATGCGATGACGACGAACGACCAATCAGAGATAAAAGATGGCCCAGCAACTGCATCCCATAGTACCGCGCCATTTTCAAGAAATAAGGTTAAGTGAAGGAGAGCGAGGAAAATGGGATTGTAACGTAACTTTTTCTACCTGAATTTATTTCTGTTATTTTTTCTTTATAGAATACTAAAAGGGGATTTTTTAATATATTTAGGACTGGATTCGCTTTGTCCTGGTAGTTAGCAAACATCTTTTTTTTTTCGGGTGGGGGAGGGGGTTAATATTTCACGATAATTTTGGTTTAGGAATTTTTGGTTTTGGTTTATTATAAAGAAACTTGATTTTGAGGTCTTATATAATACTGTATCAGCATTTGTGATAGCCCAAAACGTCAATACGGTGTTTGGATCAATGCGATTTTTATATTGGGCTGTGCAATGACCACGAAGACTATTTTTTGTTTTGTTTCATCTTAATAATTTTGATTATTGATCTAACCGGGTTCAAATCTGTATTTCACGAACAATACACTGTGCATATCCTGTGTGATTTCACCATAGGCCTAAAGGAAAGGTTGTAAGACAAAATCGTTGAGGATATCTTAGTAATTTGAAACAAATTGACCTTCCAACAGATAACAAGTACACGTACGGTGTGATCAACATTATAAAACCTACTGTTCTCACCAATAAAAAATCAAGAATGCAAACGCAACCATATCATCTCTTGATTACTTAAGATATTGTTTTAGAAAAAGGAAATGAATATAAAAACCAATCTACTCACGACCTTACCATCCTCTACTTCAGTTCGACAATAATACATATATGATGCGATAGAAGACCAATATGCTTATCCACCACTTTAGTTTCACAGAGTTTTGTAGTAAAAAAAAAAGGGTTGTATTTCCAACCAAGGAAACTGGATTCCAAGGAGATCTCGTGAGACGTAATAATCAATCGACGTCGGCTGGTGTGACGAAACCTAGCTCTGACGACACTTCATTTATGACGATGACGATAAACGAACAATCATAAAAACATTGCCTAGCAACTGCATCCCATAGTGCCGCGCCATTTTCAAGAAATGAGGTAAGTGAAGGAAAGCGACGAAAATAAGATTTTGACGTGTTATTTTTGATCCACAACAGAATAATAAAATCGGCCATCTGAATATACTTAGGGCAAGATTTGCTTTGTAGTTATCAAACACCAATTTTTGGAGGGGGCGAAGGGGGAGATTTTTATTATGTTGATTTTTTTTTTTTTTTTTTTTTTTTTTTTTTTGAGGAAACTTGATTTTGAGGTTGCAAATGAAACTCCATTATATCAGCATTTTTGTTGTTAGACTGAAACGGCTATACGGTGTCTGAAGTAAAACGATTTTTTAAATAGGACTGTGAATAACATGACGACTTCAAAGAAGTTAGTTTTTTTAAAAATCTGCATATGTAAATTCGTTTATTTTAAGAAAACAATTGTCTCATATTTTAAGACATAAACAAAAGGAGTGGGTTTGACCATTAACGCCTATGTATGATCATGTATGATGGGTTCAAGCTTATTCACAGCACCACCAATAAGTTTTACTGACCCGCGGCAAGTAAAAAATGGAAACCAGGGAGGTAGCGAAAACGTAACAATCGGTCAACATCACCCGTGAAAGCTTGCATTGATAACACTACATTGTGTTGTCTCTTATCCATTTACAACAAACTAACAACTCCATCAGAGTGCCTCTTCACATTCTTTTGCATTTTTGTAAAATAAAGTTCCAAAGTGTAACTCTTTTTTTGTCTGTTTATTTGTCTCATGTATGGAAATAAGAGCTTTACTAGGCCTGAAAGACGTATCGGATGACGAAAGCACCATAAATAAAATCTTCAATAAAAGTTACATTTGCATTATTGTAATGATTAAAACGTGTGGCAAGATATCGTCGTAAACATGTGCTTCATATGTACGTAAAGCTACATCTCTTCTATATCTTTCGTCTGTTTCCCTCTCCGTCTCTCCGCCTCTCTCTCTCATTCTTTTGTTTGCCTTATTTGAGGGCAATCATACCATCAAATATGTACATGGCCTCACTCGTATGCTATGTACACATTGTTTGCAAGATACCTGCTCTTCACAATTAGCTAGATGGAACTGTTCTACGATACCTGGCTTAAAATCACTGGCATATTTCTTTGTGTACATGCACACCCTGGCCATCAGGGTTAGCATGCAAAAGATCCCCATCTGCATCGGTATTCAGCATAAAATCCTAAGACCCTGGTACTCAGGCTACAAATACGGTGACTAACGGAGCAACGCAGTAAATGTGCAATATATTGGGGATTGCGTAGGCAGTGGCTATTCTATAATAATAATAATAATAATAATAAATTTTACCACATTAAGTAAGTCTTCTTAACTTTTGTTTAAAATCATTTAAGAAAATCTTGAGGCTATTGACTACTTTAAATTCAGGTAAAATGTTTGATGTTGCATGTTATAGAAATTAAATTAGAAAAATACGTCTGTTCACATATCAAATTCTGTTAACTCAAATTTGACTAATGAAAAAAATAATTCCATTCTTGTGGAAAAAAATGCTTTTGATTTTAAGTTTTAAATGTTTTGAATCGTTGCTGCAGCTTCTATTGAATAAACTTAACGACATGGGCCAGGTTATATTAATAAGTATTTGATGATGATGATGATGATGTCTTTCTATGAGTCATGAATTACTTTTCTCTCCCTCATTTTAGCCCACTTGCCACAAAAGTTATCGTAGTGTTTCCAAATACACTAAAATGAGCACTTCACAGAAGATCACACTGAAAGGAGACTATAGAGTACCACTCGAAACTCACCATGTATAAAGAATTTGAAGTATTACTCTTACATAGTACAAATGTCATAATTCCAGTTTGATAAGTTGTATGTATGTATATATGTTTACATGTGCTACAGTTATTTGGAAAACAACTATATGCATAGAAACTTTTGGGGACTTATGTAGGGGATCTCTATCAATACGAGGGAAAGGGCAAAATTGTATTCTGATTTTTACCTTTTTACTCATATTTTCAGGAAGCCCTCTTCAGTAAAAAAAGTCTAGAGATGTTCGTGTGAAGAAGGTGTGTAGCAATTAATCGTGGTATGTTTTAAAACTGAAATATTTTAATATCAAAATGGGTATATTTGATGTGATTTAATTTTAAGAGTGTAACAAGTTTAGCAGTAAACACACAAACACACACATACAGTACACTCGCAAACGCAACACACACACACACACACACACACACACACAGAGAGAGAGAGAGAGAGAGAGAGAGAGAGAGAGATCAAATATGACTAATCAACTTCCTGTCATAAAGGTTGGTATGTCTTATCTTCCACTGCGTCAAATTGGAGGGGGCTCAAGTGATTTGCCGATGATCATAATGATAATTAGCGATGAAGAATGTCGATGAGCTCTCGTGTAAATAATAGACCAATTATTCGGCTATGTAATACTGTGAAATGTGTATTGCAATTTAGTATAGTAAGTGACACTGGACAGTACGAACTTAAACCATTCATCATTTGTAGGCCTACAGGTAGGTAAGAAATAGCTATGGTAAACTCGTTTTGCAGATGGGTTAACTTAATCTTTAAGTTGACTTGGTGTTAGATTCGGTGCCTCTATAGCTTTTAGTAGACGAATATCCGCACCATTGCAAACTGTTCGTTATTTAAGCGAACATGATTGCACATTATATTTGTATTATGATGATATACTGTATCTTTACATTCCTTCATTGTTTAATTTATTTCAGTATAAAACCGATACAAGAACAGCATTGACAATGGCGTCTGAAATCTGGATACCATTGCGAACATATGCATGTTTCTCTCTTCTATTCCTGCACGCACAGACGGCGTCGGGAGCCGTGGCGAACATTCCAACCGTAGTCGGCCAAGACGTCACCCTCACATGTACCCTAGCCATCACAAGTGGAAAGGTGATCTTTTGGGAAAAAGATGGCATTAAACTTTTCGCAGAGGATGTTAAATTGGTCACCGACACCGAAAATAAGTACTTTTTAGTAAGAGGACGGGTGTCGAGTGGAGATTTCGTGTATAAATTAACGATAGGGAACATTGTTGCAGAAGATGACGGGATTTACGCTTGTTATTACGCAGACGACACGGCGAACAGACAAGAAACGCAGATTACCGTCTTAGGTAAGTTTAGAATGAAAGTCTTCCTCTGTCTTACAGCGAAAAGGTTGGGCCTATTCAGCTGGATCTCCGTATTTTTATGTTGAGTTTACCAATGTTCATAAATGAAGAGACACCCGTTACACTTTTGATCATTTACAGATATAAGTTTTTAAAGTTAGGCTAATTAAGGGCACTTTTCCTTGTTGATTTTTTCTGAAAGCATGCACGTTTCCACAGAATCACGAGCGTGTTAGATTTTTTTTTATCTCCGATAATTTTTTTTCGTTAGTGCGTCCCGATCCACCGGTTATCACCGGACCAGCTGGGGTCAATGAAGGCAGTCTATTGGACATAGAGTGCTCTTCGGATGGTAGTAAACCAGAAGCAGTTATAACCTGGTCTATGACAAGTAAGATGTCAGAACTTTGCTTGGTTATGTAGCTGTACAAAGTACCATTAACTTTGTGAAAACACCATATTTTTTTCAAAATTGTTTAAATACCCCCGATTTCTTTTCGCCGTAAGTAAACCAAACGTTCTTTCAAATCATTACATAGTGACGGAGCAAAACAGAAGAAGAGGCCAGGATTCCTACCTTGTCCAATACAAATTGATAGCCCTTTTTAATCATTTTCTGACAATTTTTTTTTACTTTGTATCCAGTGCTGAACGGTACGGTAACTGACATGACTAGTTACGCCGTGGTTGTAACGGACACCAATAATGACGGAACGTTCTTGGTGAGGAGCAGGCTGCTGGTACCATCCACTTCCAGGGAAATGTACAGAGCCGTTCTGTTCTGCGTTGTCTCCGTGCCGGCTTTACTGTATGAGGAGACTGAAACTTACAGTGTCAATATGAACGGTAAGCAAATCCAAACTATCAAATTTTAAAAGCAGCGTGGTTATCTTTTCTTGTTATTGGCAATTCTTCTTTATCATTTTTTAATTTCAATATTTTTAAAATTTTTATTTATTCATTTACTTTATTCTTGTGCGGGGATTAGATGGAGGGTTGCAGTCAGCAGGTTATTTTTTACTGCATTTGTCTAACACAAATGTTCTTGTTTCGCCATTTATTCATGTAATATAACTTTTCGACATATGTAATTGTAGAGAGAGTGGGCAATTTTTCCTTTGTAAGAAGATTTCTGTATGTCAGTAAATTTATTCCAGTCTCACCATTGCCACCAGTCATCAGGGGGGCTGAGAACGGTGTGGAAAATGGAACCACACTAATGTTTCATTGCTATGGTAACGCCGCCAGTCCACCTCCGACAGTAGAGTGGCACCATGACGGGGCTATCATGAACGGCCTTGTTACGTCTGTACAGAACGCTAACGGGACAACTAGCGTCAGTAACCTGATCTCCTTCACGGTGACAACAGCAGACCAGGGTGAAGCGTACCTGTGTGTCGTGTACAATAATGTCAGCAGACAGCAGGGCCGACAGTTGGTAGATCTGCGAATTTTGGATGTGCTTTGTGAGTATAAAAGGTTTTAATGTGTTTCTTAGTAGAAAGATATTAACGGACAATATACATCTTTGGTTCGAAAAACCTTCCGTAATGATTGGTAAGAGAAATTTACTCACTGCAATTGCATACCATAATATACTTTTTATTATGCCTTTCAAAATGTTCTTTTTAATTAAATGGAAGATGAGCCAACGGCATATCTATCTAGCGCCAGCAATTCTCTGGCTGAAGGACAGAATACCACTTTGACCTGCATGGCGGACGGCAATCCAACTCCGACTGTCACGTGGCTCCGTAATGACGTCACAATTGACGTCAGTGATGGGCGATATTCACTTGCCAACGAGACAAACACGACGACTCTTCACATCAGTGAATTAAATAAGTGAGTTAGTTGCTAAGTGAAAACTTTATTTTCATCGTATCATCATTGCCTAATTTTGAATTTATTTTACGTTTTAATTTTGCCAAAAAATGGTTTCCTCCAAATAGCATACTCAACTTTAAACAGACTGCTTATGATGATCGTTTGTGAATACATGATCTGCAGTTAAAAGAAAAGTGTTTTTATTACAAATTCTTTTTCATATTTATATTAGTGTTGATGTCGGAGCGTACAGATGTCAGGTTAGCAACCAAATTGGAACTGCAGTCAGTAACAAAACCGTGTTGAATCTTTTACGTAAGTATTGAGAAATGGAAAATACTTAAAATACTTAATACAGTAAATAAAGTTTGTGCGGCTAACTTAAAAAAACGCAATTTTTACCCTCATGAAAGCATATTAGTTCCATATTTGTTGTTGTTGTTATTTGTTCTTGTTGCTAAATCACATTGGAGTGATAGGGAAATGTGTCAAAATGTGCACGAATACGTTACTTCTCTCGGCAAGCAATACAAAAGGTTACAATTTTGATGTCAACATTTTCAGACAGACCAGTTTGTCGGTCAGATCAACAACAACGTTTTGGTGTGAGTATTGGAGAAACCGTCACCATCAGCTGTCACGTTGACGCTAACCCCAACAACAACGTGTCTTTCGTATGGAGAGACGCCAGCTTTGGCGGAACGGTGCTTAAACAGATGAAAGGCGTCGCTGTGATGAATGACATGTATAAGGCACATGCTTCTATAAGCTATACAGTGAGGTAGGTACATGTGTGTGTGTGTGAGTTTCATTCAAACCTGACCTTTGATTAATTTATCTGATTTATTTTAGCAGCCTTGAGGTTTTTATCCTGTATTTGATTTGGCATACAAATCTTTGTGTATTTTAAACTCTTACATTATACTTGCAGGACATTGGCTGACTATAAAACTCTCTTCTGCAACGCATCCAACAGTATGGGAGGAATGAACATTCTTTGTCCATTTTTCATAGTGCAGCCAGGTAGGTGCCTTTAAATTAATATTTATAATTGTAATCATGGCAACTCTAGCAAAAGATAAGGACCCAATAAAAATCTAGAAATGTAGATAAATTATACGATTATATACAAATGATATGTTATAAAAGAAAGGTTACTTTGTTTTAGGGCCGCCAGACGCTGCGACTTACTGTCAAGTTTACGGTATCACCCAGTCGTCTCTAGTGGTTAACTGTTCGGCAGGCTATGACGGGGGCTCTCCTCAACATTTTCTCCTGCAGAAGCGCGTGGGACAAGGGTTTTCCACCATACAGAACAAAACGTTGCCCTATTTTGAAGTTAAAAACCTAGAGAGTGGACAATCACACGACTTCAAAGTGTGTGCCTCTAATCAGAAGTTCCTTAACACAATTGTGTGCACCGGTCAATTCTCCGCTAACACAATGGATGGGGGTAAGCCGGTGAATTAACCACACCTGTTAGAATTGACGGGTGTTCTTTCCACTTTTCACTCTCAGTTCCATTTATTTTCATGAGGTATTGTACTGTTGATGAAATTATGAAATTATGAAAAGTGCTGAAAAAGCAGAAGGACGCATTTAGAAAATTTTATCGCATAAACAACAGGCCCTAAAAATCTTTATACCCTCCTTATTTCCAAATTAAAAATATTATAACATTAAAATAGAAGCTAATGATTATTACTTCAGCAATCTGAGGTCCTGTATTTACGTTAAGGATCAGCTACTTTTCAAAGGAAAATGCATTTGACAACGTTGAAAAATATTTCATATAACGTCTATCATTTGAATTTAATGACAACTCCTAACGGATATTTTACTTTTTTAATGTATCCTATATGGTTAATTCGCATAATAAGATGTTGTTTAAATATTTTAGATAACAAATCAGGTGAAGGCGAGGCACCAGTAACGGTTGCCACTGGAGCACAGACCGAAGATTTTATGTCGAAATACCTGCCTTATATTCTACTCGGCGTCGCCTGCTTTATACTACTGACAGTCCTTGTTTCCATAATAGCGTACTGCGCATGTAGGAAAAAGGTAAAAATTATTTGTGTCTACGTATTCAACTTGCGGCTTATGAAAGAAGAAAGATAAAGTAAGATTAGAATCTGTTCCTGTACGACAATATTATGGGAAAATGGTGATGAAGATGAAGTGAACGCACTTTTTGTCTGTATCTGTTTGACAGGTACATGTACATGTAATGTGGCTTTGGTCTTGATAAGTAATGTTTTTCACATTTTCATGTTCAGAAAAGCGCCGCCAGTTTTCCAACTGTAAAAATTGAAAAAGATGGAGAGAAAGGAGATGTTCAAAATACGGAGCTTATCCTCAAAGCTTCAAGTGGTAGTCCAGAGACGAAGATCAAAGGTTTAGACAATCTGGCTGCTGAGTATGACGAGGACGTCGAAATGTACGAAAAGGCAATAGAAGAAATCGACGTTGCTATAACCTCACACGAAAACAAAAAGCCATTGACCACACAACAGAACAAGACGGACGAGAGCGGTAAGAATGATTGATTTTTGTTTCTGGTATTTTCAGATGACTGTGCTATACGATGCAACAGTAATTAATTTGAATGTAACGTGTGTCGTGAAAAATATCCCATCCCTTTTTAACTATTCTCTGATCAACTTGTGTCGAATATGACCTACGCAGTCTTAGTACACGAACATTCTTATCTGTTTTAGAACAATCTTTGTTTTACCCAAGGCATATTAACATTACAACACGTGTTTCTTTTCGAAAAATTCAATATCATAAGAGGAATTGTTTTCACCCATTATCCTGTAGACCTAGACTCAAGAGCTGATGGAAGGCGTGAAAGCATTGCACTCATGGTGGAAGAGACTGGAGGCCAGCGAGAATCATTATACGACATTTTGCCTAGTAGAAGGAATAGCGCTGCTGTCCACATTATACCGGAGATGACGCTGGTAAACATAGAAAACGAAAGCGAAACTAGTAAAAACGGTCCTAAAATCGACAATGCCGTGAGTCTGGCTGCTGCGGCCTGTATTGTGCAGGATCTGCTAAACAAAGAAATGCGAGATACCAGAAAAGATGAAAATGGCACAAAAAATGCCGCTGCGGAAGACTCGCTTCACTCAGAGAACAAAAAAGATGATTCAACCTCTTCAAACTCCACGTCGGATGATGACGGTGATGCAAACCTCACAAAACTTAGAGAGGACAAGGTCACTCCACTGATCGAAGCACTTGTTGTTGGCACTGTTGTTGAAACATCTCAGCTCCAGGCGAAACGTCAAGACAGTAAAGGTAGCAGCAACGACGGTAGTGGCAACAGTGATAACGGCAGCGACAGTGATGGAGAATCTGACAGTGACAATGAGCATGAAGGATCATACTCACTTATTAACGAGAATGACACAGTGGTCACTGAGGCGGCTATCGACGCCCAGGAAGAGTCCAATGTACAAGGTGGGATGGGAACAGTCTTAGAGAAAACTTGTGACCAAATTGACGAAAAGGCCAAGAGTTCCGCTGACGATGAACTAACTACTGATTCCGTGTCAGTACAGGACAATGGGCTTAAAAGTGAGGGACAGAAGCAAGAAATGGAAGTTCAGAGAACCCAGAAGTTGGAAACAAGTACCAAAGTTATGATTAATAACCAACGATCAACATCAAACTCGGTGTCCAGTTTGGAATCACTTAAAACAGAAAGTGATTCTTCCTCCTCTTCTTCCTCTGAGGATGGAGACGGTATTCAGTACGACTTCAAACTAACGACGAAAATAAAAAAGGAGGCTGAAAAAGCATAAGGGGAGGAAGAGACAAAAACTGGATCCAGTGGCACAAATGCCACATGCTTGAACATCGAATCGTCTCTTTGATTATGTCGTCTTTCTGTCATTAAAATTTACACCCAGAACAGTAAAGTGGAGGTTTGGCATCATTAAGGCACACAGAAAAGACAAAAATGCTCATTTGCCCCGGATTAGATATCATGATAATTCAAATACTATATAAATTAATAATTCTGCATAGTTGGATTTCTTTCATAAAATGTTCATAGCGGTATTTCTGTAGTCCTATCACAAGGGTATAGTCCTGGTATAATTCCAATATAGCGTACATACATAAGATATTGTGTAACGTTGTTTCTCGATGAAAACATTTTTTACTCGTAGAAGAAAATATCTTTTTGTCCTTCTTAGAAAACAATATTATTCATATTTATAATATATAAATAATATTATTTTTATTTCATGTTCGTATGATTTAATGTGGAATATTATTCATGATTAAAGTAGAGTTTCTTTCTCTTTAAAAATACACTTGCTTGTATGACGTAGATAGCATCCCATAAAGGATAGGATAGTAGGCAGTGGTTAAAATTTCAGTCTCTCACACCACAGACACTAAAGCACACATAAAGGTGGAGGAAGGGTTCGAATTTCACCTACGTATATCAGTAGCTTTAATGAATGGAAAATAGGAAGTGACCAAGCCTACATCGTAAATTGGGTTATCAAGTGATAAAATTTTTAAAAATTATTCTAATACCCCATAAAAACACACACAAAAAATAGAAACGACATGTTACATACAAAATGTATTATTTTGGATCAGCAGTAATTCATTCTAATAATTCATTTAATTTTCTAAAAGGAATGACTGCCGCTCGTGATGTTTTAAGGTTTAACGACCCACGATTTCCTTTCATTAATTATCGCGAGGACAGCAATCCTTTCAAGTTTATCTCAACTTGCTATATGTAATTCGCATACATCGAGTAACAAAAACCGAAGCAGTGTTTCTAATGGCTGTGCTTGTGTTCCTAGCTTTGAATTGACCATTTATCTCTCAAAATGCAGTTCTTACAGAGATAACTTCACCAATAAGCTATACGTGCAAAAATCAGCACCATTGAATGTAAAAGAAAATAGGCAATCCTGCTCTGAGTTTGGTATGCAGATTTCACTCCAGTATTTGCGGAAGTTTGGGTTGAAACTTGCAACACAACCAGTGTTTGCCCTGTCACGCTCTCGGACACAGTGAAAGCTGGCGTGGAAGCTGACACAAATTGAAGATAGATTTTTCAGTTTTAATAATAAATATCCATTGGGCATTTATATTTATTCAAGATAAAAGAAACTTTTAAAATACATATCTTAAGCATAGTAACTGAGCACATGTAATTTAACGTTAATAACGCACCTCTATTTAATCAGTACGTTTTATGTATATAGCTAATTGATTGATTAATTATCAACCATGAAATCATCTTAATTATTAAACAAACCGAGACACTATTTTGCACTTACTTTGGATGTTGACGGATGGGGTTGCTCTAGACGAGGTAGCCTGGGATGGTGAACCGGGGCGAGGTTTTTTAGGTCGCTTTGTTGGTGCCGGGGGTGGGGGGCATGTAGCGTTGTTAACGCTAGGACAGCTTCCATCTGGTGTCACACCTAGATACGATATCATGCGTTGAAGAGTAGTGTGTGTGTGTGTGTGTGTGTGTGTGTGTGAGAGAAAGAGAGAGAGAGAAAGAGAGAGAGAGATAGAGAGAGCTTCCTATGAATTAAAATACTACCTTCCCCCTAAGATGGTAGCTATTGCATTGTCTACAGACATTGTGAATTAAATATAATAATTTAAGTATTTTTAATGATAATCTTTAAATGGAAACTAAAAATGATAATATTATAATAATTATATATATATATATATATATATATATATATATATATATATATATATATATATAATCATTTTTAGTTTTCCAAAAGTACTCTGAATACTTTAGCATCATTAAGAATATGAAAGATATTTTGTTTAAATTTTCTTTTCATCACCAATGTAAAGCGTCTTTTTTTTCTATTGATGACCAACACTCCAAATAATTGATTTCACTTATGTGTATTTTAAAAATTATTCTGGAAATTAATGAGTCTGTTAGACAAGACCCATTGTGACAGTGTTCAACAATACCTCCTGGGTATAGGTTTCCGTTGCTTAAGCCACAGTGGGCGACGACGGCGTTAAGATCATCGCTCTCCGCGGCTACGGGAACAAAATCCCCTGGTTCTTTCAGAAATGCCGTAACATTTTTTCCGATATCAAATTTGGGCGTAAAACCATCGATAGTTGGACCTTTAATATTGAAAAGAAATAAATGGTGAAAATTAAATGAAATGACCATGTTATCTATACTATCCTTTACTAAGTGGTATAATTTGTTGCACAGATGTTTCATAAATAAAACAAATCAAAATTGTAAGGGAGAAAAAAAGACAACAAAATTAACCAGTCTTACAGTTACACTTCTCTGAAGTCAATCTAGCATTCTTTCACTATTCCAGCAACAATTTTCCCCCAAACAGCTCTACTTACCTACATTTCGGAGCGTGATCTGTTGCTGCGTCAATGAGCCTTTAAAGACACAGTAAACACGGAATTCAACAGAAAATAAATTTGTCCTATTTGTCGGAGTTTTGGTTAAGGGCACCCCATAAGCGATGAGTCCTGCCACTCTGACCGCACCGTCCAAATCGCTGTTTTGCGCCAAAGACAAGCAGATGTGAGAACCAACCAAAAGAGCAAGAAACAAGAGACAAGCGCCCATGCTCCAGTTCAATGGTGATATCGCACTAAGTGGTGTTTTTATGTACACTGGTGAACCTTTAATTTTAAAGTGATGAAATTCCTAACATGCCCTATACCATGTAAGCTACTGGGTTATCTTATTCGTAAACTTGAGTATTACTCAGAGATAACAAAGTTAGCGGACACCAAACGCATAGCCCTTGAATAAACGCGAAATATTCCAATTGCTTTATATTTTAAGTACGTTATAGGGCATATAATAAGATATGGTGACAAAGTGAATATATATGTCTATACTACACAATTTCAAAATATAATGAGTTGTTATGTCTATCTACGGTAAAAAAAATTAAAGCCTATATTAAATGAAAAAAATGAGAATTCGCCAGTATGCCCACATCAAAAAAAAAAAATAAAATAATAATAATAATAAATTTAATAATAATAATAATAATAATAAATTAAATAAAACCCTGTTTTTTTATACACAGCAGTATGGATATCACCATTCTTTTCCAATTATACCAATTATATATCTTATTTTATAATAAGAAAGGTAGATCATCTCAAGGATAGGGCATAAACTTTTGAAAAACTCAGTGTTTGTTACCTAGTTGAGTCACCTAGTTGCCAAACGTATGACCATGCGTGCAGTGAAGAACAAAACACGAGCTTAATCTTACAATCTTTGACCGATACAAGTTTCCAATACAGTCTATCCAAAGGTTAAAGGTGATTTATCTATTAATAGGTTATGTTTACTTGGAGGGTGTCTTAACAAGACTTTAAAAGAAAAGACGTGTAATTTACTGTATCACACAATAATCAAAATCTCGTTTAACTTTTTTCAGATTATTTCAGTGCCTAGTAAAAATAATCGAGCATCATTAATTCATCCAGGGATATTTGCATTTAAGTTATTGATTTAAATAAATGACGAGATATGATTTCCTAGAATGCAGCTATATTAAACAAGAATTATGTAGAATAAAAGTCTCAGTAATCCGACTAAGTCTGCCTGAATATCAGTTCAACCAGGGTTAATATATTATGCTGCACAAATGTGTCTGCGCTACTATCAGGACTATCAGGAGGGTAACGGTGATACTTCATTGCTAATGACAAACTTAATCTACAGGCGTGATAAAGTAGCCCAAGTCTTTCAGAAAACGTGATAGCAAAGACAAACAGAACTTCTGCAAAAAGAAAGAATTTGATTTAGGGAAGCCTTTTCAAGTGGGCGAGGCTCACTTTTTATTATGATCACCGGTGGTTTCCCGGCGCTCTGTAGGATTGACTAGACCGTTCATACAGAACCCAAATGTTTGACAAGACATCCGATTTATTAAACTTTGCCCAGCACCCACAAGTTTTCAAAACATTTTACAGCCCATGTTGGAATTAACGAGAGAAAGAAATAATCTAAATCACGTTGGCTGTACATATCCCTTTCAATTGTCGTTGATACGTCTGCAAACCTCTTATACATGTTCATAGAAATAAACAGTCAGCTTTTTTTTTCATTTGTTTGACGGACTTTTCGGGTAACTACCATAGGTGCCATGTAGTTTCCGATTGTGTAAAACCATGGCCCTGACTAAAAGTATGTCCACCTGAATCAAGGGGCAAACAAACGATAAATAACATAAGTAACGCTTTGACAAACATAAAGTGGATTATTGTATAAATTTTCAAATACATAACATCTTTATTGCTGATCCCTGCAATAAAACCTGGTAAAAAGGTAAATTTAAAAACAATGTTTCTAAATCCACATTCAAAATCGTATAAGGCAAACTTCGCCTATTTTTTTAATGTTTGTCTCATTCGGTAAATTTTGTATCTTTGGAATTCGATGAAAAAAGTCTTCTTCTGTCCACTGTAACAAAATCAGACGGATTATGACATCGTTTAATAGAATTTTGAATAACATGCATTAAATCTACACGTTAGTCACATTTATCGAGCATTAAAATGGAATGAAAGTGATGAAGTTTATCTTCACGCTGTTATTAATCACAGAAGTTTCAGTAGTTGTTTTGGCTGATCAGAAAACACTGCAGTGCCTACACAAGAGGAATTCTTCTCCAAAGATCATCTTTACAATATCGCACCATCAAAAGCAGTATTCACGTGAGTCGTTACAATTTCATTTTGAGCAGGCGGGTGCAAACCCTCGTTTAAAGACGGGTGTAACAAAATTGGCGTTTCGTGATTTTCAGTGACGTTTTCACCAAACATGGCGTCGTATGTAGGGGGATACTGGTTCGAAGCTGGGTCTGGGTCCTCCTGGATCGACGCTTCCCGCGTTATTTCCCAATACGGAGGAGGTGGCGTGGTGTGGAAATGCGATTGTTGATCACAAGTACAACCACACTGACAACCACTTTCACACCTATCGCAATTTGTCGTGATGACGGCAACGTTGGTGTTCTGTGGAGTTACGCAGTCATTCTGTCCTCTACATCCTGAGCAAGATTGTCTCTTTTTCGCATAGGCTTTTCGCATTCGGTATACACAGTATAATCCTAGACATATAAAAAGTCCTAGCAAAGCGATACAGCACCCCACAGCAGTGAAAACTTTGCTCACAAAAACTTTATCCATTGGAACTTTTACGAATGTATAAGATGACGGTGCTTCTGGATCCTTTCAGGTTTAATGATTTATAAATCTCCTGACATTACAATGGAAATATCTTGATTACATTGTTATCCAAGCGTAGATTCAATCACGTTTCCTCTCCCTTTTATCCGCTGCGTTATTTGTAAAGGAGAAGGATCCCCGTCTCGCACAGTTTTCGGAGTTTTTCAGCAACAACAAAACACGGATTGTTTTAAAAGTGCCAATGATGTATTTTACAGGATGTCGCATTCACAGGCGTCCCGGACGAAAGGTTGTCTGAAAAACTCGGTCTATTCTCTTGTTTCGTGATGATATTCAGATGACGAATGTTCTTCTAAGTATAATCTCCTTTTGAGTAGGTCCTACTATACTGTGTTCAGCTGTTTTAATGGCCTTGACCTGAAAACAGATTTACATACATATAGTAAATAGGACGGCATGATTAATGATAAATATTTACAGCCTTAGGCTCTAGTAGACATTGGTATGTCGTTCTAAAGCAATGTCAAAGTCAGGTTGATAGGCCAAACAATTGAAATACATTGTAGTGCAAAACACCTTTGAAAATATACCACTACAAGCAGTAAGAACTTTTTCATAAAAAAAATACATCGTCATTTTTAGTTTCTTCGTGACATTAAGATTCAGAGTTTTTGCCGATATAGATGGTTAATGCTCATGATTCAATAGGAGGGGAATAAAGTAGTCAACAATCTTGTTTCTGATCGGTAATTATAATATTGGTTGGTAGATGCGCCTACGGTAGCCGACCGTAGACTCTCGGGGCTTTGCTGACTTTGGAGCTAATAAACATTATACTGTAACGTGATGGGCATATTTTGTTAGAGTGCCCTTTAGCCTAAATAAGGGCGTCACAAAGGGCATACCATAAGAAAATAACTTCAACGTCAATAAAAACAGGTCATTGTAGCAAGGACAAACAACTGGGATCTGGGCCACGGCACTGGTGCTTCGGTGTTATATTACTGATATAGGCTATATATATATATATATATACAGTGTGAACACACCGATTGTGTGTGTGCGCGCGCGCGCATCATGGGACGCAAACACAAGCTGCCTTTATCTCTGGATTATTCATTAACAAAAGAAACGATACTGATCTGCGAAATTGTACCGATGATGAGCTAATTACAGTTAAATATTATAACTAAGTATACTCAAATAAGCCACATGAAAAGTTTTTATCGTCACTTCAAATTAAATCAGTATAGGCTAAAATACCTTTACAACTGCCACTCTGTCACATACTCGGCGATTAAATAATCAATTTTGCATTCCAGTCCAAAATAGTTCAATCACCTCACTGTCACCAACATGTACTAGTAGTATTTGTCAAGCTAACCTGTCAGGATGAGGAGACCACTGGACTTGGCGTGGGAACACCAAGGATTTACCTGTTCTTGACACAAATCTCTGACAAATAAATGAACTATTCCGGACCTCTTGTTACCCAACACTCCTGACACCGGGACTCACTCCTTCGTTAGATATGGAAGTTGTGACTCCACGCATTAGTGGTCCACTAACTCTCCCCCGTGCTCAGATAGCCTCACCTTATGCTCCACTGATATTCACTCATCAGCACTGATGCTAGGATCTATATATATAGGATATATAGGCCTACACGGCGTACTTATATAATATATAACCTGTATAACCTAACCTGAAGTAATTAACCATTACAGCATAGACCAGTGTGTTAAGCCTTATAATACAGCGTGATTTACGACGAGCTTGAGGCACTTTAACTACGTACGTCTCGTGCGTTAAGTAATATCACAAGTATAGCTCCCCCCTCTCTCTTGTTTTGGATACAATGCCCCCTCTGTTGAAATCTATCAGCCCGATCTATCGGACACTGATATATTACAGAAGGTCAGCTTGACCGTTTGCTTGGCAGCAGGCTTGACCCCTACTGGTATTTTGACCACAATGCAGTGACGTAAACCAGGTAACGTGACAAAATTAATTTCTTCTCAAATCTTGGACGACCTTTCAGAATCACCGAGGCAGCGTAGATCTAAACAACAACGCTGGGCATGCTTCGTGTATAGAGCGATCTCTCTAGGCGGCCTCGTTTTGGGCTCGCGCCATATTGGTAGACCGGAAAATGGCGTCGAGCACGATTAACATGAGGAGAGTTAGGGTGAAAGATACGAAGACAAACGCCGTTTCAAATCAGGAAAACAACTTTCACAGTTATAAGTTAAGTCTACCTGCACCAGAAAGGAAGAGGTATGAGGACAAGTTGGGCATTATAGACGGTAAAGACCCATATGAAACTACCACATGGTCAACAGACGCTCAAGAATTTGAACTGAATTTTGTTTGCTTTTTTTTACTAGTCCAAGTATTACTCAGATTGTATAATTGTGGTTTTGCACAGATTAGATAGCTTTATACTTGGTGGTACTTGTGCATAGATGTGTCTTGACTCAAGAATGGGAACTTTCATTACATGTGAAATCATATTCTGTACCATGGAAATGTGATTATACTTACCAGTGTGATTTTTTTTTCTGTGCTTAGTGTCATTTTGCTTAAATGTGAGGAATTGGTCAAAATGTGAACTTGTATGTGCAATTGCATTTAGTACTTACACTTTTTTTTTTTTTTTTTTTGTATTTCCAGTTCATGGATGTGATATTGTGCATAAATGTGTTAATGCTCAGGAATTTAAACTGAATTTTTTTATGTGTATATTTTTTATTAGTCATAGTAGTACCTAGAATGATGTTGTGATTTTGTACAAACTTTATATCGGAATTTTGCATTTTCCTGTCCTTTTACATTTGTAAGAAAGGTATTTGCTTTAGTTCGTTAAGTTGTAATTTTGGTGCTGGGACTGCTACATTTTTTTTATTACTGCTTGCCATAGTGTCAGACTCGAGCCCTTCCTGTAGATTTTATGATTGATTTGCCATGTTACTTGTCTTATATACAGCTGAACTGTTTAATTTTAAGTTTTATGAAGTTATATGTAAAATTTAATGAGAAATGGGTATATACCAACATCTCCACTGATGCTCAAGGGAATAATAAAATTTAATTTGCCATTTCTGTAATAAGTGCAGTATGTACAATCCCATTATGTATTTATGTTCTGCAATACCCAGGTGTCTGCAAAAAGAAATATTAAAATGATGATGGTAATAAATGAATGAATGAATAGAAATATGTTGTTCACAAATTTTATTTGATCTCATGACACATACCCAAGTTTAAACATTTGAGTAGCGGATGCAAATACATCCAATGATTTTCACATAATTCTAAAGTGCTGCAAAATGACTTTCGATTGTATATCAATTTGAGATTACAAAAATGAATAACACTATATATGCTTTCTTAAAATTAACAATATTTTAAGTTCCTTACAATTTCTTTTAATCAAATGGTACAACAGAATCACATAGATTTGTTAGTGCACAGCAGACTACAACTATTTTGTCAATTGTAAGAACAGCATCATTCTTTGTTGCTGAAAAATAATCAATAGGTAACCTTGATTGTAATATAGTATACTTCTGACGAACAACTCCTATGACACGTTCAACATGAATTCTACTATTTGCTATTCTCCTTGTTTGCTCAACATCGTGTGCTCCTAACTGTGGTTTGCCCTTGGTAAAGGCGGGAATGTACAATTTTGCACACATGCTACCCACACTATCCTGTATATCAAACCCCCGATCTGCTAAGACTACATCACCAGGCAAAAGTTTATTGAGTAAACCACAAGTTTCTGTTATGTGCTTATCACTAGCCCTGCCTCCATAGCCATCTGATATAAAGCTGACAACACCCTGCGGAGTGATACCTATCAAAAACTTTGCTGTATTGCTGTGTTTATAAGCAGACCAGGTCTCATTTCTGGCTTTAAGATTGGATGGACATTCCATTGGAATTTCAAAGCAATCTACAATAACAGCAACTTTAGTGTCAAAATGTTCACGAAAACTCATGGGCATTGTTTTTTGAAGTTGCTCTCTTTCTGGCCAATAAATGAGAGGCAGTGAACAAGCATACAAAACACTCAAGACATTCTGAAATATTCTAGAACCTGTTGAATCAGATATGCCAAATCTTACAGCCAAGTCTTTGTTGCCCAGATTTAATCTCAACTTCATGAGCACCAAGATCAACTGCTGAAATTTGTTTAGTATACTTTTGCGTTGAATAATAATATCTGGTTCAACGTAATCAAATAAACACTTGAGAATATGGTAATTTTGCAGCCCAGTGTAATATCTAACCAACACATCATCATTTTCAAAAAAAGCCATGTCGAATGTACGTTTCTCATTAATTTGTTTCAGTTCTTCGTTTTCTTTTCGCAGTCTATATATTTCAGCATCTTTGGCATCATATAACTTCATGTCATCATCTGTTTGACAAGCTGTTCCCGTCTCAGCTGGCAAGGGGTCTTCATGAAGGTCTTCTTGCGGGTCTTCTTGTGGGTCTTCTGGTGTGTCAAGCTCAGGGGCACTTTGCAATGACAGTAATGTTTCGGCTGCATCTTGCCTCTTCCGCTTCACAGATCTCTGGACTGACCGAGTGTATCTGTCAGAGGCAGACCCAGATAGCATGCTGTCACTTGGAGAAGTTCTACCCATGTTAACGGTTGGAGCCCAGTCAGGATTCAGATGGTCATACAATGCAGCTGGTTTATCTAGAAGACAAAAATATCTATGGGAAAAAAGATAATACATATGTCATATACTGAACCCATGAAAGAATATTTGTGTACTGAAAACGTGAAATGATTTTTGTTTTCTGATTTTTTTACTGGTAATTACAAGCAATAATCAATTTTCACCATGATTATTTCCAATTAAGGCTATTAATCAATGCAAAATTGATCTGCATGCGGAAATAAAAAGCAAAAATGGCGTACTATGCACTTGTCAATTATACTTGAAACAGCAAGTACATATCACACAAAATACTTAAAAGAAACGATCAAATATAAACATAACTACATTGCTTCACATATAACTTACCCATAAAGTGATCCGAACAAACACGAACGTGTTTGTAGCTTGATTCCTTGATATCTGCTCTCCCAATATTCGCAAGCCATTTTACACGTCTCGCAAGTGAGAGTTCTTTTGTCCTGTCCCCTTGATTGGCAATGACTTTTGGCAGCCTATAGTATGACCTGTTGTTTTCCTTGTTAGCACCATGTTTGTTTGAACAGCCATATACGGCACACATCGTCGGCATTTTAAAGCAAATAGTGAAAATCGACCGGTGCTACCGCTATGTTGCTTCCGACTACCAATATGGCGACGCTAGGACACGCGGGAAAAAGATGACGTCATAATTAGTTCGCTCTTATATATAGAGCGATCTCTCTAGGCGGCCTCGTTTTGGGCTCGCGCCATATTGGTAGACCGGAAAATGGCGTCGAGCACGATTAACATGAGGAGAGTTAGGGTGAAAGATACGAAGACAAACGCCGTTTCAAATCAGGAAAACAACTTTCACAGTTATAAGTTAAGTCTACCTGCACCAGAAAGGAAGAGGTATGAGGACAAGTTGGGCATTATAGACGGTAAAGACCCATATGAAACTACCACATGGTCAACAGACGCTCAAGAATTTGAACTGAATTTTGTTTGCTTTTTTTTACTAGTCCAAGTATTACTCAGATTGTATAATTGTGGTTTTGCACAGATTAGATAGCTTTATACTTGGTGGTACTTGTGCATAGATGTGTCTTGACTCAAGAATGGGAACTTTCATTACATGTGAAATCATATTCTGTACCATGGAAATGTGATTATACTTACCAGTGTGATTTTTTTTTCTGTGCTTAGTGTCATTTTGCTTAAATGTGAGGAATTGGTCAAAATGTGAACTTGTATGTGCAATTGCATTTAGTACTTACACTTTTTTTTTTTTTTTTTTTGTATTTCCAGTTCATGGATGTGATATTGTGCATAAATGTGTTAATGCTCAGGAATTTAAACTGAATTTTTTTATGTGTATATTTTTTATTAGTCATAGTAGTACCTAGAATGATGTTGTGATTTTGTACAAACTTTATATCGGAATTTTGCATTTTCCTGTCCTTTTACATTTGTAAGAAAGGTATTTGCTTTAGTTCGTTAAGTTGTAATTTTGGTGCTGGGACTGCTACATTTTTTTTATTACTGCTTGCCATAGTGTCAGACTCGAGCCCTTCCTGTAGATTTTATGATTGATTTGCCATGTTACTTGTCTTATATACAGCTGAACTGTTTAATTTTAAGTTTTATGAAGTTATATGTAAAATTTAATGAGAAATGGGTATATACCAACATCTCCACTGATGCTCAAGGGAATAATAAAATTTAATTTGCCATTTCTGTAATAAGTGCAGTATGTACAATCCCATTATGTATTTATGTTCTGCAATACCCAGGTGTCTGCAAAAAGAAATATTAAAATGATGATGGTAATAAATGAATGAATGAATAGAAATATGTTGTTCACAAATTTTATTTGATCTCATGACACATACCCAAGTTTAAACATTTGAGTAGCGGATGCAAATACATCCAATGATTTTCACATAATTCTAAAGTGCTGCAAAATGACTTTCGATTGTATATCAATTTGAGATTACAAAAATGAATAACACTATATATGCTTTCTTAAAATTAACAATATTTTAAGTTCCTTACAATTTCTTTTAATCAAATGGTACAACAGAATCACATAGATTTGTTAGTGCACAGCAGACTACAACTATTTTGTCAATTGTAAGAACAGCATCATTCTTTGTTGCTGAAAAATAATCAATAGGTAACCTTGATTGTAATATAGTATACTTCTGACGAACAACTCCTATGACACGTTCAACATGAATTCTACTATTTGCTATTCTCCTTGTTTGCTCAACATCGTGTGCTCCTAACTGTGGTTTGCCCTTGGTAAAGGCGGGAATGTACAATTTTGCACACATGCTACCCACACTATCCTGTATATCAAACCCCCGATCTGCTAAGACTACATCACCAGGCAAAAGTTTATTGAGTAAACCACAAGTTTCTGTTATGTGCTTATCACTAGCCCTGCCTCCATAGCCATCTGATATAAAGCTGACAACACCCTGCGGAGTGATACCTATCAAAAACTTTGCTGTATTGCTGTGTTTATAAGCAGACCAGGTCTCATTTCTGGCTTTAAGATTGGATGGACATTCCATTGGAATTTCAAAGCAATCTACAATAACAGCAACTTTAGTGTCAAAATGTTCACGAAAACTCATGGGCATTGTTTTTTGAAGTTGCTCTCTTTCTGGCCAATAAATGAGAGGCAGTGAACAAGCATACAAAACACTCAAGACATTCTGAAATATTCTAGAACCTGTTGAATCAGATATGCCAAATCTTACAGCCAAGTCTTTGTTGCCCAGATTTAATCTCAACTTCATGAGCACCAAGATCAACTGCTGAAATTTGTTTAGTATACTTTTGCGTTGAATAATAATATCTGGTTCAACGTAATCAAATAAACACTTGAGAATATGGTAATTTTGCAGCCCAGTGTAATATCTAACCAACACATCATCATTTTCAAAAAAAGCCATGTCGAATGTACGTTTCTCATTAATTTGTTTCAGTTCTTCGTTTTCTTTTCGCAGTCTATATATTTCAGCATCTTTGGCATCATATAACTTCATGTCATCATCTGTTTGACAAGCTGTTCCCGTCTCAGCTGGCAAGGGGTCTTCATGAAGGTCTTCTTGCGGGTCTTCTTGTGGGTCTTCTGGTGTGTCAAGCTCAGGGGCACTTTGCAATGACAGTAATGTTTCGGCTGCATCTTGCCTCTTCCGCTTCACAGATCTCTGGACTGACCGAGTGTATCTGTCAGAGGCAGACCCAGATAGCATGCTGTCACTTGGAGAAGTTCTACCCATGTTAACGGTTGGAGCCCAGTCAGGATTCAGATGGTCATACAATGCAGCTGGTTTATCTAGAAGACAAAAATATCTATGGGAAAAAAGATAATACATATGTCATATACTGAACCCATGAAAGAATATTTGTGTACTGAAAACGTGAAATGATTTTTGTTTTCTGATTTTTTTACTGGTAATTACAAGCAATAATCAATTTTCACCATGATTATTTCCAATTAAGGCTATTAATCAATGCAAAATTGATCTGCATGCGGAAATAAAAAGCAAAAATGGCGTACTATGCACTTGTCAATTATACTTGAAACAGCAAGTACATATCACACAAAATACTTAAAAGAAACGATCAAATATAAACATAACTACATTGCTTCACATATAACTTACCCATAAAGTGATCCGAACAAACACGAACGTGTTTGTAGCTTGATTCCTTGATATCTGCTCTCCCAATATTCGCAAGCCATTTTACACGTCTCGCAAGTGAGAGTTCTTTTGTCCTGTCCCCTTGATTGGCAATGACTTTTGGCAGCCTATAGTATGACCTGTTGTTTTCCTTGTTAGCACCATGTTTGTTTGAACAGCCATATACGGCACACATCGTCGGCATTTTAAAGCAAATAGTGAAAATCGACCGGTGCTACCGCTATGTTGCTTCCGACTACCAATATGGCGACGCTAGGACACGCGGGAAAAAGATGACGTCATAATTAGTTCGCTCTATAACTGGAGTGAAGACGTCAGTGAGACTTATACTGAACAAGAATGTAAATTCTTCGACAATCACATTCGCGAATACTCAGTATTACGATTTTGTGATTTACGCAATATGATAATGTTTGCCAACCCGAGACGTCAATAAACCTGTAATGGCAAAGCATTCTTAAAACAATATATATATATATTTCCCCTATTGTCAGGCTGGCACATTGTAACTTACCTTGGAGTTAGGTAAATTGCAATAAATGAAGCAACAGCAGTTGTCACGTCGGTCACGTAGACCAGTGCTTCAATGTCAACACTAAATTTGTACAATATGTTAAGGTTCATGCAATGTAGGCTAACTGCCAGGTCAGTTGATAGCAGTTGCTCGTGTTCCACAACAGCAGTCAAATATACAACATATGAACTGACTCTTGATAAGAAGAAGAATTTCACCTATTGACGTCAATTTCAATAAGCTATTGCTTCCAAGTGTGACGTAATCGGAACCAGGCAAATCGAACGCTCGACGTACGGTAAAATACATATATTTCTCAGAAAGTATTTCTCCTTGTTTTCCAATATCATTTGATACAAAAAGTTCTTGTTCGTATTGAAGCACTCTTGCAACTACATGTACCTGATAGCTAAATATCCCTCTGAAAATTATTTTTCCACCTCATGAAGTGGGATATAAATAGTTATACTCTACATGTACGTACCAGTACCTGTATTACGATGCTTGAAGAGGGTGAGAGCGGCTGAATGATCATTTACTTTCAGGTTTTCGCGTTATCATTGCTAACCCCCCCCCCCCCTCTAATGTCTTAGCAAAATTAATTTTGTGCATCCAACATTGCGTTAACTTACTGCATAAAGTTAAACGGACTTGAATACCGAGACCGAAAATTGTGCCAATAAAGAGCCTCGTGTACTTGCGTGTCGCTGTTTCTATCGACCCTATACAACAAAACTCGCAGTAACAAAAGTGGCGAGGAACGTGTTTATTTAATAAATATTCCTGTACATTTTGATTCATGCTTCAGAATACTGTATTTAAACTGAATTATGGTGATAAATAACTAAGTACACGATAATACTACAAGATACTTCTAAATATTCATTTTCAAAGGCTCAATAAAAATTTTCACATTTCAAAACTTTTAACTACATCTCAGGAGAACTACACATCTTCCACATGTTATCTTTCAAATAAGGCATCACCAAACAATCATTAATGCAATGCCTACAAAAGATTTAGAGCGCTTAACTTCCCTTTGGAAAAAAGTGAAGAGGAAAACACCCAGTTTTGGGGCATAAGTAGCAATTTGTTCAAATCTTACAGAAAAAATACAACTAATGATGTCTGATTCAGGGTATACAGTATAGATACCCAATTTTTTAGCATTAATTTGGATTTAAAAAGGTCAATTAAATTAAAAAGATGCCCAAATTATTAAATCGACCAAAAGCATTATCATGCCTACACATTTTAAATTTTAAACAGGCATAAAACATTGTAAAAAAGTTATTTCTTCCTATCTAATTGAAAATACTTTTAAACCAATCCATTAAATATGTTACAACTGAGAAACTCTCTACCTTTAAGATTGTGGCAAACATACTTGGTAAATTAAAACTCTCTCTATTGTTATATAGTAGTCTTATCACAGCTAATAAGTCCATAATCACATTTCACCAACAGCTTTGCAAACTTATGAGAGGCATGAAGAGTTGCTGGTTGAAATCAATTGCTGTAGTTAGTTCATATTCAAATGCTTCTCTTTATGTCGTTCCATAAGTCTTCTAATGAAAAAGATATGAAATATTACATCATCTTTAAGTTTGCCTAATGTAGTGGATACAGCAGTCTGAAACCAACCAGTCAGTTAAAACAAACTTCCATTTGCAACAAATAAATTCTATATGCAAAAACGTTTTTAATAGCTCTTTTTTTTGTGCCCGCAGCTCTGAAATTGTTTACCTGCATACAATTAATTATTAATGATTCATACAGACAACCAGTGACCTGATTTCTCTTGAATGGAGGTTGTATTTTTAATGAGCAGTTTTAAAATGGGAAATAAACCACTAGGCCAATGAACAGACAGTTCCAAGGGTTACATATGGAACAAAGTACAGTACTAAAAACACACACACAAAAAAATGTGGCAAACAACTCTCCCTGTATCCTAGTGAAAATTATACTATATAATGGCATCATTTGAAAGAAAGTGCCACAATATAGTGAATTAACTTCACATACAAACTGTTACAGTGATTAATGATGTTCAACACTGCTTCTCTGAAAATACATGAACCCTTTGTGTACAACATTGTTGGTCTCTTTCAAATATTTTTATCATACATGTATCTGATATGTCTTTACTGTCCCTATCAGAAAAAGACTTCCTAAAATTTTACTCTTCATCTATATTGACAGCCCTGCATTTCAGTATACAGAAAATTACTTTCCTTTTCTAAGTATACTAGTATTGTTAGGGAGATATGTTTCTAACAGACTCTGAAACTCAGGCTGAAGCCCAAAAAAGATTTCTTCAATAATAAAAAAAAAAAAACCCAACCTGTGAATTAAGAACACTGTCACCGGTATATATAACATTAGCATTACAATGATGCACCAAGTCAATATATTCTTCTTACCTCCTCTATCATTCAGAATAAAAATCACATGACAGTGCAGGTATCGTAATTCATCAGCTGAACAATTTCTTAGTGACAATTCCTTTATATAAGATGATTTTCACCTGTACTAAGACATGTTTATGTTTGAATAACTCTACAAGCATCGAGTCTGTCTTCTCACTGATGAAACAGGGTTGACCTACACTGAAGTTTAATGCCAAAATGTCTTTAAATGTCTAAATGTCTTTCTTGCTAACTTCACCCACTTAACTTATATCAGTCAAGGTGTTCTTATGCATCAGAATCATCTGAACTAGTGTCACTTTCACTTTCTTCTTCACTGCTGCTGGATGAACTAATAGTCCTGGGGGATCTGTAGTTCTGCATTTTGCTAATAGGTGGCAGTGAATGTGTGCTGGAGGCACCCTTCCTGTTGATAAAACCATAACTGGGTCCATTGCGTGAAAATGTGTGCATATTTCTGTTAGTTGGCCTTGTGATTCCAGTCAGATTACCACTATTACCATTCTGACAGGTGCTGCCATCTTTACCATCTCCTTTATTGCCACCACTGGGTGTGGATCCACTGCTACTTAGTGTGCCTGCTGACACTTGCTGCAAGTTTATATGGATACATGTACTGTACAAATATTGCATTTAATTCAGTAATACAACACAAATTGAGAAATACATTGACAAATCAAACTTAAAATATGTTCAAATTCAAACATTGGCTGCTTTTACAAATGCATTTTACTTTTCATTGCACAGCTGATGAAATAAAGAAAGGTTGCCTTGGACACTTTAATAAAACATACCTCATCTAGGAGTTTCTCATTCTCTTTCATCAGATGTTCCATATCTTTTTGCCATTCCAGTATTCTAACAAACTTCTGCACATTAGCTATTAGATCCCCTAAAATAAGCAAAGTGCATTACTTGCAAGTCTTGTTATCTGATAATTAGGGATGGGGAAATTAATTCATAAAAATTTAACAATTTAAGGGAAAAAAACAAAATTCTTAAAACCTTGGATCGATTCAACCTTATACAACCAATATTAAAGATGCAGTAAATGTTCTATACATAGAAAAACATGCACACCATTAAAAAAAATTTCACTGCAGCCTACTGAAGGATATCTACTTCTAAACAGATGACAGAGAATCATATTGGTCTTTGAAGGAAAATTTTAACATAAATTTTATATCTGGTCCTTACCTTCTGAAACAACATCATTGTTCCTTCTCTTCCTCTTAAAAGGCCCCACAACCTCCCTGTTGAACAGCACTCTGGGGATATAGGACCTGCTGGCATCCACTATACTAGCAAATGGCTCCACCTAGTGTTTGAATCCAAATTTTGCTGCATCATCATGGTCACATAAATTCGTTCTTTTTCTTTTATTTTTAAATAATATATCAAAAATATAATATCTGACAGATTTGAGATTGCTTTATTATATAATTACCTCTACCCTGCCTTAAGGTTAAAAATCATTTGAGAATTCTGCTGTACATGATTTGTTTTCACAAAGTTCATATCACTGATTTATGTGTCTATTGCACATCTTAAAATGTTTGACAATACCTCTAGAGATGTCCCCAGCACCAATACAAGATCTGCCTGGGGAAAATCTTTCAGGTAATAATAAAACCTCCTGGGAAGTTCTTCTCCAAAGAACACAATATCAGGTTTAACAATTCCCTGGAATATGAACATATGATTATTAAATTTTTCAAAAGTTGGTTTGTGTCTAGAAGTACATTAGGTAACATTAAGTCATTTAAATGCCAACATTATTAAACATGAGTTTTTCAGAACAAAAAAAAAAATCAACTAGATTGCAGTGTTAGACTACATACCAGACAGTTTGTCTTTTTGCACTTTGGAAGCTTATCAGAGAATATAGCATCCTGAAAGAAAAGAAAACCATATCCAAAATCAAGATCCACAAACAGCACAGAAGATAATAGATAAAACGGTAAGCAAAATGTTTAACATAGCCAAATAAAATCAATTTGACAATCCATAAAATACTGGTAGCTACATTGTACATTCCACATCCATACATATACATAAGATCTTAAATATCAACTTGATATGAACTGGAAATGATGTAAAACAAATAATCAATCATCCATCTTTAAACACAGTGAGCAGCTATATGTGTATGTGTACCTTAATCTCATCTCCTCGGTGCTCAAGATTACATCTAATACAGGTGGCAGTGCTAAATGTACCGTGAGCCTCCACTAGCTTCTCACTAGGAATACCAGCCACTGGAAATTCAAGTGAAAAATATAATAAGATCTTTTAAAAATTTTAAAGGAGTGATGTGACAGGACCCAGGCCTGTAGCCAGCCATTTCAAAGTGATTTCTTTTCTTCTAAAAAAAGTGAACTTTTTTACTTTGAAATCTTGTATTCATTATTATTTATAGTTAATTTAGATTCAATCAAGCTCCGAGACACCATCTGCCAGCTGTGGATCTGGCACTGATGAAAAAGACATAGTCAGCACCATTAGAAAACTTAAAATGACCAACAGTACAAAAAATTATCAAATACATGATGACGTATATATGAAGTAATAGAGAACAGAAAATACATTTAAACTGATCATGACGGAGGAAATGTTTCTAAATAAAACCAATATTTACATCTTTCTAGTCCATCAATATTCTGAGTATACATTCTGTGCAGTAGCCCTTTATCATGCAGCAAGCGCATAAAATAATGGATGTAGTTAGGTCTGTACTTTCCACTAGGGTAGAGTTCTTTGGATAAGGCAAAAAATGGACGTGGATTCATATGGAAGTAATCAATATCAAATATCGCCTCTGGATATGGGATGTTATACTGTTGTAAGTTGTCATATAGGCCTGTTCCTGGGGTCCTGGATAGAATCAATATCAAATACCACTATTTATTAGAAACATTATCACAGTTATAAAATGAATGCAACTGGCTTAGAGCATTTGCACCTCTAAATGTTTAAATAAAAATTGTACAGTATATAAACAATGAAAAAAATCATGAAATTCTAATGTAATGTTTTCTATGATTGAGATTTTATCTTTTATCTCTTACATTATACTATTCCCCTCCCTTCTGCCTTCGAGAATAAGCAAACTTGTTGAAGTTATAAAATCAGCTTTTTGTTTAATGTATATATTTTTGTAATATCAAAAACCTATTTTCTTACCAACCAAACATTTGTCAACTATCTTCCAAAAACACCTACCTGAAGTCAGGTATCCCACTAGGTGTGCTGATCCCAGCCCCTGCCATCACCACAATGTTCTTAGCCCTGCCTTCCCTGATGTATCTGGACACATCCTCCAAGTTATTACAGATGGCACTGGAGGTTGTTACTGAGCCAGTCCTACGCACAGAACCAGTACTATAAACAAGAATAAGCTAATAACTAAAAGCAATTAGTAACTAGTATGTATGTGGCATTTTTTTCTGATAATCTCTACATAGCTCCTTCCTGTCCCTGAAAAATGTTAAAATTAAAACAATGAACAAAGTTGGGTCAAAATAAAAAGAAAATTTGTTCTATCAGAAGGAGTAATATACTTCTATAACAGGTAAAATTATCTGCCATACTTACACAGCAGTTTTTGTTGGCCTGGGTGGCAGATTCTTCTTCCTCTCCTGTATTGAAAGATTTCTGACTCCATTAGCCAGTCCAACATCAGACTTCACCTTAGGGATAGGAGCAGGTGAAGATGTAGTCTTTAGTGTGCGTACTTGTGGCTGGCTGGGTTTAGAACTAGTGGATTTTGACCTTGGAGGATGGGGAATGTGAGCTGAAATGTTATAAGCTTTCAATGAATGAATTATATTCTATAATCAATATCTGTCAAGAAGGTCTGTTGTAAGGTCAACCCTAATCAACTATCACATATACTACAGTATATTCTTTCTTCTTTTGTTAATTTGCCTAATTTCATCTGTTTTCATGTATATACTCCTTAATTTATCTGTTGTCAGTAAATCTGCACAGCCTAGTTACAATGATAGGCTAGACAGATGATGCAGTACATGCCTTATGTAATGTTGAACGCTAAATCGATGTACTGAGTACATGTAAGATTTGCGACGGACAAGGGCAGCGATGGTCAGCTTTATGGTTGAGGTTCCATCACTGCAGTTGTTTACCTGGTAGGCTTTATTACAGTTTAAGAAGGCTAATAACAAGAATAAGTCGTGTTGCTGATTTAGACAACAATGTAACAAGTTATATGTTGTGGGTTCGTTTTCACTAGTACACGCATGAAAATAATACATACAGTACTCAGTAGTTGACGATTAGAAATTGTTCAATTTACCTTTCCTACTAGCAGTTGCCATGACCCGCGCCAACATTCTGATAGCATGAGGTCATACCTCATTTGTCCAAGGGATCCCTCGACTATGACAACCTGGAAATTCAGAAAAACGCGCGAAGAATCCTTGATAATTTTAACTCATTTTGGTTTGTTTCGCTAGACCCCATCCAAAACAACGCCGAAAAACGATAGATGTCGCTGCAACACTTTCGAAAAGGGAAGTGACTCGAAATCGATGCACCAACAACATTTATAATGTGAAGAACGATGCTGAGTTGACTTTTCCTCCAAATAAGACGATATCATGAGCAGTCGAATGAGAACTGTCTCGTTTGTTGAAAGAGTTGAGTTTGACTTTCAGGGGAATCTATTTAACCAGGCCATTGCACTTGGGGATGTCGACAATGATCAAGTAAATATAGGGTTAAAGATTTAAAGAGATTTAAACCTAAGCACTATATCATTTATGTCATTTATGTGAACACTTGCTAGACATTCGCTGATATAAAGATATTCGCGTGAGTGTGAAGCCCAGATGAACACGGTACATGCACATGCTCAATATGCAACTACACGTGTCCAAATGAAGAAAATTATTGGATGCTTGTTAATTTTTCCAGTACTTTATTTCACCTTATGTATTTTGAGTACATGTACTGTACATGTACGTACGTGTGTTTTAAATTTGCACACACATTGATTTATAAATGTGCACACTGCTTGCATGGGTACACACACCCTCACACTAAGGCAAATTAATGGTTTCTTTAAATGGGGATATTGACCTTTTTTTATAATCTACATGTACCTGCATTTATTTCAGTTGAATGAACTGGTGGTAGGAAATATAGATGGAGAGCTTTCAGTCTTCAAAGGTGGTGATTTACAGAAACCATGGGCAAGAGCATCAGACTTAGGGACGGTATGTGTGAAGTTAAATGTTTGAGGTCATGACCATATAGTACTCACTGCATATAGACCTTAAGCATGGGATATATATCATTTGCCAACAGCCATGGTCACTGTCTGGCAAATCCTTTTAGACATATACTGAGGGTTTTGTACAAATTAATGGAGAAAAGGGCTATGCAACCTTGCAATAAGATGATGAATGATATGTTTGTAAATGTTAAAAAGGATGCTTTCATTTATCTCCATATTGATTTGAAGTGTACACATTTATAGATTAATTTAACCTTATAGAAAAGGTTTTTGGCAGGACTACTGCTACTGCTTTTGTGTTATCCTCCAACTGGTGACAATGATACTAAAGGTCTATAGGAAGGCTCATTGGCTTGTTAATATTATGCATAACAGTTCTACTTACATGGTAAACTTAACATTTGATCTGCTATTTTTATATCAATAATTATGATTATTAAAAAATTTATATAAAAATATATTTGTTTCAGATTACCTGTGTGGGAGTTGGAGATGTTTGTAATACAGGAAGGGTGAGTTTAAGTGAAAAGATGTAGAGGATGACATCTGAATGTTATTTGTTTAAACCTTTACAGTTTAATTCAGTTATTTGTTTGTGTGCACTGTAGGTGTGTTTTTTCTGTGACTCTGTCTTTGTGTTTATACTGTTTCAGAACCTTTTAGTAAGTCACAGTTCTGCTGGTGGATTTTACCTGTTTGACTTCCGGAAAGATAAAAAGTCACAGGTAACATTTTACTCAACTTGTTAGTTTCTTTGGCATTTGTTTCATATAGGCACCACAATTCAATATTGGTACATGTGTTGTGTAAGCATGATATTTTAAGGTTTGACAATACTTTGATATTCTTGTTTCAAACGTACACCACAGAAGAAGAAGCAGATGAAGAAGTCGTTGTTTTTTATAATTTATGATACAAAATATAATGAAAGATTATAAATTAATAGTAACATAATTATTAATCTTGTCACAGGAGAGCCCGGTGCTAGATTCAAGCCATAATTCATCAGGAGATGCAACAGACCCTGAGATGAAGCCATGTCATAAACAAAATTTGCCTGCAAATAGCAAGGTGATGATAATAGCAGATGTGGGTGAGTGAAATTTTTATGGCCTTGGGAATAGGAAGGGGGTTTCAACTGCATAGTGAAAGGTTAAAATTCTAGATCAGAATTTGACTATTTGCCAGCAGCAGTTGATCATATTGCTTAATGATGGGTTAAATGTCTGACTTGATCGATGTTTTTATATAATTTAATTGACTGAAGATGTCAGATAGTCTAATTTAGTCCTGATAGAAATGCAACTAAACATCTTATTACATCTTATTAGTATAATAATATAACTTTTATTTTGTTTAGAAACAAAAATTACTTACTTACAAAATCTATTTGAAGTTCACTGAAATGACAAGTTTGCAGTACGTTGTTAAAAAAACAAAATGCCTTGTAATTATTAATTTCAGATGGAGATAATCATGTTGAGCTTGTGATAGGATATTCTGATCGTATGGTTCGGACATTCCGCTGGGTTGGAAGCAGGGATCTTTTAGACCCAAGTTCAGACCTTGCAGGGAAATTTGAAATGGTTGATAAATGGCAGCTTGCTGCTCAGGTGAGATTAATCTTACAAAAATCTTAACATCAGCACCCTACAGCTCTTTTGATGTGTTGATAATATTTTTTTCAATTCGCAAACCAAATAACACTGATTTTAATCTAATTTCACACTGTCATATGCAAACATGGCAACAGGCAGGTCAAATACTTGAAAGGCATTTTATTTATTTCTTATGGATTTTATTTGTTTTCTTGTTAGATTGGTGCTATCACTCTCCACACCAACACTGAAGGGAAAACATGTCTGATGGTTGCACAACCTGGGGGAACATATGTGACATTGTATAGCAGTGATGGAGGCTCCTTGACACAAACAGACAATACATCAGAGAGGCAGGTTCACATTGTGGGACAGAGGGTCTTGTAATCAAGTTTTCACTTATGTCACATCCCCTTTTAAGACTGCACTAGTAGTATTTGGTGTTGATTTGAATGTAGTGTTTCATCCAGTGTAATTTTGTTTCATGCAAAAGCACTTTTCTATTTTAAATAATATACCAATATCATACATGTTTTAGAAAATAGTCTATCTACTCAGTACATGTTGTAGAACCCAGGATGTGAATACTGGGTCCAAGTATAGTTTTAAACTCATGTAATTGAGGTTTATTAACTTATTTTCTTTAATAATTCCCACATGATTTTATTTTTAGTGATCGATCAGTCAGTCCTACCCTGACCTTCCACCCCTTGTCCTCAGCCAGAGCTAGAAACCCTGGTGTCACCACAGAAATTGTTGGAGACATTCAGAAGCCAGGTGGAGTGGAAGACAAAGGGACATTTTATGCACTATGCACACTAGATGGTAAGAGAGAAAAAGAGGGAGCTAGTTCAGTTAGATATATGTGCTCATTTTGACTAGATCAGAACTAGTTACTTTATTAAATGCATTGTGCAATATACATGGCATTGTAATAAGGGCATCTCAATAATTGGCATATTAATGAAGCACAGAAGCATACTCTTCACATCAGTTACAAAAATACATATTTTCTTAAACATTCACTTTATACTGTTCCATGTGTATTTTTTCAGATATATATATATATATTTTTTTTAATGCATGTTGTTTTCATGACATTAACATTTCTCATTATTGCATCAACAGATGCATTTTATAAAAACTTTTCTAATCTTTAAAATTCTCCCTAAAACATTATGATTGACAGTGGGAATTGAAATGATCTTTTTTCTCCCAGGGACACTGATGCTGGTAGAAGATGATAAGATCCTGTGGTCATTTCAAGTAGATCACCAGTTATTTGGGCTGACTAAATTGGACTTTACAGTATGAACCTCATTTTCACCTCTTCAGTATATATCATGACTCAAGCTTATGCATTTACACAGTTGATACAATAAAATCTGTCATTGTATCATGGTATTTTCCTATTTTATAGTACATGATGTAATTTTCTTCAGTAAAGATGAAAAAAATGATTAAAAGCAATTTGAAGTCTTTCGTCATTATAAAATACAATTATGCTGGTTAGCTCATGAAACTTATTGATCATCATTTATTTTTAACCACATTTAAGTGAATATGTTAATTTCAGGGTGATGGTAGTGATGAAGTTATTGTGTGTTCATGGGATGGACAGACATATATTGTGAACAATTCAAATCAAGTGGTGCGATTTCAGTTTGAAGAGGATGTAGCAGCATTCTGTGCAGGTAAAAACTAAACATTAAATTACGTTCTTTTTGTTTATATTGAATTAGCTTTTAAATGAAAGAAAACAAAATGCAAATACATCATCCATGATGTATGAGATTTTAGATTTTTAAATTCTTCCTATTCACTTTTAAAATAGCCTGGACTTGTGCTTCATCCATTTCGAGTAACAACTTTACTCCTTGATCAGATATTGCATTAATTTGGGGAGTAAAATGCAAAGAATACATTCAACTGTTCACATTACTGCAGTTAATGGAAGAAAAGTGGTTTTAAAACATTTATTTTGAGTGCCAGGAAAATCTGCCAATTGTTTTTTCTCGTAACAAAATCGAGAAAAAAATTGTTTAGGATGTGGTAGAAATATATACCAAACTAATGATGAGGATACTATTCAGTGACAAAGTTGCACCATTTTTGATGTTTTACAGGTTTCTATTCTGTGAATGGAACAAATGTGCCCTGCCTTATCTATGTGACATTTAATAACAAAATTTATGTATACTACAATATCCGAATGCCACAGATTCAGTCTACCAACTTACTGGAAACAATGCAAACCATGCCAGAAACAAACGATTTACTCTCTTACTTCAATATTGATGGTAAGTTAAATGTAATGATGAAAAATTGCACATGTTATTAATTATCCAGCAGAAGATACAAACCTCGGATTTTATTTTCAAGTCTGTTGCTCAGAACTTTTACAGTAAACCAAGTTATGCATGGGCATGAAAGTTTATCACATTTTCTTATTTGTCTTTTACAGCTTCTGATCCAAGCCAGTTAAAGAATCTGTATCACTGGTGTCTATATGGGAAGCATGATAAACCAGTATGATTAGTATTCATGTGGCACTAAATATTTAAATTTTAGTGCATTCTGTCATAAAGGATATTTTAAAGATTATAAATGCATAAGTACCAGCAGAGATTTTAAAAGAGTTGCAGGTGCAAATACATTTCTTACACTTAGGTTAATTACTGTTGAAAAGCATATCTTGATTGTTAAAGAAAATAAATAGTTTATGTGATATTATGTTTAAATGCAAAGCATATTGATATATGATATGTGATATATGTTGAAAAAACGTGATGCTTTGTTCCACTGAGAATGACATGCTGGGCATGATTTGTTAATATTTGATTGTATCTTGTGAATATTAGCCCAGCTCTACAGTACAACAATTTGAGATAAAATGGAACATTAGTTTAAAAATAACCTGTGTTAATTCTCTAAATTTTCCATAACTCTGGTGATGACTGTCCATTACTAATGTTATAGCAATTTTAAATTCCATGAAAAAAATCTATTATGCCTTTTCTGCTGCACTTGAAAGCAACATATACCAATATCATATAGTCTTGTCTTAAAAGTTTAACTTGAAGCGGCATTCAAAGAGTGTTGCATATTTTGCTGCACGTGCTTCATCATTCGTCACTCCTCGAAGTTTATTTTTCATTTTCTTTGTTTTTGCAACTCTTGTCCAAACTATGTCGTATATCCCTGGAGTAACGTATACTGTGAAAAGTCCGTTTTCTCAATTATGTATGAGTAGAAACCAGGTTTGAGTTTCTCAGCTTGCGCAAGAATTATACGAAAGTCGCCCTCGTTCTCCAGTCGCATCTCTTCCCGTAATCTCATGACATTTGGTTTACCCGGTCTTTTGGCCAATCTGAAGAAAATAGAGACTGGAAATAAAGACTAGAATTCCGCCCTCTACGAAAGTTTAGGTCACATTTTGGTGGTGTATGTTTTCATGAAACGGACTATTGACGCATACACAAGCATTTTAAACGCATTTTTTGTGAAACTCACGTTTACCATTGACCTGAAAATCCGTATCCAGTCCGTTTTCCAATTTTTTTTAGATCGAGCCATGATATTGATAATTGCTGCATCTCGACATCACATGTGTACTCCTTCATGTGCAATTTTGAATTTAAATTACTCGTGGTGTGGTTCAGCTGTGTTAAATGTTATGATGCTTACCATTCAGAGAACTTGCTCAACTTCAACGCAAAATAAATAAATAACATGTTTACTTCTCATTAATCTAGTGAGGAAACGATAGGAATTTAAGCTATTTTGATCAATCCAAAACTTACACAATCGCCTCAATTCGTCTGATCAGCAGTATGGCTTGACGTTTTAAACTATACACAAATGACACTGTGTAATCGTGACGAGAACTTGGCGGTAGTTGAAATACCTGAAATCGGAATACATATCAGTAAGACGTACATGTAACAAGTTAAATGTTTTAAGAAGAGGGAGTGTCCATAATTTCATCTATCGATGCATGCCACTTGTGTAAGATATTTCTTATGTACTTTCAATTGATAAGAATAATCCCAGTAAAAGTTTTAAATAGCGATATCCTGGTATACGTATTGCCTGGCATGCATATCCGAACAGAAAACCATTGCATCTCTTTGGGAAAGGCGATCTTTTATGAAGATGAGGTCAATTTTTTCTCCTGGCCCACAATCGAGCAAGACGGTTTTAAGCGCATTTTGACGCCATTTATTTGATCTAATCTTCTTATGAAAGGTAATGTGTAAGTAATGTAAAAATAATTCTCACCTCTTTCACGAAGTTCGTCACGAGCGTCTCGGGCTGATCAGGACAAAATAGCGTGACCCTGAAATGAAAATTAATTTTTTTGTGAACTTGCCACAAGCCTGGTTTATTCAAATGAAATGTTTTTGGTGAACCTAACGTGTGTTGAGATTAATATCCAACGATGTTGATTCTTTGATACTGACACTGAACTGATACTGTCATGTTCATTTTGCGTGTTTTAATAATCTCGTGCGCAATATATTTTCTTATTTCCATGTAATACTTTTGTGACCGCCACTATTTTAAGATTATTCACTGGAATCTGAAAGCTCAGATTCATGCCGCTAGTTTCACAAAAAAAAAAAAAAAAAAAGAATAAATGAATAAAAATCGAGCACCAAAGACCTATTAATAAGACAAATGTTACTTACATCGGTATGACAGTTCTTTTCTTATCGAACGCCAAATCCAACAGCTCCCTATTCAGCAGCCTCTGTCTGCCCGCCTTGTGGCCGTCCACCAAGTACGTCTGCCAGACATTTCTGCCGCTGATGTCCACGATGGTGGTCGGGTAGTTACTGCACAGTATGTCGTGATGGGGAAGCTGACTGATGAACTGCTTTTTTGGCGCTTCTGATGTGATTTTTGGCTGTAACAGCGAAGATTTTAATGTGATCGTGTGTTGGTATTTATTTCTTATATTTATATTTTTTTATGACTTTAAGATATAAAATTTTAAAACATTGCATCGGCCGGGAATCGAACCCGGGCCGCCCGCGTGGCAGGCGAGCATTCTACCACTGAACCACCGATGCTTGTACATTCTCCCCTAACCACAGAAAAGGCGGCTAGCCACTTAAAAAAATTAAAAATTATATATGTGTTTATAGTAATATATTGGACATCCGGGGGCGTCTCGATAGTCCGAAGGTTCATTGGTCCGAAGGTTCATTGGTCCGAAAAGTGGTAACATTTTCATCGATTTTTTAATCAAGGGTTCATTGGTCCGAAGGTTCTATAGTGAACATTCGGACCAATGAACCTTCGGACTATTGAACCTTCGGACTATCGCTACGGCCCCGGACATCCAGTACATCACTTTTTTGTTTAATTCTTAAAATATAATTATCAGCAAATAGTACCGATGCAAAGTCACTTATTTATCTCAAGCTTTGAGAAAATTATGCAAATTTATACGTAATCAGGTTTATGCCTTTTTAACAAGCAGACCCAGTGTAGACGTGGCACAGGAATACCTTGTTGTTGCCACCACGTGGGTTAAGTGGAATGGAGCACGCATGAAGGGCATTAGTAAGCTGTTGGGCATTTATCTATTAAATTCCCCCTTGACCTCTTTTTTTTCACTATGATTTTGATGTTCTTATAAATGTCATTGTACCGAACGATGAAGTAAGCCGCAAATCAGACACGTTTCACCCGGCATTTCAGTCCTAGGAAGTATTTGACGAGGTCTGACCAGTGTTAGGGAAAGATAAAAAAAGAAAATCATGGGAAAGTTAATAAATTATATAACTTGTACATGAACTACTTACTGACGTGACTTAAATGCTAACTTTTTTTGTGGAATGAACCAGAAAGCAATAAAGGTGAAGCGTACCATTAGCAATCCTTGTATACAGAGGTCTGGGATATACCTATTCCATCTCTTCTCTCCAGCTGCGGCGACTAAACGGCTACACCTGCGATCAGAAAGCTGACTGAAGAGCGCCAATGTGAGGATCATCTGAAAATCAAACCGTTTTTATATTGTCTCGTTAAAAGAATGATTTTTAAACCATTATTAAAATAACATGCAGTTATATGGATTCATTGCACTGGTTTAGTGTCTACAGGCGTTCTTGACAGACATTTGCGTGGGGTTAAATTTAAAAAATGAGGACATGGCCTACTAGCATAAAAGAAATAAAGAGAAACAATATGAACACTGGTATGAAAAGAGCTATGATAAACGCTGAGGAATTGTTACGAACACATTAATTTCGATTATTTTCGCATTTTCAGCAGACGCTCGTTTTAGGCTACCTGTGTGCATTATTTGCCCGGATCGATGCATTTCTGTTCTTTTCTTTGCTTTTTCCGCTATCTGTTAAATGATCCCTGCATGGTTTATTCCTTGTTTTTTGTGTCCACCTAGATTCAGGGGCGGATCCAGATTATTTGAAGGGGGGGGGGGGGGTGCACACGGATGCGAAGCCGACCCTCCCCTCCCACCCCCTTGGCGTGGGGTTCGAGACCGCAGAAGGGGCCCGAAAGTTTTTTGGTATTTAAGAGGACCAACGCTGCCATTTGGTATGGTTTAAAACTATGATTCAGTTAGTCAAAAATTAAATTCCAAGAAGACACCATTGGTGTGATATTTTTCAGACCTCGGAGGGGGGTCAGGACCCCCCAGACACCCCCCCTATATCCGCCACTGTATATTATATCAGTTTATACTCATGCTGGTTGCGCCTGTAGACATAACATTTGTAAAAGAATCATTGCAACATATTGAAAAAAATGGTTCCGCCCGGGATCGAACCGGGGACCTTCTGCGTGTTAGGCAGATGTGATAACCGCTACACCACGGAGCCCTGCTGTAATGCAACTTGCGTACACCAATTTACTATGTATCTGTTTTGTAGATATGCGTGAGTAAATATCAGTCGAGAACTTTGTTGAATGATAAATGCTTGGTTATCTGCATTTAACGTCTGTAGATTCATATCTGCTGCACACATGCATACAAATTGATAAATGGATTTAAACTAATGTCTTTTTCCTTTCAACAATCTTTCTCCTCGTTTTTTCTACACAGTTTTTCCGTTGATAAACGTTGTTCTTAAGCAGTACTTCACATCCTTGACCCATCAGTATACCGCACACCATTTTACTATACGTGATTCAGGTGGAAAAGATCGTTAAATAAGTTGCCATTATTATTACTTTTTATTTATAGTTGCAGAACGTTAGGTGCAGTGGCGGATTTAGGAGGGGGGAAGGGTGTCAGTGGGGTCCTGACCCCACTTCGATTTCTAATAAAAATCACACCAATGGAAAATAGAATTTTGACTAGCTGAAACATAGTTCAAAACCGTACCAAATGTCACCATTCGCCCTCTAAAAAATTTAAAACATTTTGGGGCCCTACAGCGGGCCCTGAACCTCACGTCAATGGGGAGGGGGATAATAACGGCCGCCCGTGCGGGAAGGCGAACATTATACCATTGAACCACCGATGCTTACACTCACTCTAAAAATACTTCGGTTAAAAATAACTGCAAAAATGGTTCAACCGTTCAATATGCGTCCAACTAATAATCCGGTTGATGTAACTGATTAATAATCGATAGGTACAATTAAAATTATAAATAAACAAGATTCAACAAGTTTGTAGAATTACTTTACAGTTTTTCGATGTTCCTGTCAAATGTCCTCATATCAGTTATTCCACGCGGTTACCATGTTGACCAATCGACTGGTTGATCAATAACCGATTAAACCGTTGTTTCTAACTAATCTCAAGTCAACCGATTTAATCGGTAGGGTCAATAACCGATTTGGTTTTTAGAGTGCTCCTTACCCCTGGAGAGCTTCACAAATCCGAGTCACAACTGCATGGAAACTTTTTAAATATTTAAAAATATCTTTTTATTTGTTGTTGTTGGCGTATATCTTTTATTAAACAGGAAAAAAATAGAAAAAAATATTTATACAAAAATCATAACTGAATTTTAGTTTCTGTTTAAGAAACCTTGACTGTGTAACTTATTTGGCTTTGATAGCTACTGATAAGGAGATAAATTTCCTCACATAAAGTTTGTGCGCGATAAATTTTATCATCCATACTAACCACAGGTGTCTGTCTGCGTATGCTATGTATTCACGTCGACTCACATAAGTACATAGGTAAAATAGTCAGCGGTATATCGGACCACACTACCCGTTTTCAAGGTGTGTGTCAGATCACATTTCGGAGTATCATACCCCAGAACAATTTTGGTAGGACGACCGCGGGCTCATCCTGTCGGTGTTCTGACTGATACTCCGCAATGCGATCTGACACACCTTGAAAACGGGTAGTGTGGTCCGATATACCGGTTAATTCAGGATCCTCATGTGCCGAGTCTGGTAGTTGGGTAGGCCTGATAGTCTAGTCCCACTAGTTAACGTAAATGAACACCGAGCATTAATTACGTACCGATTTCATTGACCGAAGATATACTGGTAATAAAAGAGGCCTGTATCAAGGCACTGCAAAACCTGATTTGATGTCTATTATTTTCTTCTTTATCTAAGCAAGTAAGATGGGTCAAGCTGGGACAAGTAGTTGAAAGATTTCAGCTCCTACATCGGGCTTGGTTTAGCGGCTCACAAATTCTAGATATAGTTTTGTTTTGTATAATTAGCGTAGGTCGTCCTTTTAGTTCTGGGTAAGCCTATAGAGACCCACAACTTTATGATAAGGTTTGTCAAGTTCAAATATGTTATCTCTCATAACAATTTAATTGAATATCTCATTATTACACCTTCACACCGCGAGCTGGAATAAAAATTACCTTATTTATTCTCTTTTCACTAGACCCCGTGACTAGTGTGTTTCCACATGTCAAAAGATGTGACATGATAGCGTCCTTCAAAAGTTCTTCTTTGGAGAAAGATAGTCTATGTTCGTGTGAAAGGTACGTTGCTGTCAACTGAAATAAAAAAACGTTTTTCTATTCAAAGCAAAGAGATACTTGTGCAAGAGAATGTTGCCATCTTAACAGGACTGGTCTTTTTCTATATCAAAATAAGGCCAAAATATATTATATTTATTACAAGACAAATGATCGACGCCCCAGGGGTAAAAGAAAACACTGCAAGTTCGAGATATATATCTTTAAATACATATTGAAAGGTAAATTTTGCAAGCGCAGCAAAATGTGAAAGAGGAACAACCGACACAATTTATTTTGAAGGAGAAACTGGACATTTCTGGCGTGAATTAAAGTGGGTAGCATTCAAAGGCCTATGTATCGGCCAGAAAAACATGAATTTTCTTCCGTTTGAAAAAAAAAAAGACAACGAATATTTTTATTTTAATTTGTCGATCACGTGTTGTTGAATTTCTTCAAAAAAGAACAATTCTTCCAAACATTAAGATTGAATCAGCCATTGAAACAGTCTTACCGCTACTGCTTCTGGAATTGCAAATCGTTCCATGGTTTCGGAAATTTCAACAAGTTTGGGGATGTGATCATCGAAGAATGTCAAAGCTTTATTTCGGCCGTCAGTCTGAAAAGGGAAATATTTTCCATATTCGTTCCTTTATTTTGTATCGTGCTCAATTTTTTTTAAAGGATACGGCTAAAGAAAACTTTTTGCCTTAAAGTGCCTATCGGTGATAGGCCTATCAATTTCTTTTCCGTTCGTTTTAACATAAACGGTATTATATCCTTTCGGTATCTGTTTCATTAAAAACTAACAAAATATGTTGATGTTGGCCCTATAGTGATAAGATCCACAGCAATTAGAAAATTGGCTTTATTATTAAAATATCTAACCTTGTTTTCGTTGTATTTGATATCAGTCATCTGCATATGCAATAAAGTAGGGTATCTTGTCATTACGACATAGACTGTTAATGATTGGCATATTAATGGGACAAAATCTCTGTCCTCGGGCTCACTACAAGATCAAAATTTGTTACTATCAAATATATCTAAACGTAGACAAACCTTTTCCAACAATATGCGGAAACTGCTCACCAATCTTTGCATATATCTCTTGATCAAATCCCGACAAGAAAAGAAATCTCTGATGTGTGTATTGTGTAATAAAAACGTTATTCCATGCACTTTTATGCCCAGCTTTGTCATACCATTAAATATATATGTCGTTGCTGTGAAATCTTCTTTAGAAACAGTGAATGACTTCACATTGATCGAACCGTCCCCTTCGTCTCTGTCCAGTTCATGCACCAGTGACTTTCGACATATTTCAAGCAGACGATCATCTTGGATTTTGAAGTCATTGGCCAACCATGTCCTCATTATTCGAGGACCGCAAATATTGTCCCAACAACTGACAACAACGGCACGAAATAGTTTTGAGGCACATTTAGGAAATTGTCTTATGGTAACATTATTTTCTCTTTCCAATGAACCTCCGCTAAATATTTCGCTTTTATTTGAATAGCTACCAGTCTTTAGTTTTTCCGGCGATTTCGCTTGTATTAAAGAATCAGCAAATCCCGAATCGCACTCTGAGTTTTCGGAAATATCGGCGTGGTCTTTATGCTGGTTTTTATCTGTGGAATTCTCTTCCTTGACCGTTAACGGGATATTTTCTTGGGCATGGTCTGATAAAGACATGGGCGAAAGTAATTCAGATGATTCTGTTTCAGTCGAAGAAACAAATGCATTAATATCCTTATGAATTTCTTTGCTACTACAAGTCGTATCACTCATGCATTCTGAACCGTTTTCTCCTAGACCACCATTTTTGAAGGCCTTCCCAAAATTATTCAAACCTCCACTCTGATTTGTCCACTTGTCCAAACTTTGTCCATCAATAGATGATACTCTTTGGAGAGTTGCATACACCAGGCTTAGATTCATGGCAATCGAAACCCAGTTGCAAGTTGCTTTATCTAGGGAACAAGACCCTGTAATAGGTGATCTTCGCGTGTAACAATGGAATACTGAGCGACTTCTGGTATAGGAACGCCTCTGCCGTAATGTCAGTATATTGGGTGTTGTACTCCACAAAACCAATCACTTACTCTGTAGTTATTTTGTCAATACCTCAGCATACTAGTAGTCTGTGAGTCAACATAAACCTTGCTTATCACATGGTGATAATGTCGCAGTGAAAGGACATTTAAGTCCAGTCCGTGCTCTGCTCGTAAGCGTCACAAAAACAATGTCCTCACTAATACCGACAGTGATAAAATCCGTGTTCGAAATATGCATTGACCTAATCAGTAGAGTTTATACCTTTATCTGGTCCAGTCACGGATCTAGTACAGGTTAACTGGGGTAAATAAACATACACGTAATATTGGGTTAACAGGTTTCAAAATCCATCGCATCAATTAATAAACAAAAACCATATTAATAAAACGAAAAATAGAGATAATTAAAAACAACAAAGAATTCAATATAAAGTAAAAGGCTTTATCTACATCTGTTCTTTTTTGTTATCAGTGGTATTTAATTACTACATGCGTATTTCATCGTTTTTGTGGTAGTTGTGAGGGACATTACTTTAAAAATCCTTAAAAAATGAAGATTGAGAATCCATTACTTATATAACAATGAAATTACAATAACAAAAAAAAAAAAAATAATAATAATAATAATAATAATAATGGAAAAAAGGGTTTGAAAAATCTAAAGGGGGAAAAGCATTATATTATTTCACTTTTATGGACTTTCCAATTTACAGTAAGCTATATTTTAATACATACACGCAGTTGTAAGATTTTTACCATCTTTATTCGTATCACAGTAAAAACTGGACGGCTGGTTTCAGTGTTATCACTTTGAAACTGAGATGTCCACATAAAATGCAATGACATAACTCTATTACATAAAAAGTCAATATACAATGTACAGGTATAAAATGATAATAGTAATTATTTTTTATCCATTTTGATACTGAATGTCTTCCCAAACTGTTAAAGAATACCCAATGAAGTTATCACATTCTGCATGTGCATTAGAAATATTTGGACAGCCACAATATTTGGACTCAAAACAACAGATAAAATTGTCCTCTTCACCTGGTAATCTATACATCTACAGTTTTGCCACATATGTATTTACAATTTCATATATTTACAAAATCAACAGTGATAGCAGTTTATTAGTGAAGTTACTCTTGGTTTCTATATAAGGCTGTTTATGCCATTTTGGAATGTTTATTAGAGTCAAATGTCAAGAGGATAATGTTATCTATCTCCCAGCTCCTCTTCATCTTCTCTTCCCAGCTACTCTTGGTTTCTATATAAGGCTGTTTATGCCATTTTGGAATGTTTATTAGAGTCAAATGTCAAGAGGATAATGTTATCTATCTCCCAGCTCCTCTTCATCTTCTTCTTCTTCTTCTTCTCCCTCTTCTGGCTTGTCCAACTTCAGTTGTTTTTGGCTGGCGAGAGATGTCTTGATGATGGACATGAGCGCCTCCTTTTGGCCAGAGTCTGATGGTGGGGGCATCCCGCGTAGCTGGTATACTGTCACCTTGCCATCACTATCACCAACCAGAATAGACTGAAAGAAGAAAATATATTCAATAACAAGAAATAATATCTTTTGTGATGTTGACCTTGATGAATTTAAGTTGTAACCTTTAATTGACAAGTTTATTGTCTATCTGAATTTATAAGTATAAAGTTCAATAAATAGATCTATATGAATCCACCTGTGCTAATTTGCTTTCTTGTTAACATATATTCACAACTAGCACAACTCACTACTGGTACTTACAGGTAAATTATGCTCACTGCGTATGCTAGTCACTACACATATCTATGGTTAGGCAAAGGATTATTTGATAAAACATTTTTATTTACCTCAGAATTCTTTGCAAATGTCACTGTAGTCAATCGCTGTCCAGATGCTTCACTCCAGATGGGATCAAGCCTTAAATAAATGAGAAAAAAATGCTTAGTGTTATAATCCAAAAAGCTTTCGCTAATGTCCCTATGGCTAAATGACACAATGGATTATTTGTAAAAATTTTGCTGTCTTATATTTTCTTGTCTTTTATCCAAATAGCACTTTACAATACATAAATTGAAAGAATTTTTGTAAAAAAATATTTAAACAAAAACAAAGTCTCATACAGAGACAAGTAAATAAATCACACCAACAATAAGTAGCAAACATGAGTAAATTTTGAGTTTACTTAGTCCCTCTCCCCCCCCCCCCCAAAAAAAAAAAAAAAAAAAAAAAAAAAAAAAACTTACGTGCTTTCACTGAGATCCCATATCTCTACTCTGGCCTCATTAACACAAGCAAATACTGTAGAAGATCTTGGGGACCAACAGACATCAAATACAGATTTCTAAAATAAGCACGGGCCAAGTTAATCTTTCAATAATCATACAAATTTTCTTTTAAAATGCACAATAAACATATAAAACAAAAATTACTTCTATTTTAACAGTAAAATAACAAATATTTTAGCAAAACTTGCAGGAGAGCGTACAAAATACTGTTGAAATTATCAGTAATTATGGTATAAATCAATGTGGTTTTTCTTAAAATGAAAAAAGCTACTAAAAATTATATACACTTACATTGATTCTACACAACAATAAACCACAAAAAGAAATAGAAGTAAAAATGCACTCACAGTTGAAGAGTAACAGCTGAGTACTGGCTGCAGGTGCTCCTGATGCCACAGCCTCATTGTCCAGTCTCCACTGCAGCTTACAAAGACATCAGGCACAAATGGGGACCACTGGATCTTGTAGACTGGTCCCTGGAAATGAAAAACACAACATGTAACTGAATGAGAAAGGTGTTATTTGGTGGCCTGCTTATCAACTGAAATATTTTACAAAGTAAAGTGTGAATCTTTGGTAACAGTTAGCTTCTGTTTTACATTAAAACTATAAAGGTTTCTAAAACTGCTAAGTGTAAGTGGATTTAAAAATTTGTTTTACAGTGGAGTGCTTTGATTAATTGTGGACAACATTAGTATTATATAATGTTATTAGTGCTCACTTACATTATGTGCTGTGTATGTATCTAAGAACTGCTCATTATATGAGCAGGAACATTTGTGTATGTGACCCTCTTCTGTGCCTGCCAAATAGCTGGAGAAAAAGAACAAAATTTGGTTACTACTGCCAACAAGATTATTTTAAACAAAAAAATCTGAGAACAAATACAATTATGCCAATTCCTTTTTTAAAAATAAATTTCCATTCTTGGGAGATTATGAGCAGAAATAAAAATATCAATCAAAAGTCTATTAAACACTGATCAAAATGCACTAACATGTTTGTGTCCTTGGCATTGAAATCAAAGCAAGCACCACCAGATGTTCTCGTGATTAAAGAGTCTGCCTTCTTTTCTTTACCACGTAAACCAACTAATGCTGCTTTGGAAGCCATTCTTTTCAACCTCATCAAATCTGAAAAATGCCATTACCCAGTCTTAAGTTAAAATCACTAATTTCTCTATTCCCATTTGATAAGATAATACTATTTGAATTCTAAAATTTTAGACAAATCAACATAGCTATCAAAATACACATAATAAGCATACATATATATATTTAAAAAGTTTAAAAAAGAAAATTTTATAATTTTATTGAAAATTTAATTTAAATATCATGTTACTGTAATATGCACAGCTTACAATGTGTTAGTTCACTAAATATGAAAGGGAGAATTTGAAAATCACTTACCTGTGCACTCAAACCCTTTCCTAATCGACCACTGCGTCACTCTTCCATCTGTAGAGACTGAGATCAGTACCTCAGCTCTCTCCTCTGAACCTCGCTCCTTCTCTATCCACCTAAGCTGCCACACAGGGGCAATGTGTTTGCCATTGGACTCACTGGAAAACAACCATTTGCATAAAATGACAAATAATGAAATGTAAATCAAAGGATACTGTAAGTGAACTAAATGGTCAATGGGCGACATTTAAAAAGTCTGCTATAATGGCTGTAAATATGCATGTAGATAATGACACTGGATACTTACAAACTGTCCAGCACAGGTTCATTGTTTTGGCTTCTTACATTGTATATGGCCACTGTGCCATCATACATTCCAACCTGTAAAAAAGATGAAAATAAATAACAGTGAATATATGTAAATATAATATTAGTAGTACAAGCTGCATCTAGGCACTAAATTCATGGTCAATCAATATATTTTCAAAAAGAAAGGCATATATAGATAAACACACATATCAAAACAAACTGTGAACTACCTATCAAAAGCCAGCAAAAATTTTAAGTGAAGGTTAAAGTACGAAGAAAATTACTCACCGCCAGCAAGTTCGGATGGGTGTTTGAAAAATCTAACGATGTCACCCCTTGTTCTGTGGTATAAATACGTTCAGGAAACTAAACAAAACATAAAAGCAATGAAACCAATTAAAATATTTTCTCTTTTAAAATTTTATTACAGAGCTCAGTCAGTATATTGACTAATGAAAAAATGATCAAATGTTACTTTTTCCTGGACCATCTCTATCAGTTTGCTGTACATAGTATGCCTGTGTTTATTACTGTTTACTCTCAATGTTAAATAGGTATCATGCATGTACATACCTCTGGATTTTTGAGTGACCAACAGCAAACCATGCCACCTTTTTGGTTTGTAAATTCAAACTGACCATATCCTATTGCTATCAGATCCTGTAAAAATAAATAAATAAATAAATAAATAAATAAATAAATAAATAAATAAATAAATAAATAAAAGACTAGTTTTATCATATAAAGCAGCATTTTAAAGCAGATTATTTAATTTGTCTGTAACATTCAGTTCCTAAGGCCTGTGAGTTCAAAGGGACACTCAAAATTTTTGATTTAAAAATAAAAAAAAGAGTAACTTTTAAATGCAAATTTCACAACTACATGTATGTATTCTATACTTACTGGATTTTTCTTGTTCCATGACATACAACTGACATTTTTGCCTTTAGTCAGTGGACAGGAGTATACCCAAAGTCTCTCAAGACTGGGCCCTGCATCACTGACAGCCACCTGGTTGGGCAGGGGAGTTTCACTTTCACTTTTAACCCTGTCAATGTCTGTAAACAATGATTTATATAAATACAACTTGTCTATGTTTTTCTACTGCCATTTATTATGTGTTAAGTACAGTATTTAAAATCATGTGTTGAGCTGAAACTGATATCTACTGATACACAATTTTAATTCCTAAATAATATAATAAATTGAAATGATGACTGCCATTTGATTCACTCCAACATTAGCTCCAGGTACATAATGACAATAAATGTCAAATATCTGGTTTCATTGTGATCTAACAGTAAAAGAGGTAGTGCTTACAAATATGCATGAGCCTTTACATACTGTTTACCTCTCTATAACATTTTCCTCTATGTAATTTTTCCATTACCATCCCCATTTGCATAACATGAGCAATTATTTTATTCTCTTTCTTTTTCCTATTGCATGACCCATAGTCCAAAACACCACCATATATTTTCCTACAAAGGTGTCCAACCAACAATACCAGTATTGCACCTATTCAAAATCAATTCCTCCTCATAAACAAAAATAAACTTACCTTCAAATATTGGGAAGTGTCTATAAGATGCTTGTCTTGGTTGGTAACTGTTGAGATTTACAACTCTTTCCATGATTACAAGATTCTTTTTCAATGAATCCGACTAAAACAAAAAAGACACATTATAAGTATGTACTTTAACTTCTAGAATAGACATATAAAAATATAACTGGGAGAAAAAACTAAATAGTTCTCCTCATTTAAACCCCTTCAAAGAATGAACAACTGTCAGGGTGTAGACTGTCATTACTTAAAAAAATGTTACAATTCAAATAAATCATGACATAAACATTCAGATGACAATGATCACACAATTGTATTTGCTCTCAACTTCAAAAAAGAATAAGATAATACATCTGACATGTCAAAACAAGTTTCATGATAATGAAGAGTATTTTCTCACCTTCATTATAGCTTCACCTTCCTCTTTGGCTTTCTGTTCAGCTGTTGGCCCAGTGGCTGTGCTGCCCTGTGCTTCTGACCCCATCATTACTGAGGACATAATAGTCGCCCGACTCTCTGTAAGGAGTTTGTAGTGTAAATATTACAATACCACAAAAAAAAAAAACCCCTAAAATCAATAATAAAATTAAATCAAATTTAATACTCAAATATTCAGAAATAAGGATATTTCCAAAACTTGTACTTCTTAGCTGCCTTTGATAAAATGATAAGCAATAAATAAATAAATAAATAAATAAATAAATAATCACCAGGCACAGGCTCACTGTAAACATTACCTGTCCCTGGCCTGATGCTGATCTGTGTCTGTCCCCTGGACACTGCTCCAGCTGGGGCATCAGTCTGTGTGTCACCCTCAACAGTCTCCACCTTCTGTTTAGAACTGACAGGTCTGCTCATGGTTCCCTCTGGATTCTCTTCACCTGCCTCATCTCCTTCCTCGCCTGGATCACAAGACAATTACATCAGAGACATTGTTAATTAGCTAACAGTTACATAATTATGGATAAAATGCTGAGATTTAACACTGCTTCACACATTGCTAGTTTTCCCTTAGCATGTGTTTTTTAAAATCTAATAACTGTTTGCCTCTATGCTCATTTTAACCTACTTTTCTTTTGTGCTGCAGCCAACTCCTCATATGTGTCATACATGTCCCACGTGGCAGCTGTTATTCCCACATCCTAAAAGTAATAACCACATCTCAATTGACTGACCAAAATTGGCAGAAATTTATTACGAAAGAGGTCACAAGAGCTTATTTACATATAAAACCTAGAATCAACTTCTAAACACTATTAATTTCTTTTTTTAGTTTATGCTGAATAAAAATCAAGTTCAAAAGTTCAAAGTTGAATCTGTATGACAGAACAAATAATTTCCTACATGAATACCAAGCTGATACTTACGACATATCCAATCTTTTGAGTCTGTACAAGCTTGAGTTTAGGTGGGTCATTGAAGGTGTTCATTTCTCTCTCCATGTACCTGTCATTCCCTGCTCTGCTCTTGCATAACTAAAATAAAGATTAAAATTATGTGTATAGCATGCCTGATCCTTCTTGTGAATTTTGACTGGCAAAATTTTGGTCACGTTTGAAGATTCATAATTATACCATTCATAAGCCACATACAGCACTGTGCAACACATGTGGCCCAATGGTTAATAGTTCCTGACATGTGACTTCATAGTTTAAATTCTTTGCTGCCTACCTCCTTGTATTTTTCATTCTTTTCTTTGACAACAGCTGCTTCATCACTTTCCAGAGATACACAAGTGCCTGGCATGTCCAGGATCCAGATAGTCTCAGTCTCACTTAGTGTAATATCAATAACCTTAGCCAGGTCACTCTCATTCAACACCTCTTTCACCTCTTCACGCTTGTGCTTTATATCTGCAAGAAAAATGTACATAAAGTATACATAGATATGACACTGCAGATGACTATCACATATCAATAAATATGTTTAATTGTGTGGAATATGCAAAGTAACTTAAAAGTGCGTGATCTTATAACATATCCAATTCTTAAAATTATCAATGCAGAATTATGAATAAAAAACAGAAGGGGCATTCCAACTAGACATTTAAAAAAATCTTTGCATGAAATACTTACCTCCCCAGGCAGTTACTGAGGTATGTGCTTCCTCCACATGGCCCACCATAGACTCTCCCAGTGATCTCTGTTCAGACTGATCAGCACTAAATACAGATCTGAAAAGACAAGAAAAGAAAAGCTTAGTGCCACACAACCTACATGTGTAATTGTGATAAGTTTTGATAAATATTAATAAAATATTTCAGTTAAATTTTATACTACTTTGTAGTCTTATAAGCAACTTTAAATAAATCTAATTTTCATCAAGTTATAAAAACAGATATTGCTTTCTTTTCTTGTTTGTTTTGACAGTGTAGATCATCTACAACAATTAGGATAAAATTTTAAGTAAGCAAATTGCAATTCACAGCAACCACATAAATCACTCCACCCTAATATAATACAGAAAATGTCGGTTATATCTTTTATAGTCAAAGTAAGTAGATAATAAACAATTTTACATTATAGAAATACATATATGCAAAATTAACCTTCCAAAAGGGCCTCCACCATAAGTACTTTGTGACATGTTCAAAGTCCCTGCTTGATAGATCGAAGCCTGAGACATCAGATCAGTAGGCTAAAGTTAAATATAAATATTAATAATTAGCACAATAAAGTTTCTCTATGTCATATTGCTATTAAATAATTTCTTTCTTTCTAAAATATTAACAGAACAACTAGTAATAATATATACATAAGAAAAACTGAAAAATAAAATAAAAACAAAACAAAACAGTAGCATCCATCTTCAATTCCTTTCCAAAATAACATGCGATCTAACTGATCTTGAACATTACAATACAATACATAATGCAATCTTTTAATTGATAAAAATAATAATAAGTAAAAAAAATCTGAATTTCATATAACTTGAATTTACTATGTTGGATAAAAGATAACACTTACTGTTCCTGCAGATCCATCGCCAAGTATATTGCTAGATTTCTTGACAGCTGAAGGATCCAAGTGAAGCAAAGGTTGTGGTGTCACATCTTGGCCTAAGTCATCCAAAATCTAAGTACCAAATATGAATAAACTTTAACCTGGGTACAACTGTATAATAACCACAACTGCTGCATATCTTATTCATGATAAACTATTTAATGAAATCAATTTTTTTCATTTAATGAAATAAATTAAAATAATATCTATCAAAAAACCTGGTATGAATACCTGGACATATGGCTTTCCTGGAACAGTCCCCCTAACTCCTTCACTACCTGCCAATTTCTTACCACTTGCAGAAGAAAATACATTACTTCTACTACTGGCAAAGGTTGCACCTTGACCCCCTACTCTGCTTTTACTAGTTCCAGAAACTGCTGCAACACTCTTGCGGGAGGTGGTGCTAACCCCAACCTTGGAAGCACTAAAACAATAAAACATATTTTCCACAATAACGTGTGTGTGTGTGTGTGTGTGTGTGTGTGTGTGTGTGAGAGAGAGAGAGAGAGAGAGAGAGAGAGAGAGAGAGAGAGAGAGAGGAAAGTTTCAGTGGTACGCCTTAACTTTTTTCTCATAAATGGCACAAAATTTACAGCACACAAAACAGGCATTGTTATTTTTACTATTTATCATACATTTTCGGCTGCTAAATTAATTGAGAATAAACTGAAAACTTACCCTGTCCTTTTCTGTGCATGAGACATCTTAATCACACGCACAGAAAATTTGAAAAAATATGATTTTGATAAGCACTAGCACTTTTTGCCGTAATAGTGTATATGTTGCTAAGCTTTTGGATGCCTTCGGTATAAACTACGCTCTGATTGGTTAATGTTCTTTACAGATGGTCCGAACTTTTTCTGTTCATTCGTCAGTCACTTTCAAATTTATTACAAGAAACGTAATTAATTTGATTATTCTGTTGTATTGTCGTATATTACAAAATACCATAATGCAGGTAGCTGTGTTTTATAAGATATTTCACCAAAACATTTCCGAAAATCCATTTCAGTTCAACAAATCAGAGATCGTCTCTTATCACACTTAGCCTGCTGGGAACCCCCAGTCTCGTTTCCAATCGTAGTTTACGCTATCCCATAATTTAGGCAAAGATGGCGGAGGTAAGAAATAAAATTTTCATTGAAACGATGAGATAAATAGTATAATAACTACGAAATATATGTGCGCTTTTGCTTTATCTTGATATGAATGTGTTCATTATATGTCTTTTCAAATCTTTAAAACCGGTAAACATTATTCCGTTGTCAAGATGATAAGTTTTTGATGGGGAAAGCCCAATGCAAACCCAAAGCCGCGCCAATTTCTTTATTCTGTTCGGCATTAGGGAAGCCTACTTCAAATGTAAGAGTTGATTATGTGTTGTTTGCATTTTTTCTTTAAATATATATTTTTAAATTTCAGCCCACCACAAGTGAATCGGGCCAGTCTAGTCCGGGTAAGTCTCGTTCTTTGAACTTGGACTTTTATAAAGTTGTGCTTATTATAATATGTTGCAACAAAATACATATAGCTGGCAAAGACGGGCTACCAATACACTGACAATAGTCCAGTTAGCATTATGAAATGAATAATATACCTTTTATATTTTAAATTGATTAATCTTAAGCTTAATGAGTTTTGCTTGCTTTTATCTTTGCCATTCGAAATCTATGCAGTTGTAGAGTAGAATTAAGTGAGGAAACCATGATATTAAAAACTCAATTTAAATGTGCTTTATTGTCCAATATTTTATTTATTAATATCAGAAATTTTATGATCTGGATGCACGTTTAAGAAACTGTGAAAACAAACAAATTCATAAATGGCCTTGTATTTAAAATCTAAGTAACAGAAGAATTAAACAAAATATCAGTCAAAAAATATATTTGTCATTTAAAAGTTATAAAAGTATTATTTAAAGGTGTTTTGCTCATTTTTCAAAAGAAAATCAGAAAATTATTGATTTGTTATTTATTTGTTAAAAATTAAATAGTCCTGTTTAGAGTTTTTTCAAAAACATATTTCAGAAGTATTGAATTAAACCAAGTAATGTTTTTTTCTTTTTATTCATTTTCTTAATGCTTTTCTTTAATCTATACTCAAATTTGGAGGCTTAAAAAATAGCACTTAGTGGTATGATTTCTTAATCTAGTTGAAAATTGGGCAGTTACTTCTTTTGATTAAGATTTGCTCATGCACGGATTCTCTGTTTTGATAAGTTGTGAAAACTTTGTGTAATGACATTTCAAAGATTGTTATTATTACAAAAATAAAAAAGTTAAAGGGATAATAACTCTTCGTTTTGGCCAAAAAATGAATTTTCCTGGAGTAAATAACAATTTTCCCTTACTTACCAATGGTTAATGAATCCATTTTTACACTCAGAGTTAGTCCCTGGTTTTTTCTAAAAAGTTTGGTTTTTTGTTAAAATCTCTTAAGAGATTATAACAGAGTATAGCCATCAATGGAGGTCATGTGATCTGAAGACATCCTCAGATATCAGAATAATAGCTATAATTGCTGTTTTTGTCATAAAACAATATATTATATTTCTATGAGTTATTCACAATGTTTTTATTGTGAAATATAGATCTCATATGAAAAGTTATTATCCCTTTAAGATATGCCTCTCTTTTGTTGACTGCCTATTGCTTTAAAACCTTTCTGTAAATAAGAGAAATCATAATTTTTCAAATAATTATTTTCCAGATACTGACCAGGATTTTGAGCCCACAGTTGATATGCTTGTCCATGAGTTTGATGATGAACATACTCTAGAAGAGGAAGAAGCTCTCAGTAATGAAAGCTGTGGAAGTGAAGTTGATGACTTACAAAAAGTAATAATATTTGTTCTACCTTTGTTCTTTTTACTAAAAGAGAATTCCGTGTTACTTACTTGTCTTATTATTAGATTAAAGGATGTGGGAAATTAATTTTTATCAGTGGAGTAGACACATGCATCCTTATCCTGGAGTTCCTTTGACAAATGCCAGCATAAAAGCAATCATGAAGATAACATTTTATGGTATCATATAAACATATTATTTCAGGAATCTGAAATGCCATTAGAAGAGTTACTGGCAATGTATGGTTATGGTGGAGGAGGTCCCCCAGCAGACACACGCTCCAGCAGTGAAGAAGAAATCCTCAGTAACAGAGACCTTACATTAGACAAGGAAGAAATTGCCAGAGATTTACTTAAGAACAGTGGTGATGATGATGAGGAAGACACTAGTGTGGACAACCTGCTGGACAGTGTTGAAGTCCCATCACATACTTCAAGACTGCTAAGATGTAAGGAGAAGTTTTGGAACAAATTGCATAGTTTAACCTAATCAAAACTCCTTCATTTTGTTATGAGTTCTGCATTAGTTACATTTAAGATTAAATTTAGTCAAAGCACTTTATTTTCTACTGGTTAAAAGAGAATATTATTTTTAAAATGACATAAATTAAAATGTGAGGCCTCTGGTATGATTAAACATTCTGACAATTCCAGTAAGATAACAATTCACAGACCAATGTAAAGATAATTATTTTGGTTGCAGCAAGCAACTTGGATGAATTGGACGATGAGTCTGAAGACGAAGATTATGAACCAGTGGCTGAAGATGATTGGAAAAAGGTAATTTGATATTATGATAAAGAATATGGTTGTGTTAATCAGTGCTTAACTTAATTATTTATGGAAGAAACACTGCTAATGTATAACATGAATGTGGATTATTTCATTACAGACAATACAGGTCGGCTCAGACTATCAAGCCCAAATTCCAGAGGGACTATGCAAATATGGAGATGCCCCTGGTAAGTAAGCTAACCATGATATTAGGGTTTTTGTTTATATTTTACAGAAATTTATAGTTGATTTGAGTTAAATAAGGTTTTCATGTTTTATTTAAAAAATACATAAGCACATTATTGTTTTCAGCATATTTTGCTGTAAATTATTATTTGTCAATAATTCCAGCTTATGAAAATGAAGACAGGCTGTTATGGGATAACAGAAAACTTTCAGACGAGAAAGGTAAATATTTTGACAATTCCATATAGCATAACTTCTGACACAAATAATTTTCTCACATTTAACTTAGATCTCAGTTGTCTATTTTTTTAATAATAGATGGATACACATTTTAAATTGGACCTTTATCCCTTTGAACCTAGTCAGCACTAAATAAAAACAATGGAAATCCTTTTATTGTAGTTGAAAAATACCTGGCTGAAATTCAGAACCAGAATCTTCAAGGTGCTCAGGGGGTTAATGCTATTCCTGAAGGTGCTCATATACGGGATGATGAACAGGTATTTGGATATATTATCTCTGTCAGTAGTATGTGCCATAGCCACAATAGAGATTTTTCAGTTATGAGTATTGTTCCTTTAAATAAATTAGTATTCACTTCAAGAATAATAAATTGTGTGAGGTTAAAAAACTTTTTGAGTAAAATGCACTATTCTATTTGAATGAAATTATTTTGTTTTATAGGCATTATACTTATTACTGCAATGTGGGCATAATCTGGAAGAAGCTTTAAGGAGAAGAAAAATGCAGGCAGTACCACCTACAGGTGACCTTTCACATACTTAAAAAAAAAAGGAATTGAGATTGAGATAAAAAGTAAATGTAACTTCTTAAGCTGATGGGAGGGTTGCACATCTTTATAGTTAAATCGGTAATTTTGCAACAGTTAGCAATGAGAGTCATTTGAGATAGCCCTCATAAAATTAAGAAAGATTTTGAGTAATTTGGAGCAGAGTGGGGTTAGAAAAGTGGCAGACTAGTTTGTGTGGTGCAGCAGTGAAGAAAAAATTGAAAGATCATTTTCTGGTTGCTTTCCCTAAGTTCTGTCAAATTACAGTCCACTGCATAACATGACTTCACCATATTTTGCACCTCCTTTCTTTTGCTTTCTAAGGTGACGTTTTTGGCTCACAGAGTTTCACCCTCGTGGCTAAAAAGTTAACCCATGTCATTTCTTGTTAAGATTCTCCCTAATTTTCTAGTTTCGAGTGACATCACATTATGCTGACAGGCTTGTTTAGGCTATCTCAGATGATTTCCATCAGTACAAACTTAAAAAAATTGTCAGTTTTGTTTTTGAAATTGTTGACATTTTTTCAGATCCAATGAGTTTGTGGTCTGAGGAAGAATGTAGAAATTTTGAAAACGGTTTAAGAACATATGGAAAAGATTTTTACCTAATTCAACAAAACAAGGTAGGTGACTGTTCATTATTATCAAAATATTTACTGTACATTTTATTCTGGAATAATATCCCTCATGGGTACATGTAGCATGCCTGTAGCAGTTTAGGATACCTGAAAGTGGTCACACGATGCATATTTATATTTTAAGGGAATCCTTTCAGTTAGGTAGTTTATTCTTTTAAATGTATTTTGGAATGAAGTGTGGATTTTTTTCTTTTATTTTCAGGTGCGTACAAGGTCAGTAGGAGAACTGGTGCAGTTTTATTATTTATGGAAGAAAACCGAGAGGCATGATGTATTTGCCAATAAGACAAGATTAGAAAAGAAGAAATACATACTCCATCCAGGAGTAACGTGAGTATATTTGCACTTTTTGACAGATGCTTTCTATTTGAATACCTCACCCGTATACTTTGGTGTAAGACATTTGTTATTTAGTACAATTTATGCTATTCATGCCAAAAAAAAAACTTCTTGTTTTTCTTTACCAGGACGCTAATTTAGGGGATTGAATGCCCATTTATCTATACATTTATATAACCATACAGATAATAATTTAACTTATGAAAGAGAAATGTGCTTAAGAAATGATGCATGCATCTTTATTTTGTGTGAGTGACATAAAACTGACAGACAAAGCAACATTTACTCTATGTGGTTTTTTTTTCTCTTCCAGAGATTATATGGACCGGTTTTTGGATGATGCTGAGAACCCCCCACAAGCTGCCAGAGACCGTGCTTCTAGTCCTGTTCATTCTTTATTATGGAGAGACCCTAAAAGACATCATCTACATTTACGCCACATAGATAATATGGAGTCTGGCCCCATATCCCCACAAAAAATGGGAGTAGATCTCTCTGCTGGTGCCACTGTAACTGTAAAACCAGAGCCCAGAATGGGACACCAGAGTCTGGAAAATACTGTACACATTGCAGATGTGGTATCACCACACCACACACCATACTTAGAAGAGGATCATACAGAACCAGATGCAAAACGTGTCAAGCTTGAATCAAATCCAAAAGAATCTGCCCATGAAAACGACAAACTGAAACAAAAATTATCTAATCACGTTGAAGTGGCATTCTCGAGTGTCAACCAACCGGTGCACAATATAGGTGACACTGCAGTTAGTTCAATTGATAAAAATGAAAATCATCAAGCATCAAGGGTGACAGAGTCTTTAGCTCAGTGAACATTCCAGACAATAATGTGCAATAATCACAAGAAAACCAAACGCATAGTTTTAGAAAAGTTTTAAGTATAGAACTCAGAACAGAATGAAGATCTCCAGTTTATGTTCTGTAGACAGTTTTGAAAAACCTAAGATTAGATTAGAATGTTACCTCAGTTAAGTGTAGTAGTTCTGGTTTTGGAAAGAAATAATAGCAGAAGCCATACTTGAAGAGAAAATGTACTTGATCATGCAGCAATTTTTAAACCAGTTTAAGAGTTTATTTATGAACAGTACTTAAAGCAATGTGTACATTATGAATAGCCATGGTAAGTGTAGTTTTGTCATGTACATGTTAAGTTCCCTTTGCTTTAAGATAACTGATTTATCAGGAATACAACTTAGTTCTGGATTATTAGGTCTTCCTTTTGTATAGATATTGCAGTGAAACATATTTAAAAAAATGATTAATTATGTTTGTCTCCTTCTTTCAAACTGAGTGAAGCTGCTGGAGTGTGTTCACTTCACTTATTAATGAAAAATGTTTTGCCAGTTCTTTAAGAGACACCAGGCTAGTAAAGAGGTTTAAATTTTATATAATACTAGCCCACTTTTAGACCCCTATTGCCCCAAAAGCCTCAAAGCTTTTGGACATACTGTTATGGAGTTTAGGATATTGAGTCAAAGTAGATGTAAGTACAGTTATTAATTTATCAATTTAGCATTATCATTAGTATGAATCTGTGTTTGATGTAATTTGTATATTCTTGCTATAAACAATCAAGAATTTGTGCTGATGGCACTTTGTAAATTGTGAAAACATTATTACTGCCTTGGAGGAAAATAGCACAATAGTTCTGAGGTAGATGATGTTTTAAATTAACACTTTTATTATGATAATTTATTTATTTAGTCATTTAATTTTGCTTGAAGAGATTATTAGCAATACACTTTCAATATGGTATATTGAGAGAGAAGTGTCAAGATAACATGAAAGACTGAAAACTAGATTATTTGTTGCTTCAAGGTCTTATGTGTGCAAGCTCTTACAAAATTCTATGTCTCATATGTATCAGAAGCAACATGGGTGTTGTGTTCATCTGTTCTATTTTTGTAAAATACAAATGTTAGATTTATGTCCCAAATATCTCAAATTATGACTTGAAAAGCAAAGCTGCCCTCCATGACAACTCACTTGCAAACATACCCATACATACTGTCTCCGGCACTCCCTCTTTTTCTTTAATTCTTTTTCTTCCTTTCTTTTTCAAGAAAAAATCACAACTAAATGGGCAATTGAATTGTTGTCAATTAGACAGAAAAATTAATGATACCTTTTCACTGCGGTAGAACCTTGGTTTTTTTTTTTTTCTTTCATTATTTTGTAATTGAATACACATTGTTTATGGGAGAAAATGATTCGTGCATATTGTGAAATGATGCCCTAGTTGATGTATTAGTAGTGCATTTATTTCCAGTGTTTTGGAATGCACTCATTTTGTTGGCATTTTCCACTAAGTGGATTGTAAAATAATGTACATGTAGTAGTGATAGCACTGAGCTGTTATTCAAATACTTAAAAAAAAGTCACTTCATTGAAGTAGTAGAATCTGTGTTTGACTAAGAAAGTGTTATCCAAATAGAATGTGGCAATTCAAGCATTACTTTTTTTATACAGAGGACATTAAGTTTTATGATATTGAAACAAAATATCTTGCATCATTGTAGATAGGGAATACTGTATAATAAACATATTTAAATAAATCTTTTTGGCTTTCTTGGAATATGAATGGCATTTCAACCATTATAATCTTGTATTTATATAATCTGTATGTTTGTGATGTAACTGAAACCAAGATTTAAATTAATATCTAAAAGTTCTTATAATTTATTTCTTAGTCTACCAGATTAGATAATCTGCAGGGATTCCACTTCACAAAAAATGATTATCCGGTATTGGGTATATGATTGAATTTTCATCTTCTTTGGAAAATGTATTTTGTACTTTTATTTTAAATGACCCAACATCGCCTTAATTTTATATCGTAAAAATATTTTAAAAGCAGAGTTATTAATAAACAGTGAGAATGCGTCATTGCAACAGTCACATCTAACGCAATTCAATAGATTCAAGATGGCGTTCTCCATCATTGCAAGAGGCTCGTTAGTTCTTGCTCGTTGTGGTAAATTTTCAGTGGGTCAGGGTAACAAAATTCAGCTTTCTCTCTTACAAACAGTAAGAACAGTCAATGCAGGATGTCAGAAATCATTTATATCTACAGATAGTGAGGGAGATGGCCCAATACTTTCAGAAAGGGACAGAGATGTTTCGGGACTACCACCCTACTTGAGACAACGAATGAAGCATGCATATTCACCTGCATGTGTAAATTTGACTGATCCCGAGTCAAAGACGCGTAAACAGCTCAGGAAGTTATATGGAAAGCATGGTCATAATTCTGGAATAGATCCAGGTAGGAATTCGATGAACGGCTAGTGTATTGACTAACGGCTATAAAGCCAACTTCTCCAGAAAGAAAAAAAAAACGCTTGTTAGAGGCCAGTTGGCTATTGTCATTTTTGTGGTGAAGGATTCTTGCCAAACCATGTTTTACTTTTGAAGAACAAAGTTTTAAGTATTTTAAAGGAAATAAGAGTTTGGAAGTATGGGAGTAAGGAAATGTGAGTTAAAAAGAGGAAGGTGCCTAGGGGGAAATTCTAGGGTAATGTTATAGTGGGAATCAGGTGTTTGCAATCAGGTGTTTGGTTTAATATAAACATCCAGACATTTTGAGCTTGTGATTGTACAAGCTGCCTCCCTATGCTTGATCTCAAAAGTCATAGATTTTTCATATTTTTGTCTCAGGTATCATGTGGCCAACTAAGGAAGAAATCCAGGTTTGGAAAGAAGATGAAAAGAGATATGAGCAAACTCTTTACCAAATGTGGGATGCTCTAGCAATGAAAAAGAAGAAAGAGGAAGACAAGATGAAGCAGAGGTAAGGATGTGATTGTGACCGTTGGCTCATGTTTGACCAATTTGTATCAAAAAGACTTATCTGTCTTGCAGGATGTATCCATCTCTATCTATCTCTTTTTTATTTGTTATTATTATAACATACAGACAATATATATATTGTGATCACTGTGTCTGCCTAAGTTGCTGACCTTAAAGTTAACAGTTCACTGTATAATAGCCAAACCATATTTAAGTTTTGCTTGAAGTTTTTTTTTTTTTTTTTTTTTTTTTTTTTTTTTTTTGTAAAATGGGCCATTTCCTTCCGAAAATATACTTGAACATATTATTTTTCTGAAAGATATTTATTAATAATATTATTTTAACTATCATTGCATGTAATTTGGTGAGGTTTTACCAATAAGTTCCAGATCATATTTTTGCTTTACTTCAAATTTGCTGGGCTACCTAGCTTTGTTAGGCTTCCAGTAAAGGTTGCAGGAGTATTCCGGCTGTACTTCAAGAGTACTGCTACAACATATTATGGTTTGTAAGGGAAGGCAGGTTCTTTTAGTAAATTGATATGAGCAGTTTATTTTTTATAAAGATATTATTTACCAGAATGGGCCCATTATGTCAAAAAGGAGCCATACAAATGACTTTTTGTTAAGTGATTGTATACTTGCAAGCTTTGCTGGCTAGTTGATGATTATAGCCTTATTAAAACAAGTTCTTTTACAATAGAACAGTGTGGCTGGACTGTCAGTTTTGTGTTAATTTGCCAATTTTTATGTTTGAATTCTTATAGGTTGTCTTTACATATGTAAGTTTTAGCTGTTTTATATATTTATTAATTCATCTAATTTTTTACTAATAAAATAAATTGTGCAAGGACATTTAAACTTTTGATTGCACATTTTATAATTTGGCAATTTGTGCTAAAAATCTGAATTTTTTTCAGGATTGAAGAAGTAGATGCTGCTATGAAAGTGATGGAAATAAGGCTTAAAGAACTTAGAGCTAAAAGAAAGAAGTGGAAAAGGTCAAAGGAAAATTGGAAAGCCAAATTTGCTGCCAAAGGAGGAATAAAAATGAGCAAGAAATTGCATAAAGCACAGAAATATTTTGGTTTTCCAATTAAGAAAACTGATGCAAAGTACCGCCGTTATCTGTTGCTTAAAAGCAAGGGCTCTGCTAAACCTGTTGTCAAGTCAGTGAGAGCAGAAAAAGAAAAAGAAGCAGTGCAGTTGTACGCAGAAAGGATGAAAAAAGACCTTTTGGCAGAAACAAACAAACAGCAAAAAGAGAACATATGAGTTTATTTTTTGATGAATAAAGACTTTGACATGGTTGATTGTGTTATAGCATAAAAACAACATTGTTAAAGTATATCTATTCTTAAAATTACTAGTAGCATAGTTTTGTGAAATAACTTATTTGAGCTCCCCTGATAAGAACAAAAAGGGCATAGTCATATCATCATGTATGTTTTAAAAATTTAAATTTAAATTTTTTTTTTTTTTTTTTTTTTTTTTTTTTGTACCCAGTGTATTTTTTTCCATTTGAAAATGACAGTAATAATAATAATAATAGGTACAGTGGTCCTCGTTAACCCACTTGTCAATATAAACACTGAACACTAACTTTCCAGAATTATTTAACTATTTTTTTTTCAAAAATCTGTTACATTTGAGGCATACTGATCATTGTTTATCAAAAATATTTACTATTACTTGTGTAGATATACCTTAAATGATAAATTTTGTACTGTTCAAATTGGAAAATGTGTTTACTCTATACACTTGTGTTTACTCTGTTTTTCATTTTTCAATTGTCTACTTCCAATGTCAGTATTGCTTTTTTTCAAAATAATAATAATAATAATAATAGTATCAGTAAATAGAAAAATAGTGAATTCAAAAAGAAACTGTAATGTGAAACAAAAAAGTTTTTGTCTCTCTTCCCTAGGCATTTTTCTTGGAAGAACCCTTTTTACTTATTCTTTATTTCTGTGAAAGACATTCTTTACTTTTCACTGTTAGTTATTTTAGAAAAAACTTTTGTTGGACAACTTATTGCTAAGCTTCAATTCTGCAAACTAATTATATATAACAGGTGTTAAAATCATTTGTATTAAATTTCAATCAAACGTTCATTATGTACAGACACAGACACATTTTCAAGGTGTGATTTTGAACTCCCATAGGCTTGAAGACCTTTGCTAGTCACATTTTCTGAATATCCATAATACTTCTATTTTATTATTAAAAATTGATGGTCATTATGCTCTTAAGTATAATGTAATATTGCATCAAATTTGAACAAACACCTATTTTGGGCACTGCCTCCTTGGTGACCATTAAAGAAAAATCATGTCACTTACTGTTCTTAAACTTACAAGAAAGAAACACAGGACTAAAATGCAGCCTGAGTTGGAAAAGCAGTCTAATTGGCTTCTTTTTTTGTTGTACATTTTTGTGAATTTTTTATCTTTCACATATTGCCATTTTCAATGTGGGACTTAGACAATTAATCATTATGTAATATTGCATCAAAATTGACAAAAAGCCTACTTCATGCACTGTTACCACAAACGTTATGACAAAAATAAAACTGTGTTACTTATCTTTTTTAACTTACAAGAATGATTCTTAGGATTGACATATAGCTCAAATAAGAAAACCAGCTCTATTGGATTATCATTTTTATTGAATTAATGCAATTTTTTGTGAAATTTTCATTATTCTCAATCTTGCATTTTCTAAGGGTGCATTCCCATAGTCCTGCCTACTACAAGCTGTAAAGGGGTAATTAACTTTCGTGCCCGCTCGGCTGACAGCTATTTAGCATGAACCCCCAGGGAGTTAGGTCGATCTAGTTGGACCGATCTAATCTCTGAGAATGGGGTCTAAGTGTGAAGTAGAACTCTCATGGGCCTAAAGCCTTATGCTTTTACTTTCATCATTATGACCTGTTGTGCATAACTAAAATTTGATGTTGACTGCATTTTAGCATAATGTATTATTGCATCAGCATTGACAGTTTCCTATTTTGTGCATTATTATTTTCTGCTTTTTGTCTGTACATTTGACAGCTTTGCTGCTTTGTTTATAATACGTTCGATGTTACAAGAAACAAATTTTACTGAATTAGACACCATTCAGAAAATCCTTATTAAATTCTTATGTTTTTGGAATGCCTATGGAAGGTGAACTGACAGCATTTTCATATCTTGGCTTTGGCTTCTTGGTTACTTTGGCTTCTTTTACATCTATTTTTTAACATTTGATGCAATTCAAGATGCTAATTCTCGCTGTTTATAACAAAATTAAAAATGAGAACAAAAACAAAAGTTAATAAATGAAATACGGAATCCAAATTATACCACTAAGGGCAAAGAATTACAGTAGGTCAGACAGAAACTCAAAAGCTCATTGCGTATTTGTATGGGATTTGCATTTGTTTTTAACTGAGTAAGTGTAAATGAATGATGGTATCAAATTTCAACACCAAACATTTTGCCGTCATTGTAATCCATTACGTCAGCTTTGACGTTCCGTGCGTAACAAAACGTCGTCATGGATATAGAATGAAGGGGAAATAAGCGAAGTGCAGTAAATATTATTTTAATTTTTTGATTTCCAAAACTGAAATGAAACGCAAGAGAAGAAAAGAAGAAAGATATAAACGAATGGAAAATGATATCAAAACCATAAAAGAAGGAGTTGAAATGATTTTTGACATAATGGACAAAAACCAGGCAGCGTTGAAGAAAATGAGTCACCTCAGTAATAACACAGAGACCCACATGGATACTTTGACAAATAGTCTGGAACATCTTATTAACAAACTCGGTAAGCGTGTAGGCAAGAACAGCAACATTACAATCTCAGATAAAATGTTTACTATTCTACGTAATGTAGCCAGGGATGTAATGAAACTGATTAGCATTCGTTGTAGTGTATTCCTGCCAGACTATTAAATATTAGGACCCATATAGGCCTAAGTTTTGTTTTGAATTCCATATAACTATTTTCATTTGCTCGTTAAAATGTGCATATTTTGACGTAAAGATTCAAGAATTTTCAATGGTAAGCAAACCATCTACCCATCGAATTGGTGAAGGACAAGAGCTTAAAACTGCAGTCGCCTGAATTGCAATATTATTTTTGGCACTTTCAGCGATCTGTGAGGATGATTTTAACGCAAAAGAACATGCTCGCAAAGCCCTGGAGCATACTTTGGCTGAAAAGCAAAAGGAATGGATGCTAACCATTTCAGAACGAGAACTGAAGGAAGAAACTCTTGCACAAGAGATTACACGTTTGAAAAAGGCACTTAGTGAGTTGCAATTACTTTTATGAATTAGGCCTATTACGAGAATAACTTAATTTCTTTTTTACGGGTATAATACAACTGTAATCATTTTATTAAATACATGAACAAAATGTTAAAGGTAAAATAAAAGAAATTTTGCGTTTAAATTATTTTGCAAAATCTTTTAAGCAGTTATATCACAAGAGTTGCCCCGATGAAACCAACATATAGGTTTACAAAGGCTCAAACTTGTCATGATTTATAAAAAGTATTTTTGGTTTACGGAGTCCTTACCTTTTATAATGTTGTTTTTTCATAATTGTTATATACAATGTGTCCACTCAGTAGCATAAAATCCATTAAAATGATGAATGGCGTGATATTTATTATGCCACAACGTCACTACGTCAAATATAATCATACACCGCTACTTTTGATGGGGTTATCGACCATAATTGTTCATTTTTGTGATAGAAGCATGAAACTTCGCCAGATTTTTTATATTAAAGCAATTAATATCTACGGTAATCTTTATCGACTACTAAAAATTTGTATAATATTTAATGTATATCTCTGAAATGTTTGACGGACCTACGTTCTGTGACGAGTTTATTATTAGATCGCTTCACTTTGTTTCTGAACATCAAAAGAAACATGAGGAATTCAATATATAGTTTTAGAATTTCTACTGGCTTCTGAGAAGAATTGTAATAATTTTAATCATGACTCGTTTTTTTCCCGTTGCTAAGGACTTGCTAAAATCAAATTTTAGGTGAACGTCGGATGGAATGCGATGAGAATGTTAAAACCAGCATTACTTCAACCACGTCGTCGAGTAAAATAGATGAAGTAAATAAGGTTGGATATTAATTGAAAGAAAGTTTATATTACTACATAAGATTCATATAAAGTATTTGATGTTTCGAAAGGTATGGTGTCGTTTAGTGAGCGACTGTCCTAGCTCTGAAGATATTAAAAAAAATTCTATGCACCTTGCGCAAAACTAATTGTTGGAGTTTTTCCCCTTTATATTTCTCAATACCCTCCCTCTATAATGTAATTTTCCCTGTAGTTTTTAACCTTGCATAACCTGTACTTGTTATTATAATTATTATTTTGCACGCACTGGCCTCGTTGCAAACTCAAAACGCAATCTGTCAACAGCGATTCCAAAGTTTGTTGTAACATAATAAAATAACATTTACTAACTTAAAGACAAAGTTCTATGCACACTACTGGTATGAAACAATTTTTAAGTCTCATCAAAATCAATAGTAAGAGAGACACTCATGAAAAATGCACAAAGAAAAAACATCCAAGGTCCTTACGTAACGTCACATTAGTGTATTTTTATTTCCAGACTACAGCAAATACGAATTTAGAAGACATGGCATTTCTCATCCAGGAACGTGATGAACTAAAGCAGAGAGTAGAATCATTGTCAGAATCAGTGAAATTCTATGAGCAAATCCACGGTCCTGTTCCTGGAAGCAGAAGCGGCGACATGGTGCCATTCAACGTGAACCACAGTTGCAGGCCAACGCTGCTCAGTCGAGAAAGGTTTACACACCCGGCAGGGAGGTTCCAGTCGGACTCTCTGCTTCCCATGGGGAACGTATTTGGCATTGGTCACGTAGTTACATCTGGTGGGAGATCTACAGACTCTGGTGGTAGGTCTACTGCCAGCGTGCCCAGCATGAACAGTCAGGATAAAACAGATAGCATCAAATTTGAAGCTAATAACTCGAAAAAGTACTCAGCATGGGGAAGATTGATCTATAGGGCCTGAATGATGTTTTAAACATGTGATGATGTGATATAGATCTCATCGAAGTATTGCGATCCATTGTTTTGAAATTTTCAAATAAAATGACAAGAATACAGATGAGAACCGATGCGTAAAAAATGATTTCTTTGGGTCTGATGAATGATTATATATGCTGTAAATGAAATGCCGTTCTAAGCAAAAACTGCATGTTAACCCAAGGAGCTGAAGAGGTGTATTCACTTCTTTGGTTAATTGAATGATGGTTTTGACACAGATAATCAAGAAAGCAACGAGAAAATCAGAATTATGAATAATGAAAACTATAAATTTCCTTATGTAGAAGGGGTGATGTGGGGGATCAAGGAATTTGCTGCCGAATCAGTTTCTTGGGAAGTGGCGGATTCAAGTGTGGTGTCAGGGGGCTCCTGATCCCCTCTTCGATTTCTGAAATCGCACTAATATTCCCCTCTTGAAATTAAAATTTTGGCTAGCTGAATCAAAGTTTTAACCGTACCTAATGGCACCGTTCGCCCTCTAAAATACCAAAAATTTTCGTTTAGGTAGACCCAGATGGATCGATCTAAATATGTGGGAACCCAGTCTTAGTAATTGAAGATGTTTTGGAAATATTATTCAAATGCCATTTCATTTGAATTTCCATTTCATTTGAATGATAAATTAATATCAACATGAGTCACTCTACTTAAAACTTGAATGACAAATTATGTTTTTGTATGCTTGAAGCTAAAAAATTATTAATTGGCATAGGCCTACTCGTACTGTAGATCTGCTGGGTATAGGCCTACTAGTTAATTAGAGAAAAACTGAAAAAAAAAGTAATCATCTTCCTATGCATTATTCTGTATTTTACATAGCATTTCCGTTTCTCTATAGCGTTTCAATCACTTCAGGATATCTTTATCCGAGTAAACCCATCTTTTCAGCCGCCTTTTCAACTTAAACCATAACGATGAGCGGAAGAGATATCGATCGAGCGAAACTCAGGGTGCTCACCAGCTAATAACCTGCTTAGTTCCGGAAAAATGACACCCCAAAATTTGCTTACAGCAATCTCAGTGTTTGAGACAATAACAGATAAGGAAATAAACTTTTAAAGTGACAAATATTTGTGCTGTTTCAATTCTAATTTTAATCAATTTCGACAAAACAATGATCTAAGTGTAAATAAACAACCATCATTACTCAAACAAACCAGTCGGAACTAATCTAAACGTTGAGCGAAAATGCCTGCTCCCGTGGTTGCTGTGAACGCCTTGCTGGCTTCGGGACAATACAAACCACTTCTCGCAATTCTGAAAGGGTTTAGAAATGGCGCAGTGTAAGTTTTTAACACCAATTTCCAGATATGTATTTGACTCAGTTGCAGTGCAATAAAGGCGAGTAATGAAACTTATTCTTACTTAGGCTGTACCGTACAGTCGACCACAGTACAGTGTAGGTTTGGTAAACTTTAAATGTTGGTTTGGTATTCACATTGTTATCTCAGTTGCAATTACACATACGTTGAATTTAACTGCTACAATGCTGATATTTCGTTCCAGCTATGGAGCCAAGATCCGCGCCCCACACTCTTTGGTGATGACTTTCTTGTTCAGAAGTGGCAGGTGCGTTAGTTGAACCTTGACCTGTGTAAAGCCTCTGCACATTTTGCGGGTTCAAAGATACACGAATACATGTTCAAATACTGCATGTCTGATATTGTGTGCTGCGATATTAAAACCATTGAAATTTCAACAATGTCGTGGGTATTGCCCTTTTTATTCTTAAAAGAATGCTTGGTGCTCATTAGCAGGAGATAATCCAGGATCATATAGGGAAAAGAAACATGTTCCTCTTTTTTTCCTCTTTATTGATGTTTTGTTCCAATCTATGTTACAAGTTATGGCTGGTAAATGGTGCCATGTGGCTACAATAATGTATTAAGATAGTTATGGATTTGTTTCTTCATTTTGAAGCTTTTAAAAATTATAGATGGAACTTCCTGAAACAATATATTATTCTCTTAAATTCAGCATCTGAACACACTTGCCAATATTGCTTGCATCACTTTATTTTTCTTTCAGTTTGTATGAGAAATTTAGGGCAATCCTTGAAGCCACATTTACACATTCCAAGAACCTGGCAAGTTTTGTGTTTGGTTACAAAACAATTACTACATTGTTAAGGTGGCTGCAGTCAGAGCAAGTTCAGTATCACTCTTTTATAGCTGCTTTTGTCACTGGCTACTTTGTGTTTGGAAAATACAACAAAGTCAATGAACAGGTAATTTGATTGTTACATGTATCATATATATACAATAATAAATTACATCATTGTCAATCAGAAGTAAGTAGTAAGAACTTCTTTGTATAATGATAATAATTACAGTAGGTAAATAGGGATTTGATCAAAACATCTGAAATATATTATCTAAAAACTACTTAAAATTTCAAGTTGTGTCTGTCCTTTGGTTGTCAGTAACTGTAAATGAAATGATCTACTGTAGTCATGTTCATCTGTTTTCAGATCAATCTGTATTTGCTGTCTAGGATATTATATGGACTGGCAAAGCTGGCTGTTAAAAGAAGGTACATACCAGAACCACAATTCTCTACTTTCCCTTGGTTTGCTGCCATTGTTTGGGGAATAGTCCTGTGGCTGTTTGAATATGAAAGAGACACACTGCAAGGCTCTCTAAGATCATCCATGACTTACCTTTATGATGACAGTAACGTATGGCATGATATCACAGACTTTCTTATATATAACAAACCACCAATTAAAAAGTGATGGAGGGTAAAAGTATATATTTTTCTTTGTTTTAAATTGTCCAAAGGTCCAAAAGTGCTTGTCACTGCTATATATGTGAGTAACTTGTTGAAAATCCCTATATATTACAGGAACTATTTCTGTGGAAAATATTGAGTGTATATAGATTTCTGACAATTGATTCCCTTTTTCATATTATATAACACGAAGTTGTAGTTGTTTGTATTGGAAAGTTCCAGAAAGACTTTGTTGTACAAAGGACTAAGGTTACTGTATTGTGTTATTGAATGTCTTAATGATGTATTTAAAACTGGTTTTGAAAAATTCAAAGTAATCATTTCTAGTCTGTGATCATTTCTCAGGGCTGCTTTTCAAGTTGGCATAGTTTTATTAGTAAGCATTACTATATCAGATGTCAAGAAATTATGCTACTTTTTTATTGGTAATTGATAAGTTGTTAACCAGTACTAATTGTCTATGGTAATAAACATGTATACAAAAGACATCTATAGATTTCTTGGAGACATCCTTGTGGCACATTACATTTGTTGAATTTTAGTAAATGACACAAGTTTTTAGATTAAATAGGTGTACGTGTTTAACAAGGGAAGCTAATGGGATGTGTGATTTTAGGTATGAGTTGATGGACAACTCATCGATTATCATTGAATTGGCTATCACATATGTGCAGATGACATCTAATTATACTCTGTGTATTTATGAGACTGAGGGTGCAATAACCAAAATGATAAATGCTATGGTTAAATAGGATTTCTGGTTATCACCCAACCACACTATAAACACTTAACTGAAAGACTATCTGTACAGATTGGATCTTCCAAAGTAGGCATTTCATCCCATGCAAAAAAAAAAAAAAAAAAAAAAAAAAAAAAATACTTTAACCATGGATAAACAGATAACCAATAAAAAATTGTGCATGCTTCATATCAGAAACCTCACTCTTTGCCAAAAAAAACTAACCAACTTTGCCACTGCCATGGTCATCCATGCTATTCCTATAACTTAAAAGCTTGATTACTGTAACTCCTTGCTGTAGTGGTTGCAGTATGTGAAGACCAAAGAAGCTGCAAAACATCCAAAGATACAGTATTGGTATATACTAGTACATACTTTATGCAAAGGAATCACTACAGTATGTGCCTGTTGAAGAAAAAATAATTAAAAACTTAATTTCAGATCTTGTGTTAAAATGTTTCCTTGGCATTTAACAATAGAAAAAAAATGTGTGTGTACTGAGTATATGTGTTTTATAATTATGAAGATAATTTTACCATAAAAAATTACTTTCTAAGAGCCTTTCCTTTATTGATTTTCCACATGACAGACTGCAGCTTGGTCTGCTAAATTTGTAATTTTGAAGACCTGCAGTTGAGCTGTGCCACATGTACATATTATTACTTGTATGTGCCAATTAACAAGGAGTTATAACTCCTTGGTGCCAATTAATAACAGTGGCGGATTTAGAGGGGGGTCCTGACACCCCCTTTAATTTCTGGTCCCCTCTTGAAATTAGAATTTTGACTAGCTGAATCATAGTTCTAAACCGTACCAAATGGCACCCTTCAAAATACCAACATTTTTCTGGTTCCTTCATTGGGCCCGAACCCCACGCCAAGTTGGGGGGGGGGGGCGTCGCCTTCGCTTCCTTCAAATAATCCTGTATCCGCCCCTGAATACTTTCAGTACATGCTAGAGAATAACAGGTTGATGGATCCCAATTCCAACCAAAGGGGCAATTATCACAGAAATATACGTAGGCAGATTTAAGAGAATGGAAAGGCGCATACATGTACTTCCTGTACAGTTTTACTTTTAAAACATGTTGTCATTATTATTAATTTTTATTGTGTATGTAGCCAAAATATGCTGTCCTCCGTTTTAGTATAATGTTGTATCTGTCAGTGTTGTGGTCCATTCATTGTTTAATTTGAGCGATCTCTGTGATATAACTGTTGAAAAAAGAAGGAATTAAGCTTTATTAATTTATTTAGGCAGTGCTTCGACAGCCCCCTTAGCCTTAGCAGCTGATTGTCGACCGGCGCGTTTGTTTCATAATACAAAAACAAACAGTGATGTTATCCGCATTAAAAAGGCAACTCTTGTTAAATATTGAAATATATAAAGCTCAATAGATTTTATCTAATTTTAATCAAGTAATTTTGTGTATAAAACCCCTTTTGAAACTAGGGTTTCAAGATGATAATTGATCTGCGCATGCGCAAAAAACTTTTAGAGTATTCTGGGATAGAAAAGTTCTTTGTCAGCGGCACATTGTGAAGGGTTCAAACTTTTCTTTTCGCCCATAAGTGAAGGAAAGTGCACGTGGCCAACAACAAAGATTAGCAGGTAAATATGAGCACAGTACCGAGATAATATACAGACTGGTTTAAAAAAAGGAAAAAATTGTTTTGTAACCTTTGTGAAAGTTTCGCGGATTATCCGAGAGATCAATAACAACCCAGTGTCACTGCGCAGTGGCAATGGATCAAGGTGATGGGCATTCCGAAAGCTAACTAACATGAACGTAAACAGGGCCCTGTGCTAGCTTGCAGTTTGTGAAACTATTACCATACTTTGTGGGAATCTTCACATAACTTGTGTTGAATCTCGAGGTGTTATTTTACGTCGCGTTACCATTTTTAGTCATGATGACTTCAAGTTCCATGTCTTCACGATCCTAACCAGAAGTCGGCACAGCTGCCGGTTGACTGCGTACAGTATACACGCAGGTGAACGAGAGAGAAAATATTTAGGTTGCCTTCCAAAATTACAACTTATTAAATTTATCTGGTATTATTTCAACTTGTCTTCAGTTATTTGTCTTTTTGTCATGTATGTTATTCATTCTAACTTAATTTATATTTTTTATGGAGATTGATAGCCCACATGTCCAGGAAAAAGTAGAATAGTTTTGTTTACTCTGGTAAAATTGGGTGTTCTTTTGTTCCATTTGATTGGTCTGCTGATATAACATCAAAACTCAATTTGATTTTTATTACTTAACCTTTATTGAATTAACAATTATGAGTGTAAGTAAAATATATACTGCTATAAGAAGTACAATTTTCATCTCCTAACTTGTTAGAGATCATGACCCTTCCAAAACTTCATTTTGTTTTTTCTGAACTCCTGGTATTTGCTGAGCCTATGTTACAACTTTATATCTTTTGCTTTTATATCATCTACCAATATTGGTACACCATGAAAAGTAATTTCCTTTTAATCTCTATGTATAGTATGATTGTGTAAGATGGATGAATGTTAACATTTACTGAAGTTGTTGAGTACAGCTGGATAGCACTGTATCTCATTTTTATGATTAAATAGAAGTTTTAATGGTCTTCTGCTAAAGTAATATTGCCTGTTTTGTAAAGTACAGAAATGTGAGATACATAGCCAAATGTATTGGAAATAATGTTGTCAGATACAAGGCTTCTAGAAGGATGAAAATCAATACTGTTAGTTTTCTGGATAAATTTGACAGGACAGAATATTATTAGTGATGATAACTGACTGGAAATAGATCTAGTGTTTTTAGGAGTAAGTTAAACATATAAGTTGAAGCATAAAATATAATGTTTACTAAATAATGCAACAGTTTACAGTACTAATATAAAGGTGTCTTCTAATTATAAGACTTGCAACTAATTTTGAAAATGTACCCGGTAGTATTTTATACAATAAGTAATTGTAATTTTCCTTAAAATGGTAAATGTTGCTAGAAACTTCAGTAAAAAATTGTAAAATAAAGTGTACATATCTTCTGGAACATTTAAAAAACATATCCTGCTTTCTGTCTTTTGTATTATCAGAGGATTTTATTGCTAACCATATAAAATAAGCTTCCTGTTCCTTCTAAAAAGTTTTACTTCCAATTCAAATAGGGAAACTAGAAACTGTATTAAGACAGATTTTAATGTCTATAATCTTTTAGTATGCTCATAACGAGTAGTATGCAAATTTTATATTCAATCTGCAGTATTGAGACCAATGGGGTGATTTATTCTTATGAGCCTTGAGTCCTGGCACAATGTATAAAATCAATAATCAATATATTTTGTACCTCTGCACCATTTTCCTTGCAGTGAATATCTTCCAGCAAGCTTTACTATCATGGTCCAAGTTCTATCTATAGCCTAGATCTATTTATAACACACAGCGTGGCAGGTGTTTTGAAAAGTATTTCCCAAAATCTGAGGGCAATGTAAAGTACTTGTACTGAGCTTGACTTTATTACACTTAAAGTTGACCCAATTTTAAAAGTTATCACAGCAGTCATTATACGTGTTGCTTTTAATCATCTGCAGGTAAGTGAACTGAAGAAAGTTATAGCAGCCATTTTAGCCAAGAGGGGATCATGGGAGAGACTGAGCATGCCCAGTATGCTTTTGAACAAAGTGTTTCTCAAGTGATCCAATTTAAATTAGACCCAAGTGAGGTAAGGCTCCACTAAAAGTGGAGCATTGACCACACATAATTGTTCTTGTTCTGAGAGTAACAATTAGGTTCGACTGAGGTAATAGCATTTTGTCTTTCTTTAACTCATTTTTGAGAGGATGGAGTGTCACTGGTTTTTGAACACTGTCCAGGCCTTTATTTTCCTCTATCCAAGGAAATGTATGTCTTGTGCTATGTCAATTGTTGGAGTTAGTTTATATGTTTATTGTAATTAAATTTAAAAAAAGTGGCCTGAACCAAGTAAAAAATATTTGTTTGCAGTTTACAGGTGCCATATGTATATATGTGTATGTGCATGCAAAAATGCCAGCACACAAAACACATCCTGTGTGCCTTAATTGTAATCAAATATATAGTTCTGTGGGTGCAATGATGTTTGCACAAAAACAGAAAATATATTTCTGCGTTTCAGAGTTATGAGATGTACTGGTATGTTATTGTATTTTTTGTTGCACAATGCCCCTTATGTACTCCTTTCATGTGTATTAGTCTGTTCAAAACTAAACAAGGGGCATTTCACAGTACATTCCTGCTCCTTACTACTCCCCTCTAAGAAGAATGCACAGTCTGCTTAAAGAGGTTGCACATTTTATGTAGAAGATTCTGTGGAATGGCTGTTAGAATGAAAGTTATTTTAAATTTGTAAATTATCTTAATTTTTTACTTAAATTGTAGCAATGAGTTCTAGATCGAGGCGTAAGCAAAGTCTAGAGCCAATGCTGATTGAAGAACTACCAAACAGCAGAACAAGGCGGTCAACACTGGGACCAACAGAGAGTAAAAATGACCAGAAACAGGGCAGCAAGGCAGGGGAACAAACAAGCAACCGTAAGGCAGTTACCTCCGCTGTAGTTGAGGTAAGATTTTTTTGAGTTATTGAAAATCTTAGGGATCATTCAGAATAAGTTACTAGTATTATGTTGACTAACTAATGTACACTAACTCCATGGTAAACACAATCCGATTAACAAACTAACACATTGCCTCTTGTTTCAAATGCATCAGTACACACATAATCGCCCGCTTCTTTGAGTTAGTGCACATTAGCTAGGTTGAAAGAACTAATTTTGAACTGTCTTTTAGGTTACTATTTTTTGTTTGTCATATTGACAGTAGGCGAGGTAACACAATCACTTTTTTCTTTCACATCTGAGGTGAGGTAACACAATCAACTTTCTTCAGCAATTGTCTTGGCCAATTTGTTAATCATATATCACTCAAAATAAAGGGTAACAGCAGGCAAGCACAGAGGTGTAGTTTTTCCATAATGAAATATCAAAATGCATCGAATGAATATTGAAAAACCTGTGTTAAGCCTCAGACAAGCATTTTTTATTACATGTAGCTGTTGCAGCTTTCCACCTTGATTTGTTTGTCAACACTATAGATGCCAAACCATATTTTGTTTTCCTTTGGCTTGGAGGCTTTGTTTGGCAGAAGGGCATACACATATGTGTATAAAGATTTTTTGAGGTTTTTGTGTGATGTTTATACCACCATTAGTGTCAAACCATATTTTTGTTTATACTAGGCAGTTTTATAAGGCAAAAAGGCAGATTGAGTTAGAAAAATCCTTATATTTATTGTTTTTCTTGGCATGTATTTTTTTGTTTTGTTCACCCTGTAAGTGCTGCAGTTTGTATAGATCTTTAAATTCACTAGGGAGCTTAATTTAATTTCTGGGAGTAACTTTTTCTTTGTCTTATTTCAATAATATGGTTGCTTTCTTTAAATGAATTGAGATATGAAATAAAATGCTGTAGCTGTACACATGCCTTAGGTTGAGAATCGGTGTAAAATACTATAAAAGAGGTTTTTTCGTGGTCTCTATTATAGGGAGATAAAACAGATTTTTTTTATTAGACTAAATGCTGGAATCTGAAGCAAAGTCTTCATTCACATGACCAAGGTCCTTAGATGTTGGACTGAAATGTCATGTTTGACTCATTGTATTTAGTCTCAAAGTAAAGAAAAATTCTATTTAGTGTGAAATAGCAAACTCAGTACTATAGAAGAACTTGAGATGTACATTTTTTCATGAAGTCTGTACTTGTGAACATTACAAAGTTAGATTAAAAAAAAATCTGCCTGTTTATGTTAAAATGGTGAAATAGGAATGTGTTTTTATCTGTTTACATTGTATGCATATTTGTCAGCTTCCTTGTGTAGATATGTAATGGGTTTCATAGGCATATTATGTAAAAACTTGGGAGTCATAATGGAAAATGAAATTGAAATCAACAGGTGATTCTTCCTTAACGAGAATGAAAAAACGCACAACAAGTGTTTGGTTTTTGTTTTAATTTACATGGGAAGTTGCATTTTGACTTACCCTATGACAACATATACTTAATGTATTAAAAGACTCAATGTACTTTTCTTTTTGAAATGTTATATATAAAAAAAACTTTTAGTGAGACATAAGTGACATGGCCTTACATGTAGTTGTACTGGACTCATCCAAGTATAGTAAATTTAAGCCACATACTGACATGATCTAATTTGGCTGAAAAGTTCTAAAGGTTTAACTTCTTTTTTCACTAAATTAAGTCTTCACCCAGCATCATTACTTGGCTAAAATTATCTTACTATTTGTCAAAAATCATCTTGGAATGAACCCAGTTTTGAATCATGCCAAGTAATACACTCCAAGAATGGTACGGAGAAACAAAATAGCTCAAACATAGATAAAGGATTTACATAATTTTTTATCTTTATGTGACCAAGCAGTAAATTGTTCACTTGCCAATAGATTTTTCACAAAAGCACAATACTGGCCTTCACTGTCACAACGAGTTGTCCTCAGTAAGAGTACTTTTTTCTTGTAGGTATGTTTTTCTCCTCCCCTGGTTATATCTAAACAAAATAGAGCTTTGGTGTCTATGATCTTAAGTGACCATCTACATTTTGCAAAAAAGTTCAAGAAAGCTTATGATTACTGAAGGTAGATCAATATGTTAGGATTTATTTCCTTACCAGTTTCAGATAAAACAGAAATAAGCATTGCTGTATTATGATAAAATACAATGGGGTGAATATGCTAATTCAAGCTGATGATGTAGTGTTTTTGATATCTCCCTCATCTGAACAGCTATCAACACCATTTTAATACATATTTAATCAAAACTATAAGTGCTACAATGTGGTGCCAGGGAATCCTTTTAAATGATTTACTTCTGTTTGCATTATCTCCATTGACAAGTGAAATATTATAAGAACCTGGGTAGGGAGGAACATGGACCCCTACAAGAGGACATTGTTTTACTTGAAATTTGTGGATGTAGATAAAATGCATGTCAAGATCAAATGTCAGCATAATTGGATTATTCTGTCCAAAGTTATTGCACATTATGCGACCAAACTATATTTCTGTCTTAGCAAAGACTTTCCAGGATGTTTTCTTGTGGTTGAAATGCTGTTTAACAAACTGAAAGATTGTATTGTTAAAGAAGATGTTACATTGAGAACATGTTAATTTACCTGTAAATTTTCAGCAATTTGAAGATAAAATGTGTAGAAATCTTTATTTTAGTACAAGTTGAATCAAATTGGCTGATTATTTTGATATGTACACTGAATAAAGGACATGTTCCCTGAAAAATGGGGTGGTTTTCTTTGAAGTGCAGAATGATATGCAAAATCCAACATTTATCCTTATAAAGGCTGTGTTATTTTGTTACTTATTACTGGTCTATTCTAAGGTGTAGTTATTGACAAATGTAGGAAGAACAAATCTTTAGACTAGGAATTGAAAAGGGGATGTTTATTTTCCAGATAATTAAATGTGAGGTTGGGTAGTGAACAGTATTTCCTGTCGTTTATTTTGCTTTCAAGAAAAAAAACACTCAAGTATTAATATTTCTTAGTGTAGATCATATTCAGGTGTATGGTTGATAAGTGAAAAGAAAGTTTTACCTTTCATCCTGGCTTTTATATCTCTAATGCAAATGATATTGTTTTCCGGGGAAGACCTTCTATAAGCTTGTTCAGATAATCATTTTCCTGGTTGCCATGCTAACAGATCATTGCTCAGACAGTATTGCATGCAAAAGATGAATATCTCAAGAAATGGCATGGGCACTGTATGTGTTGTGTTTACAGAACTTGTTCTGTATTTATATGAACTTTGGTTTTAGGGTAATTGAAAAAAGTGGTATAATTGAATAATTTATTTGGTGTGGCTTAAATGATTTATGGAATTTAGACTTGTCTTTTTCACCCACAAATTACTTTATCCCAAACATCAGTTGTGTGCTGCAGGTAAGATGTGATATTCAGTAAATTGACAATTTAGACAATTCATTCTGCAGAACATGTCATTTTTGAAGTTGGGTTGGTTGGAGTTAATTTTGTGTTCTAGAGGATACTTTAAAATTAATTCCCATTTATAGCAAAGTATATCTGTCTTCAGAATGATGTCAGTGCACAGACACTCTGCTCTAAACTCTATGGTATTGATGGAGAATGTTACACTGTGGAACAAGTATGAAGTATTTTCCACTAATTTGACCAACTTTATTGATACAGTATATTAATGACCCCTAAGAATAAAATTGAATATTTGCTCTTGTTTTTTTTCTTATTTTGGTCAGATTCCCCTCCAACCAAATTCATTAATTCTATAACTGTCTTAATAACAAGTCTCTGATCAGCCACAAATGTCATCCCTTCAGAACAGTGCTTATTGGGTTTCTGTGTGTGCGGCATAATGAGTTCACTGTATATGCTGCGGCAGTCTCAGAGAGCAAATGAGAAACTTTGTTCACAGAGTATTGATTTTTCTGCAACTTGGTGAGTGTTGTGGAGAACTTTAACTTTGCCATCTGCAGAGTTGAGTGGAGCCATATTGAAGAGACTGGGGTAAAAAGTAGGTAACTTAACTCTTTTCTATTCATAAGGTGGACATAATGTAACAATATTTACAGTGATGTTTGGAATATGTTTTACTGTGTTGCTAGTTTTGCAGATTGTGAATATCTCAGTCTTGAAAAAGTTATGATAGGCATTATGTTCTAGTACATGTTGTCATTATGAAGTTGTTTATTATGAATTCATCGATTAACAAATTAGAAAAGTAATTTGTTAATATTGTTCATCTTTAAGTTGATCTAATGCTGGGATGTTAAAAAATGTGGTTTATAAGTTTTCCTGATTGAAGTATAAATTATGTCAAACTTTTCCTGGAGTCCTTCCTCTTGATTATGCTGCTTTGAAGCTGCATAGGGAGATCAAGTCTGATCAATACCTGTTCACATTGTTCCATATTCCCTTAGCCTGTGCTTGCCATGATTAGCCAAGATAATGGATAGCATGCATTATGAGAGCGATAAAGTTACATCTGCCAGCTTAATCCAATTCTCAACTTAATCTAAGAGACCAGGACACAAAGTCAGTGCACCATATGTCTGTTCCATAATTTAGTGACCAGTATAAGCAGAGTTTTCATAAACTTTTTTTTGGCTTTTGGCATGTGACAGTTAACAGAGAATAGCTGTTTTTTGTTTTTTGATCTTATGTGGTCCAAGGTGATTATGTGATGCTTTAAGACTATTACCTGCTGAGCTGAATCTCATGTTTATGCATGGGTTTTCATGATTACTTGGCAGGTGATGCTCTTACTGTTGTTCTATGGGGATTTCATTTGAATAGAATTTTTTGTTGTTGTTATTAAGGGAGGCAAGGTACTTTTTTCAGAGATAAAAAGTGTTTATTGAACTATTGTAAATTACAGATTTTTTAAGTGTCTAACAGAATTTTTCATTTTATTCATAGTTGTATTGGCATTAGAAGATAAGATAAAAAACAAAAGCAATATGACAATATTTAGTGAGATTAAAATTTATTAAAAGTATCAAGCTCTTTTTCTATTTTTCAGATCTGCCTGATTCTCTTAAATGTGTAAAAAGAAAGTATATATAAATGAGGAATTACTGTTTTAATTAATTTCAGAGGAAAGTCACTTTCATTGTGTTATATATATATATATATATATATATATATATATATATATATTCCATTCAGACATCAAAATATGAGTAGATAATGATTAGTCTCTTCCTGGACATTAAATTCCAAATATACATCAATGTGTCTTGATCATATTGACCCTGGCTGATGTATAAGATTTCATTCTTTATGTGTTATGCAGGTTTCTGATCCTCCAACTCGTGCAATAACCAGAAGGTGCACTACTGGTCTTTCTGCCAACTTGATGCAGCCTTCTGTAGAACTGTCCAAACTGGAGAAAGCAAAGATGCCAAGAAAGAAAGGTGGGTAGAAACCAAAAATAACTTGATGATATCTCTGAGGAGATTCATACTTTTGTCAAGAACCACATATCATTAAATCACCGCCCAAAGATATGAAAAAAGAAGTTTTCTTAAATATTTTTGTTATGCAGATAGTGGATTATTTATGGCTCTGTTTTGAATGTTGCATTCGGAAATGTTTAATAGCTGGTAATTTGAATGGTATAGCATTATGATCATCTGGGTCATCCTTAATGTGCTACAAATATTGAAGGGAACTTGTCGTTGATGATGGCAACCCTAATTTGACAGCATTTCTTACAATACTGCCACCTGCATTTATATATATAAAGTTTTTATTGTTTGGGCAAATTTAGTGAAGTGTGATGATAAGGGTCATTCTCCAGGATTTGATCCCCAAACCTTCAAATTTCAGAAAAGATTCCTATTTACAAAACCCACTTTTTCTGAAAGAAAATGCCACAAAGTATCAGAATTCATGATGATTTTTAAGTTTTATTGGCATCGTTATGGAAAAGTTGAGAGCTCATTTTAATTTTTGACATATTTTTTAATATTGTGGTAATTTTCAATAATAGCACTAAGGACATTATGGATAAGTTATTCGTAGCATTAACCAATATCATTTGATTGAATGTGTTTTATGTGGAAATTGTTGCTAAATTGCTATCATTTTGTCCTTCTGAATTTATTTTGATACCCATTTTTTTAAGTTTTCAAGAGTACAAAAGCTTAGAAAACTTACTTAACAAACTGTAAAATAAATTTTGATAAGACACCATTTTGAAAGGAAACTTAGTATTTCAGAAAGACAACTTAGGAATTTGGTACAACACAAGTAGGATAGATGAGCAGTAGCATCTGTGCCGTCTTTCAAGATATTAAAAAATATAAAATCTGTAATTGCCATTTTAAATTTGAATGGATGATTTAGAAATAATTATGATTAAGACAATTTGTTAAATATATTTGGTCTGGTAAGAATTGTTCTTAATGTCATAATTCCATTTAAATATTGTCAATACAGAAGAAACCTATCAAAGTATAGAATAGTTTGATAATTGCAATCCCATAATGATCAATCCAAGCAACTTCTTTGATCAGACTACTTCATAGTTGCCTTTAAAATAAGTCTCTGGTTATAAAGTTGAGCTACAACATTATCTGAAAATTACAGTCATTCAGGTAACTCTTTGATAGTCTGAGATCAGAGCGAATAAAACCTTGATCACAAGGTTGGCTACTTTTATTAGTTTTTGCCTTAGATAATGAAGCTAACAAAGTTTTTGCATCAACATTATTGTAAATAATGTTGAACTTTTATCATGTTACTCTCTAAAGTTGCTGTTAGACTGAGAAATTGTAGCGAAAGACTTCAACATATTTCAAAGAAGCACAGTGATGTGAAAAAGAAAGATAACAAAAGACATTTGGTTTAAGATGTGAGTGGATCTAATTTGAAGGAGAAAGGTAGAAGGGACAGAAAAAAGGGAAGCTAAAAAGAGAAAAATAGAAATGGAGAATTGTACCCCTGTAAATAAGCACCCCCAATAAAACCAAAACACTAGCTCTTTTTGTAAAGCCACCGAAGGGTTAAAACCCAACTATGAAATTCTCTTGTCAAGGAGGCCTCCATTATTGCAAAGATATACGCTGAAATGATACCCAGGAGAATGAAGGTGTTCAATGAACAAACTGATCCCCAAAGTGGGAAGAGAAAAGACTGTGGCATCAATTTAGAATGAAAGGAAAGAGCAGGCAAACTTCCCCGTCGACTTCCTGAGGAGACTGTAACACACATCCAAAACTTTTATCTGAGGAATGATGTTAACAGCATTTACCCGGTAGGAAGGATGCATAACTGTAAAACTACCAAAAGGCAAGGTTAAGAAAAAATGACTATGAACATACAGGAACCAGTACCTGGTATACACAGTTTACAGTTTGGGATGCAAGAAATGTGATAACATGATTGCAGTTTCAGTGTGGGTGAAAAAAAAAAAGATGTGACTCTTATGGACAAGTGGACTAGCTCTTTTTGTAAAGCCATTTGCATTGTGAAGTTTTTGTTATGTTTGGTGCTGGCACAACTTATCATAGTGGGAGCACAAATATCATGAATAAACCCAGTGCACAGTGAATCTTTGCTTGTATTGATCAGAGGTCGGAAATGATTAATGGAGGAAGAGTGAAAAATGGCAAGTCCCATGGAGACAAGAGCTGAAAAAAGTTTTGAATAGTTTGAGGTCTTATCTTACTGGCAGTGGCTTATACCTAGTGATCGCCAAATTTGATAATGTCATTTTATGAAATGGCTAAACTTGTTAGGTGTGTATCGGTGCTGTATGTTATCCTTGGTGTGGAGGATAGAGATGTGGGTTCTGATACCTTTGTTACCAAAGTGGCTTTTAATGAAGTGCTGGTACCTCCTCATAAACTATTTTATTTTCCAGGAAATGTATTTGACACAAAGGTATACTGTGTAGTTTTAAGTCTAGTATAGATATTTTAATAGTGGTACTAATGGCAATTCCATCAAAGTGAAACTAAGTTTTTTGTGAGTAATTGTCTATAAATAGCTACAGATTTTTCATTAAGTGGCGACACAAATGGTAGGAATGGTAAAAATATAGTAGTACATATTTGGAAATGTTAAAATGGACTAGCACATATTTAGAAACCTTTGAATAAAACTATCATTGCACATGTTTCTGGTGTATTGCAATAACCATCAGCTCTCACTCAACAAAGTTGTTAATGTGCTGCTATAGGAGCATTGGGTGATATATTATCAATTAACACATCAAAATCATGTAGAATCCTATAAAACTTCCTCAGACCTGGAAGTTGTTGCCAACACTTACAGTCGTACCTAACAAAGGTCTCATATTCCATGAACTGTTAATGTGTAAAAAGCTCCCTTGACTTAATATGCCAGCATGCATATATGGCATGCAAGTATGTTTAGAGCTTGAGTAGAGTCATACTTTGGTTTGGATGGTAGCACAAAGGTTTTTTTTTTTTTTTGTTGATATATTTTTGGTGCCATATACTAGTACATTGATTACTGTATTTAGATTAATGTCAAAACTTGTATAGACAACTAAAATTTTGATCTGAAACCAGTCTGTGTGAACAGCATTTTTGTTTTCACAATTTTATATCAGTGTTAACATGGACTAGTTGTCCAGTATTTGTATGCAAGCATCCCAAAATCAATAGGGTCTGTCAAAGTTTTACTCCTGTCTCTAAGCTCAGAGTGCTTATTAAGTTATCCATGTATTGTCAGATTGACAGCTGTGAAGTTGGCAGAAAGGCAGAAGAAGTAGAACCAAATCATTTTAAATGCAGGAGCTGTGATAGAGGTTTCACTGGCAACTTACAAGATATAAAACTACTTGGATACCATTGTTAGTGATAATAATTTTCATATGAATCTCTGTGAACTGTGGTACTCTGAATTTAAGCATATATTGGGATACCAGTAGTTTTTAAAGGAGATGTACAAGTGTTTGGTTATGAAGGGACTGACTTAAATAGAAAGTTTTGAATACCTTGAATTCTTGAGATTGATTTGTATAGGTAAAGGAAGTACTGCACAGCAGGTTTACAGGTAAAGTTGTTTATGGATGTGTATTTTAGTATTGAATCCTCTCCCGTGGAACCGTGAAAACTGGCATTGAATTTGACTTTATTATTTATATTTGTAATACAACAGGAATGTATCTGTGAGGTAAGGCTTTACTGTTGTTAAAGTTAGACAAAGAGGCTACCTTGAATCACGGAATCAAAGCTTGATGCTGGTGTGTAAGATGCACCATTGAACTGCAAACATATGTCTGCACAAAGCCTGCATTGCTGGTGGTTTTTGAGGATGGAGTCATCATGGTTTGCCTGTATGCCATTGTACATGCAGAAAGTTTGTAAAAATCAATAGTATGGTAGAGTAGGGCTAATAACACTAAGTTTTGCAGTCACTGCTGCGCTGTATGGTGGGAGAGATAATTACAAGTGACAGAACAAACTGATGATATAAAGCTTTCTTTGGCATAATGAGTTTTCATAGAAAGTATTAGTATAATAGCAGTGGAGAAAAACACATTTTAGCAGAAGTCACCAATGTAATTTTATTATTACTCAGAGAGGTTTGGATTCAATAATATGCTGGCCATATTTCTTGCCTGTTGAGGAGGAAAGTTCTTTCATAGACTAAAACTGATAAGTTAACTCCCATGAAGAGAAGGAAATGACTTCGGAAGTCTGTGTATTTGTAAGTAGAGCTGACAGTGAGGAGAGAAAAGGAGACAAATGATAACTTGGAATATATCAAATCTCACTTGGGCTGTTGTTTGTGATAAATTATGATGAAGATCAAGATACACTTCTTGGGGTTTGTATTGCATGTTCAAGACCATGTTTTTGTACGTGGTGATATATCAGAATATTTTAAATGAAAATTTCATCTTAGTGACCATGTTTCTTGTAATAATATTGATTGGCAAGGATATGTGTAAACATAGACTACAGGTGCAAAAATCATGATGGAACAAAAGCTGTTTTGCATGAAGTAATATTTGTCACTTTTACACATTACCTTTCATTATTATTACCAGTACCAGACTCATGTAGGTCAAACATACTTTATATCAAATAGAACAATCTGATTTCCATAACTTAAACATGATATGTGCATGCTAATATTACATTTCTGTTTAAGCCACATAACTTGATACAGTATTTTATCATTACCCAGAGTATTTCCTTTATTCATAGATATTTAATAGTGTTTTCTTTTTGTACAAGTTATGCCCAAGATTAATAAAGGTTTCCAAGAAAAACTGTTGTTTGATATAAAGCAAGATTTGCCTTTGAGATAATAGCACCTTGTGCATGTGTTGCTGGTATTCATTTGCCTGATTAATGTCTTTGTTCTGTTTTCTTGCTACAGACACACCTGAGATGCCCACCAGTACAAGTTCTACAAAGGTAAGATAATCACTTGGTTTCTGAGGGTGATAATGAAAGTTAAGACCAATGTGGAAATAATGATTTTGTTGCTTTTTATATGTATCAAATGTCTACATACCGGTGGTTGGACTGAAAAAGTCTTACTTTCACACTTTAAATTCAGTGAAGCAAAATTTACACAAATTTAAATTTGATTAGGTTAAATTATCACTTCTTTGTGGAAAGAAAAAGAGGAGCTGTTTGTTTTGTTGGCTAGTTTTTTAAAATTGCATATGCACATATTGGTATTGTGATGTTCCTGAACTTTGTAGGTCACAGATGGTTAGTTATAAATGATTTAATAGTTCAGCATGAGCAGTTGTTTTTGTGGTGGCAGGTTGTAGGTGTTTAAATTTTGCCCTCTACTCCACTGTATTAGAGATCAAACCCTTTGGATGCTGTTTTGCAGAACTCCCAATTTTATTCTTTAAAACCCAGACAACTTTTTGTGAAGAAAAATTCTCGATTTTGTTGTGGAAACTTGATACATTATTACGTTTAGTATATTGATATTATCACCTGATTTTTCATTAAAAAGTTTGTCTTTTCTTTCTTGATTGATCCTAGTCTTGGTATTTATAAGACAAGGGTATTTTATTAGAATGTGAAGATACTGCAATTTTCTTTTTAATGCACATTATTTTCACATTTTGGTTTTGTGTTTTGTTTTATTTAAAAAGAAACGCATAACTCAACGCTTCATTAAAATAATGCATGGTTTTATAGATTAATAGCAGTCCATGGTTCATGAAGTAAATTCTTTTTCAATCAGAAACATTACTTTCTTCCCTCAAGTGTTTTCCCCTTAAGCAGTGGTTCTTTGGTGCTTGTTTTGCACTGCACAGCAATTGACAGCTCTTCATTCAAGAAACAACAAGCACTTGCCAGATCGCCACACTTGAAACCATATGTGAATCATTTGAAAGTTGAAAAAGTAGACATTTGGTGCAAAAACCTATTAGAACTGTCACAGACTTGAATGATCTTGATCATATATTCCTTTAATTTGTAAAGAAGTGTATTTGACACTGGTGTTTGTTACAGGTTTACCCTTGATCCTGGATACTTATTTTGTTGTAAAGCTGAATGTCTAATTCACAGTAATGTAATGAATATGTTTGGTGCTTTGTCAATCAGAAGCAATTACTTTCAGTGTTCCAGTAGCATGACGGAAATACAGATTGACAGCATCGTGGGTGTTGTTTGTGTTGTTCTGAGTGTTTGACGCAATCTGCACTTTTTTTCTCTTCTAGGTGGAGTCTCTTGATATGAAGAGAACAAGAGCTAAAGGATTACTGATGGAGGCTGTACCCTCAGAGCAACCCAGGTAGATACAATTCTGCATGAGCACATTGACATATTTATGACAGAACTAAAACTATATATTATATATTATATATATAATATTTTATCTTTGCAGTGGTCTTTGTTACTCTAGGCTTATTCAGTGGCTGTTGCATAAAGAAATTTTAAAACTTATTGATTGGTTCTCACAGAAAGAATATTACTAATTATGGTAATGGACAATAATATAGTGCATCTGACATGATTGGCTTGATTGTGATAATATAGCTAACTCTATTAAATAATGAAGATTTTTTAGAAAAATGAACATGACCAGATACAGAAAACATATATGTACAGCTAGTAGAATTGATTTTTATGCTGCTCAAATAGTTTCTCTTAGACACCTGTAGATTTGCTAAGATTGGGTTGCAGCACCACTTTTCTGATCTTGGTGGTGGCTTTGTTCTCTTCAGCTGTCCAACTCCAGGCTGTGATGGGAAGGGACATATTAAAGGAAAATATGCACGGCATAGGAGGTACAACACTGGAAATTAATCTCATTTCCGCAATGATAAACACAAATATAGACAGAAGACGTGGTTAGATGCATGCTTTTAACACCATTACTGGCTTAAAACTGAACAGCCTAATGCTGCTGGCTTGTCATTTCCATTATTTGCTTGTTTGGTGATATGTAAATCTGTTTTGCAGTTTGTTTTTTACTTGTGTTTGTGTGTGGATTTAGTGACAAACAAAATATTTAGGGGCTGTCTAATTTGACGTATTTATGTGGTTATTTGGCTGTACACATGATAGTTATTTTTTATTGATGGACTGTAATTTATGACTTGTTATTGCAGTTCCACAGCATGTCCAATGGCTGCAAAGAAACGCAAGCTTGACTCGCCTGTATCATCTGAAACTGCTTGCAAAAGAACCAGAGGGGAAGAGGATAAGGGTGTTGATAAAGACAGTCAGCCAGAGGAGGATGTAGAACAATCAAACCTTGAAGAGGGTAGCAGGGAAGATGACAAATCTAGGAAAACCAGATCATCAAAGAAAAAGCCTGTCACTCCTAAAAGAATGACCCAGCTGCAGAAATCCCCCAAGAGCAAGAGTGAGCAACTTAAACAGGACAACTTGGTCCTCAGTGGGAAAAGACTAGACTTCAGTGATTCTGAGGACTCTCAAGTTAACGGAGACACAACAGACGGTTTGACACATCTTTTGAATGGAGAGAAGCCCAGGGTGGATGAATCTCCTAAACACTCTCCAGCTGATACTTTTAATGAAAATGAAGACTCAATGGATACTGAGGATGAAGAACAGAAAGTGTTCAGAGAAACTGAGAGGGCTCTAAGACAGTTATCTGGAGAATGGGATGAGCCTCCAAATTTATTTGCTTCTTTTGGTGAGGTTTTTGTAGCTGAAGAAAAAAGTGAATCAAAAAAGGATAATACTGAAAAAGAGAATCAAAAAGGTAATATTGGACCCAAATATCAGGAAATTAAGAAGGAATTAACAGATGATGATGTGGAAAAAATTGATTTGCCAACTTTGATTGCTGAGGAGGAAGCCCAGAAGAAGATGGAAGCACCTCCAGTCAAAGCAAGGGATGCTGAGGAGAAGAGGAAAAATGAAATTTCTCATCCTCCAGATTTGTTGACTCAGGCTAGTGTAGCATCAGATGATGCAGAAATTCTGTGGAAGATTGAACAGGAGTGTGCAACTCTCCAGTCCCTTGCTGAGAGAAGTGATAACACTCCATTTCCTTCAGCTCAAGAGCCTGAAGACAGTGAAGTGATGGCCACAGAGGAAAATGGCAATCAGCTTGAACTGCCTCCACCAAAACTTGTTGCTGAAGTCCAGCACCAGAGTGCTGTGAGTTTAACACTGAAAGAGGAACCAATAGATGAGGATGCCAGCCACCCAGTTACAGCACCTGATATAGTACCAGCAGTGCACCCCACTGGGTCCCCCATACCCAACATACATTATCTTAACAACAGGACCCTGGCAGAGAAACACATAGATGAGCAGCAGCAACAACAACAACAAAAGCAACAGCTGGATACAGCCACAGATGAAGAAGAACCAAAGAATAAGCTAAGTGACAGCATTGTCTCTACTGAGGATGCAGAATTTACCGTGTTGACAGACTGGACAGAAAAGATGGATGAAGATGACATGTCAGATCAAGAGGCTGATGAGAATGCAAATCACAGTTATAATATTGACGACAAAGTGAAGATGTTACCTCCGCCCCCTGAGGATGCCAACTCCTCTGACATGGACAAGAAAGGTAGGTTTACATTGTTAAGTGTCAACTTATAATATTGAATTCCCCTTTAATGATAGGCTGTATTGTGGTGTTGACTTACATTTGCTGTCTAATTGGCAAGGTGGGCAGATCGAACAAATAATTGTATGCCAATTGGTATCCAATAAGGAATCACAAATAAGCCGCCTTGAAAATAATTGTGAGATTAAGACATCCGTGAAAGACAAAATATTTTTTCTGTTTTATCTGTTACGAAAACTCTTTGTTGATTTTTAGATCCAGGGAAATGCTTTTTAATGTTGAAAGTTGTATGATAATGTGTTTCCAGATAGCAAGTGTCCAACACCAGGTTGTGATGGCACTGGACATTTCACAGGCCTGTATTCCCATCACAGAAGGTAAAGCTATGGATATAGTAGTGAATAATATGAAGAATCAAGTTTTTTTTATCATACTTATCCTTGAAAGGAGCATTTTGGATTGAAATTTCACAATGCATACTGGTATGCATGTGATGTGTGTGTGTTCAAGCACATGGTATCATAATATTTGAAATAATTTTTGAATATGTGTTTCAGCTTGTCTGGATGTCCAAGAAAGGAAAAGATTCCCCCAGAAAGTGAGTAGTTGTATCTTAAAGTTATATATATATATATGCTGTCTAATTTTCAACATGTGTATCACTATTTTACAATTATCTTAAGTAGTGTTTTGGGTATGTCATAATTTTTTTTCTTTTCTATTTCAGTTTTAGCTGCACATGATAGTATTTTGAGGTGAGTTTAATGTTTGTCATAACCTGTAAATTTGACTATCTTGTGGTATATGTCATAAATTTCATTTTCAAAATTTATTGCTCACATGTGTTTTGGTTTTAATGAATATTTGTGAATTATTTTACATCTGTCTATATGAATTACAGGTGCCCTACTCCTGGCTGTAATGGACGTGGTCATGTAAACAGCAACAGAACTTCACACAGAAGGTGGGAGCCATTCAATCATTGTAACCCCCCCCTCCCCCCCATTCTTCAGAAAAATTTCTTACTTCAGCACTGCAGTACCATGCAGTTTACTTGTTATATTTCAATGTCAGTGAAATGTTGCATGTATGAAGATTATTTAGTTGTGCACTTGGGTGTTCTGTTTTTTTTTTTTTTTTTTTTTTTTTTTTTTTTTACAAATTTTAAAGTATTTTCATAAGATGTATTTAAACATTATGCAGTTTATTTGTTCATCCCTCTTCCAACAAAATTTTGCACATTTTATGGCCTTATATGGTTGGTATTCAGTGCATAGTAATTGTTAAAGAGTAAAACCTCTTGCTATCAGTGTTATATATATCATATAGTAAAAAAGGTATAAAAGTGCAGATAAAAAGGTACAGCAGAAAATAAGTAAGAAAGTGTGTAAGGACTGATCCAATATTGTTGTATTCTTATTCTGCTGGATGCAAGTCATAAGCAGCCCACTTAGGTAATTATCTGCATTACATAACAAGGGAATATTGCTTTTCATTCCATTTGTTTGGATATTATCATATTAATTGTATAAATATTATTTGAACTCCCTCTCTTATTTTAGTGTATCTGGTTGTCCTCTTGCTGCCATGGGAAAGCTTGTTGCAGCAACTGCCAATAAGAATAAAGGTAAGCATGCATATGTGGGCTTGGTTTTTTTCGTGGTCATTGTGTCTGTGAAGTATATATATATATTAGGAAATAGTTTGTAAATTACTGCTAAAATAATTAACTCCTTTTTTCTTGAATGTGTTGTAAGTTTTGGCATAGTTCACAGTTGTTTCAACAAAGCACAATGTTGTCAAATGTTTTATTTTTATATGTAGATCTTGTTTATATTATTTATCAAATAGCATTCATGCTTTGTTCTTTATTAGTCAATGTTTTTGTATCCATTTTGGAGTATATATAACCCTACAAGACAAACACATGTACACTAATAAGATGGCACGTAAAGACATATAACAGTTGTCTTGCCTTTTTTTAAATTAGCAGACGTCATTTATAGAAGACTTTGAAAAAGTTTTTTTTACCTCTTTTACATATTAGTTCAAAGAAAGTGTGTCATGATATTGGTATTAAGTGCAACTTTTGGTCATGTATAATGGCTTTTTGAACGTCATACTAGCAGTAAGATGCTTAAAGAGTCCATTATGTATAGAAAAAGTTGTCTTGTTGTTATATTCTAAAATGGCTTTAACTGTTGCTTTTTATGACTGACAGGCACAATGATTTTTAACAGTGCATGGATATACTTTTTTAGTGTGAGCCTTAATGATTGGCAGTAAAACTAAGTTAATGTTCTTAACATTGTGATTTAGAAATGTTTAACCCATAATTACTTCATGTATAAAAGGAAAACATTTAAAAGAATGTATTAAATTTTTTCATAAGCATTCAACAAAATATACCATGCCATAATTATATTGGCTGTAGTCAGTTCATATATATTGAGACATATCTATAACATGTATTGTAATCTTAAAAACAGCACAAAGTCACTGTGCCTTGTCAGTCATAAATTATGTGTTTAAAATTGGTTCAGTGTTTTCTTTTCTCCTTGCCCACACTAGGCCTACATCTTGTCCTTCTCCCCAAGCATGACGATCCCAAGAAGGCCGTCCTTGTCGCATGCACAGATGAGGAGCTCGTGCGTGTCACAGCCTCGCACTGTGGTGTGTAGCTTGCTACTACTGGAGGTCCAACTTTTGGTTTCTTGGACACTTTGGTTAAGGGACTGTTGTGGCTGAGATTTCTATTGCTTTTTTTTTTCATATACTTCTTTATATGTTGTTTAATTGTGAGTATAAGAATTTACACAAAAAACTTACAGGAATTGTAGATTTGTGAAAATCCTAAATTGAATGGTGGGATTATTTCTTTATCAAGACGTACTTTGTTTAGGTGCATTGATAGTTAGGATTCAATATTCTTGGGAATTTCTGTAGTCTTATGTTTTATGAGTCTGATTTTTATTTTCAACAACAGCCAAGTTATAAGTAGGAATTACAGCCATAACATGCCTAGTTGTGAATTAGATAGTAATAATTTAATGTTCTCTTGCTGTTTGCACTAAGACGTTAATGAGTACATGAAGTAACTATAACAAAGAAAATCAAAATAGCCATCAGTTGAATGTGAATTTCTATTTAAAGTTTTTTCTTTTCATTTTGTTTGCATTGTTAGCAAATATTAATTTGCAGTAATATATTGCACCATACGTAGCTGCATGGATGTGTGAATGGTGTGTATATATCGTCACGGTCAATACATGATGCTGCCATCAAAACTAATTTGCTGTTCTGACACGGCCTTTCTTCAGCATCTGACCGCGTGTTGCGCCCCATGATCATGACCAAGCAGCTAGACTTGCCACCAGAGGGCAGCATTAGCTATCCAGGTTATGTTTCTTCAGCCACTCCACGGGCCAACCTTTCCAAGGAACTGGAAAAATATGCCAACCCGATCATGGACTTCCAGACCTACCAGGCAAAGGTATCATGTAAGCCCATAGCTCCAAAACCCAAAGAAAACAGCTCAGACAGGCCAAACATTCTCAGTAAGCGACCTGGATATAAACCACAGTATCGATATGATACTCCAGCTATCCCCTCTGCACACCAGGGTGCAGCACCTCTCAATCTCTCCAAAAGAACCCTGAGCATAAGCAGTAATAGTAGCAATGATACATTGGATCTTAGTGTGAAGAAGGCAAGTCTCGAAGAAAAGGAAAAGCAGTTATCTCCCACAACACCTTGTGCAACAGTATCCCAAGAGGAGCCTATGGACTTTTCCATAAAATGTAAAACAGATGAAGATGCTTGTTCAAGATCTCAGAGCCCTGAAATTCAAGAATTGCCTCCTGAATCTCCTGAATACCAAGAATCTGAAAGAGAAGGGTATGTATTTTTCATTTGTTCAACCATTGAGAACAGACCTAACATATAAGATAAATATTAAACGTTATTTTGTAGATGCAGCTCTGGTTTCAGTGATAATCAATTTTTCCTCTGTGCTGTGGTTGAGATAATTTAGGCACTTCTCTATACATTTGTATTAGCAGTTGGTGTTTAATCTTAAATATTGAGTTTTTTGTGGCTTACTTTTGTGGATTCTCAGAAAATTGGTGTATCAGGAGTAGGGTATAAACAAGAATCTAATTTAATTTAATATCTATTTTTTAGAAGTCCATTCCAAAATGATGACTTACAGAACAGCATGTATCCATCACCTCGTGGCCGTGATGGGAGAGAGTTGCTGATCTGCCCTACGCCAGGGTGTGACGGGTCTGGACACATATCTGGAAATTATGCTTCACATAGGAGTTTGTCTGGGTGTCCAATGGCTGACAGAGCTACAGTGCAGGCAAACCACATTGAACAGAAGTAAGTTGATAAACTGGGTTTTGTGGATTCGGGTGTTTTTTTTTTTGTGTTTGTTTTTTTTCTTTTTTTTTTGTCATTTTTTTCCACTATTGATTGAAGATGGTTTTTGCATTGTTATTATTTACACTAAAAGGCATATTCAGTTTTGCACCTTCAGTTGATTGTTAAGTTTGAATTGTGGAACATCCTTGTAATCAAATGAGCTTCTTATGTGGCACAAATGATTGATATTTGTTAATCACCAAATTTCACTTTAAAGATGTCCTACCCCGGGATGTGATGGCACTGGCCATGTGACAGGAAATTATGCATCCCATCGCAGCTTATCTGGGTGTCCTCGTGCTCATAAAAACAAAGCTCTACGCAAAGAGCTTGAGCCTCCTGAGCCTCTTAGGTAACATTGCTGTTGTCCTCTAGGTGGCAGATAGGCGGGCAGTTAGTTTGCCCACCAGGTGGCAGCATGGTTATTTCAATTTTTGCTAGTTTGTGGTCTTCTGCTTATTATTTTTCATGGAAACTAAAGATACTGCTTGGGCAGTTTGGCCCATGTTGACTGCATATTGTTAGTCAACTTTTGGATGTAGTTTTTGTTTTCACTTTTTAAATTTGTTCCTCTTGTGGCATGTTTTTTTTTTATATTTGGAATAATAGATCTATGGATGATTGAACATTTTATATCAGGACATATTTGATAATGAACAGGTATTAAGTTGGAACAAAGAAAATCAAAATTAAAGATAACTTATTACAGGATTTACTGCACTAAAATTAGACAAAAATTCAGTATAAAGGTTCTTATGAAGTTAATCAGAAGATACTAGATATAGGTTGCTGTAAATAAGGAACAAATATATATGTGCTAGTATGACAAGCTTTACCTATAATTTAAGTGTAGAGCATGTTTGAAGGAGGTACTTATCTTTCTTACATATACAGTTGATGTTGTGACAGTGGATTTCATGGGATGTGTTTGCATATATGTTTTTTATGTTGATGTATACTTTTTAATCTTCCTCTTTGAAATCTGAAAGATACAAGTGTTGTACCAAGGAATCTTTCAGAATTTCTGTATTGTGTGGTACAGGTATGCTTTAGATGGTGCAAGGCTACATATGCATTCTTTTTTTTTATAAAGAAAATCTACATTAGAGATTTTATGCAAATGGCAAACATTTTCATAATGATAAACACTTTGGCATATATGTATGAAAGAAAGATTCATTGTTTTGATTCAACTTGCCTTGGTTAAAGCTAGCATTAAAATTTAGTGCTAGCAGGAATGTATGTCATATGCCAGTTATGATGCATTGTAGCCTTTTCAAAGGATTGCTCTAATGGTTGGTTGGTAAAGGTAGATAGTTGGTTAGCAGGTTAATGAAGGGTAAAATCGAAATAGACTTGAAATTCATTATGTAAGGTATATGGGTTTTCAGCATTAATTTGATAATCTTATCATTCACACGTATCCACATTTATACTAAAACTACAAACAACAACAGCAATACATGTTAATCTTTTATCTAACCAATGCCTATGCTAACAAGATTCTTCTCATTTTATATGTCATATAAGTGATATGGTCAGTGGACTTACACATTAGCCACATGCTGCTGCTACTAACATTGTTTGCATTCTAGATGTCCTGTTCCGGGATGTGATGGCACAGGTCATGTGACGGGGAAATATTTATCACATCGAAGGTAGTAACTGTGAACAATAAAATGGATGTTGTCGCATGCTGGCTGCGGACTGTAGCGCTCTGACTTTTATTGTGGATGTGTTCAGTTGTTTACATCTGCAAATTTGCAATTTGCACCATGTTTTATATGAGTAGGACTCCCTGCCCCATTGTGTTTTTATTTGTAAACATGGAAGAGGGAAATGCTTTTCTTTTTTATATGCTTTGGCATGCATGGGAAATTTTTGTTCAGCTTATAATATGTATACTTTCAATATTTTTTGTTTGAGTCAGTTCAGCTATTTTGGTACATCTTCATTTGTCTGAATATGCTATCAATTGATTATCCCTTCAATTAATCTTGTGTTTCTACCTGTAGTCTTCACATTTTCCCCTCTCCTCTTGCTCCTCTTGGGTTGAACATGTCACTCTATTCCGTACACTTTTCTTTTAAATCATGGATTGCTCAATGTTGTTGCATTCAAGTATTTCATTGTTTGATGACGTTGGTGTCAATATTGTATGGATGTTGAATTTTCATTTCAGTTGCTTTTACACCTGTTGTGATAATCTCCAAGAACATGTAATAGATGTTTTAAATTGCTGCATCTTGATTTCAGGGTTTAGTTACCTGAATTCAGGTCTGATCCAGAATATAAGAGACTCTTTCTCTCTCTTTACGTTTCTCTTCAATTTGCTTAACAAGATAATTGCATATTGTCCTTTTTCTTTAAAAGACAAAAGGATGTTTTATTTTACTGGGGCTGCATACACAGAGAGTAAATATACCTTCATATCTACAAAATCCTTCAAAACCTATACTGAAACCTACTCAATGGTAAAATGAAATTAAATTGATCCTGTCAATAAATACATACATAATCTTCACAGTCAAACCTACACTTTGATGAAGGAATGCCAGGACAGTACTAAATTGATGGCTTAATTTGAAGATCTTGTGTGTTTCAGTGCATCAGGTTGCCCAATAGCTAACAAGCAGCAGAAGCCTGTCAGGTCCCTGTTGCCTATTACTGAGCTCAATGGACATGAAGTGAAAACAGAAGAAAGAGTACCATCAACCATCCTTAATAGACCCCCAGCTTGTCGCATAGATATGCCTATGTAAGTAGAGTTTCATTGCCATTTCATGATGATTTGCACACTAGCGTAAGAAAAATGGAGGACAGTTTGTTTAACTTTTTCAACATTCTTGTATTGAAATCAATTTTAAAAAAATGCAAGAAAAAGCCATTTTGCTAAAGCCATAAGTAAATTAGTCATGATTTCTTTGTTATGGTCGCTCTATCAAAACTAATACTTAAACCTGTATCACAAATTTCTGGATTGTTATTTTCCAACTAATCAATAACAAAATGACAAATACAATGCATTTTCGTAGCACTTGGTGGAAATCTTTCATACAAATGTAAGCCAAGAAAACTGTTGTTAGGTGGCAAATGTTATCATGACAAGCTGACTGAAAATACAAGTCCAGTCATTTCCTTTGTTATTCCAGATGTCCAACCCCAGGATGTGATGGTTCAGGTCATTCCAATGGTACATTCTCCTCTCACCGCAGTCTGTCTGGCTGTCCTAGAGCCACGCAAGTGATGAAGAAAGCCAAACTTACAGTGGAAGAGATGAACACTATACAGAGCAAGGCAGAGGCTGGGGAAGGTAAATTTGTACTTGCATTTGTACTTACATGTGTTAATAGAGTTTGCTGATGGGTTTATATGTGCAGACACTAAGACAAAGGCAAAATGAGTTTGTAATTTGATGCATAGATTTGCCAGTTTTTTAGTGCAAAAATTGGTATTTGTGATAAAAAATCATTTTAGTTGCCTTCAAATTTGGTGTTAACAAGTGCCATTGAAATATTACCATGAAATATTACCTTGACACTTAAAAATTGAATGAAGTTGAATTATTTTGACTACAGCACATGAGATTAATATTTTATGTTATTGGTTGAATGGTACATCAGTGATAAGCTGTGCAAATATGACAAAACTCACTTTGAAATTTTTTTCAGATCTGGCAAATGATGAAGAGTTGAAAAAGCTTGAGAAAGAGATACTTGCTATTGAGAAATCAAACTCTGTGGTTGAGAATAAAATGATCAAATTGAGAGCAGAAATTGCAGGGTTGGACAACAAGCACAAGGAATATATCAAAGACAACAAACAATTGGAAAAGGAACAACAAGCGCTGGAAATACGCTTGGAGAAGACCAAGAAAGGACTGATCGATTGCTTGAAACATATTAGGCTCCCTAATTTGTCAAAGCCAATTAGTGAAGAGAATTTTGAACTCTACCTGACACAGATTAGGAGTTTATGTTTAGAGAATTACACATCTGAACAAAGGCCACTCTACAATTCTGTTACGCTTGCCTTAAGGAATCTCAAAGGATTGTAGAGGATTTCATACAGATTGTTATTGTGCTATTTATAAGTTGTTAATGACATTTCTCTCTTATATATCATTCAGAAAAATTAACTTAATGTTTTGAACATGTTGATACATGTTGTTAACAGTTTAATGATTTTAAGGGATTCAGCTCAGGCATTTTTTCTCTCTGTCTTTTCTGTAATGCTTTTTAAAATTCTGAAGTCCGGGATGGGAAACAGTGCAATCTTTTCTTTTTGTATTCAAACCATTGCTGTTTCCACCAAATGAACAATCCTCCTGATATTTTCTTTTATCGTAAATTACTAATTTGGTATTTCGGTTGTAATAATGTAATATTAGTTGTTCAATTGATGCACATTATGTAAACTTGCCTAGTATTATGTTTTCATGTTAGATTGTAAATGTTTGTTTCAGGGTCTTTTTAATGTTTGTAATGAATTTGGACTGGTGCACATATTGCGATACTAGAGCACTAACTGCATTGTTAGAAGTATAGGATTAAATGATGTAATTTTCATCAGGGCTGAAAACTTGATTAATTTATTGTGCAATTATTTATTTGTCAATTAAGGTCTAATACAAGAATAGATGGACTGTTCAAAGAGAGGAGAATTTTAAATAACAGTAGTTAAGAACTCAAACATATGTGACATTATAATATAATTCTGATTGAAATCACTGTTTTTTTTTACCTAGGACTTATCCAAGCATTATTATATACAAGGTAGATATAACATACTGAAAGGTGGATAGATTTGACGAGAAGATTTTAAACTGACATTTTGCATAAATTTGTTGCAGGAACAAATGTCTGTCATCATTGAGGCATAAATCATTTGTGGCCTTACCTAGACAAAAATATTCAGATCATCTGTTGTTATTATTCAGTATGCTTATTATAGCAGCACAAAATATTATGAAACCCAGGTATATTATCTTCAAGGAATTTATGTGAAAGGATTGAAGAGGAAGGTGTATTACTAGGGGGGAAATATACCAAATATGTTAAATATTGAATGGTTTTTACATTTAAATTTTGGGAACAGTTTGTTGGCTTTTATGATAATGGAGCACACAGGCAATCTTAACATAAGCAATCTAAACATAACCCCAAATAGGCCTTACAAAGTTGGTTCTAGATGAAGTTTTTGCCAGGGAGAGGATTGATTGCAGCTAGTAGAATATAATTGTAAGTCGGTCTCTGGTTGATATTTGCTTCCACTGATTTCAAAGGTGCTTAAATCTCAATTGTAAGTGTTTTATATTACATTTTGCATATATGTTATGTGAGAGATGTTTTGATAAATATATTAAATATCTACTTGATGGGAGACACTACCATAATATATGGTTTTTGTCATTATTGAGATTTTTTTTTGCTAGATCCAAGAAAAATTGTGAATATTTAGCATTGGTTTTTACTTCAACAATTGGAGAATTCCTAGATATTCTACTTGCTTATATTAAAATATAAATATTTTTCTGCCCCTTTCCGCCTGTATGTCAGTTTATAAGTTCTTAAAACTTCAGTCTGGTACTATAGAATTCAAAGGACAAGGGATTTAGACATTTGTGTATGTTAGGACATATGATCTTCCCATCATGGAAAGTCTTCATGTAGTTTGTATCATTTGCCATATTCACATTCTGTTCATCACATGCATGGTTTGGCTATTAGGACAGTAGATTATATTGCTTTTTCCAAATTTAAGCAGATTTTTTCTGAAAATTGTTTGTCTGTGGTTAATCAAGACAAAGGCATCATAGTTATTTTCTGCAATTTTGGTATTGTAATGTTGGTCAGTGACTGTTCCATGTCTGAAATATAATAAATGTGACTATTTTAAAAGTTTTCACTTTTCATACATGTGTTTGTGTGCATGTGTGTTTTGAATCAAGAGTCGAATGTTTTCGTGCATTTGCCAGTATATTGTATCATTCCTAGCATCTTGGATTGCTTGGACAACATTTACCTTGACAATTTTAAGTTATGTTCCCAAACTGACAAGTTCAGAACTTCAACTTTCGTTTGTATTTATTCTCAAATATCAAGGCATAATTTGTTACAATTGACTAAACCAAACATGCATTAACATGCATAGCTTTCCAAAAGTAAATAGAACACTAAGCAATATAATAAATTTATATACTTAAAGTGATATTTAATAATAACACAAATATTAAGTTTTAACATAACATTTTTTTTTTTCAAATCAAATTTTCAAAAAATAATACAACAGGTTGCAACTTACATGGTCTGCAGTGTTCAAACTAAAGAAAAGTTTTCACGTTTCTCCAGACATAAAAGCCTACTAACCAGCCTACATCCAAACCAAGTTTATACTGAAAAATCATGACAGGCATCTATTCAAAAAAAAAAAGAAAAAAAAAAGATCTGTATAATAAACTCTTTAAATGAAATGATGAAATGATCAAAATCATGCCAGTCCAATGTCTCCACTATGCACAGTTTGGATTGGTTAATTTATTATAAACATTTGTTAATGTGTTAATGATTATAAGTGATTAATACAGATGTTACATACTTCCATATACATTAAGACAAAAGCCTTATTTCAATAATATGGTCACAAATCAGGGCATGATCAAGCAGCAGAAAATTTGTCCTGTTTACATTTTTATACTGCATTCCCTTCCACCATGTTCACGAAGCATACAATAGTCAATATTAAATCAATAACCATCTTACACAGTCATGAGACTAACAACGTTTGGAGGGTTTTGTATGGATTGGCACCCAAGTAAAGGCAACAGTAATGCTGATAAAATGTCACCTCAAAGCATAAGACACAATGGCCTTTTGAGCTTCTTAAAATGTAGAGATGGTTAACAGTTATTTTACTGCCAAGTGACAAAATCCCTTTACGGGGAAAAGGGACACTTCACACACATTCCTCTCAGTTATAAATGTGGTGTTCATTTCACAAACCAACCGTTTTGGACATCCTGGACATCCAAATAGAAATGAGAACTTAACAGTGTCAGCAAGCAATAGGTTATCAGATAATAAGTACTTAAACCTCTGTCCCACATGCGAACATTACTGTTTTTTTATTTGGTGGCAAAATGCTCTGTAATGCATTTCTGTTTGTTTTCGCAAAGCAATTCACTGAGATAAATATTGACAAATAAGCACAAAAAGCCACTATGCAACTAACACCAAAGAGGAGTTGGTGGAAGTGTCATGTTTGAAAAATAAAAGCTTTGATGTCAATCAGCAGATGGTTCAAATGTATTGCTTCTATTCACCAGCTTCAGTGTCACTGCTATTCTCAGACTGTCCTGAGACAAATGCTTGACTGCCTAAAGTTGGGACTTCCTGAGGTTGCCCTCCAGCGTGATAAATTGGCGCTGGCCATATGATTGGCCTCACACATCCATATTCACTCTCTGTAATACATAACATATTTTTTCAGAGCCTCTGGTATAGGAAGGCTATTAACTCTTTCTTTCATCAAGTCCTTATAGGTCATTCTTGGCGAGTTATTATCTTGATCCTCATTATCGTCTTCAGTGCATTTGTCATTCTCAGTGCCACCATAGTCCATTTTTTCATCCTGCTCTTCAATGGTCTTGAAGAACTCTGGACGCTCTATATTGGCACTGTCTGGGGTGAGCTTAGCTTCACTGTCAGAATGGTAATCACTGCTGGTACTTACTCGCTGTCTGTCTGATGGCATTCTAAAGGGTCTAGGCGACAAGAGATGCTCAGATTCTAAACTTGATGGGTTTAATTCGGGAAACTCCACTCCAGACTCAGATGAGCTTGAAGAAGATGATGACGTATGCCCTTTTCTTGAGGAGTTTACAGCTTTTATCAACTTTGGTTTGGATTTTTTACCATTTGTCCCCGCACCTCTCCCAGTTAATTCGACCTCCATTTCTTCTTCACTAATCTGAGCATCATCTTCCTTCTCATCTCCTTTTTCATTATGATCATATTTCTCTTCCACTTCATCATCTTTAGATTCTTTACCATTATCACACTCCCCTTCACCACTTTCAACCGTTTCATTTTCTCTTTCCTGTTCATCATCTGTGGTTCCATTACTGACTACCTCTTCATCAGAAGACCTTTCACCTCTTCTTAGCCAAACATCTGGCCCACTGCTCTCATTATTTTCATCATCATCATCAAATCTGCCCAAGATCATCATACCCATGCTCATTGGAACAATATTGACATGTCGATGATGTCGGGGACGTTTGGGGCATTTTGGTTTTCTACGTTTTCTTGTGCTTAGGTTTGGATGTAATATGTTGATATTGGAGCGCAGTATTCTTCTTATGCCACAGCGACATGCTTCTTGAAGAGATAAAGGGTTCACCTCAGCTGAATTAAAAAATATGCCTACTTTTAAGAAAGAGATGAAGAAAGCAGAAAGATTGACGATTACCAAGAAATCAAAACTCTCACAAATGATTATACAAAGAATGACTACAATTTAATTTGTTCATAATCTCTATCTGAAAGATGATACACACAACATATGAAAAAAAACTTACAGCAAAGGTTGATACAGTTACTTGTGGTAAAATGTAACAGATTAAAACAACATCTCATTACTTAGCAAACTAGAGGATCAGAGAGGCGATACCGCCTCCGAATATTGTACCACCAGCTGGAGCAAGCGCATTCGTATAGACCCCCACATACACAAAATAAGGGACACAGCCACCAGTTTTGTGCTTGACAAGCTGTAAAAATGCAATCAACAAGAATTTTTTAACTATTGCAAAAAATATATATGGTACAATCAAATTTAAGTTCTTCGTAAGATAGGTCAAGGGTCAATTTCAAGGTCACAGTAAATTGCCAGTATATGACTTCCTATTCAAGTTCAAGAGTAACTATGGACCTATCTCTGTCAAGTTTGAAGTTAAAAGAGAAAGAAATAAGCAGAGTTCACTTCATGATAAAAAGTAGGTCAAAGGTCAATTTCAAGGTCACACTTAGATTGCCAGTATAGGACTTCCTATTCAAGTTCAATAGTAACTATGGACCTATCTCTGCCAGTTTTGGAGATAAAAGGGAAGCAAAATTTGCAAAGTTCAGTTCATGGTGAAAAGTAGGTCAAAGGTCAATTTTAAGGTCACATTTAGATTGCCAGTATATGACTTCCTATTCAAGTTCAATAGTAACTATGGACCTATCTCTGCCAGTTTTGGAGATAAAAGGAAAGCAAAATTTGCAAAGTTCAGTTCATGGTGAAAAGTAGGTCAAAGGTCAATTTTAAGGTCACATTTAGATTGCCAGTATATGACTTCCTATTCAAGTTCAATAGTAACTATGGACCTATCTCTGCCAGTTTTGGAGATAAAAGGGAAGCAAAATTTACAAAGTTCAGTTCATGGTGAAAAGTAGGTCAAAGGTCAATTTTAAGGTCACATGTAGATTGCCAGTATATGACTTCCTATTCAAGTTCAATAGTAGCTATGGACCTATCTCTGCCAGTTTCCGAGATAAAAGGGACGCAAAATTTACAAAGTTCAGTTCATGGTGAAAAGTAGGTCAAAGGTCAATTTTAAGGTCACATTTAGATTGCCAGTATATGACTTCCTTTTCAACTTCAATAGTAACTATGGACCTATCTCTGCCAGTTTTGGAGATATAAGGGACTAAATGGTATAATTTTGGAGTTACCATAGTGTGCCATAAATTTCCTACAGAAAAAAATTAATTAAGATAAAGAAAAGGTCATTTTGGTCAAAATTCTTGAAATGGGAGGTGCTTTGAAGTTCCAGATGTTCAAATTTGATGAAATAATGTCATTTTTGACCACAAGTTGTCTGCTTTGCCAAGCCCGCACATTTTGCTTTCACCACCAGTATATGACTTTTTGATAAAGCGTAACTCGAAAACCGTATGGAATACAAAAAAACGGAGACCACCTCCAGTGTTGGGCTTTACATGCTCTACAAAATTAAAATAAGAATGGGTGCCTAGCATTAACTGTTCCCGAATTAGAGACAATTTTCAGTTTTGATATCTTATGGCCGCTACTCCCGTGAAAATGCACCGATTGACCCCAAATTCACGGAGATGAAAGATGACCCGAAGGGTAACACTTTCCATTAATATTATTAGTTAAGTCTGTGTGGTGTCTGAATAAGAGCGCAAAAAAATTTTTTTTCGGCAAAAATTTTGTTTTTTTGAAAATTTTGGCCCGTTTGACCTTGAAATAAAGGTCAAAGGTCAAATCCAAGGGCATATTTGAAATCTACACATATGACTTTTGGAAAGCTGTCTGTAGAAATTTTTCCCATAATTCCTTCCGTAGGGGAGATAATTAGCATTTAATTTTGCCATTTTTGGACAATGGTGCATTGCAATGAGTGCCACACCTAGACCCCAATACCGACAAAGCCCAAATTTTACGTGGAACGAGTTGAGATTATAGGTGACCTAAATCCAAGAGATGGGTATGGAGGCCCTTACCGTCTAGGAGGAGAAGCGGTAACGGTGACTTGGCGGCGGAGCCGCAGGAGCCGGCGGAGCTGCAGGAGCCGGCGGAGCCGCAGGAGCCGGCGGAGCCGGCGGAACATACGGGTCGGGACTAAAACCATGAGTACCGCCAGCGCCTACGCTGGTGGTACAATTAATCTAATGGCTGCATTGCACGCTACATTGAAAGTATCACTTACGCATATCAATCATATTTGCATACTGCTCTCTCTCAGGTTGAATGAGAGTGGCAAAAGAAACTGGAAGGACACTCCTACTCTCCCATCTTCTTTCACCAGCTCTGGTTATCTGAAGAAGCTGAATTAAGATAAAAGTGTTAGCCACTTATAAAACAACACATTCAAGTCTGAAATTCTTAATGATGGAAATCCATCACGACTTGCTTTGTCTAAAAAAGGGGTCCTTCAAAGGAGAGCCAAGGTGTCCTATTGGACACTCATCCAATACTCTAACCTAAGGCTCCTTATGTTCTCAGTATGCAGTCATAGCTCAATCCTTTATCATTAAAAAGAATTCTTACAATGACCTAGGATAGGAGCTAACAAATATTTTTGATTTGCATCCTCATGAACCAAGCATAAGATATCATTAAAATTAAAAGAAATTCACCCTTCCCTGACCTCATGCTTCCACAAACATTTTCACAAAAATTTAAGGATAATTTAACATATCAAAAAAATCCAATCAAAAAATTTTGTCGATTTTTTATTCTTTTGACAAATTTGGGTGGCAATTCCAGATAAATGCTTTAAGCAAAATTTAAGCTAAAATTAGCCCGGGTACCTGATCATGGAAAGGCATGACAAGAGTTCCCCCAATCTTAATCAGGTTCTTTATATAAGTTTCATGCTCTGGAGAACATGCTGCCCCACAGTAAACTCTGTCATAGAGAGGGCAGCTGGAATTGATGAGAAGGCAATTTCCAACAGTGAAAACTGGCTCACAAAAGTCAAACTCATCAAAATTTGTGCACTTCTCTTTAAACTGTTCAATCTTCTGTTTTGCATAATCTACCACGTCTGCATGAATTTCTATACCATGGTTAACTCCATAAGAACCTGAAATTGAAAATGAGGTCAATTTGCTGATGACATCTTTATCAATATTAAATTCATTTTATTCTATACCATAAGACAAAAATAACATAAAATAAATAAGCAAAGTTTTATTAAAACTTTACAATTTTTCTCTATTTGGTTAAAGAAAAATTTATATGCAAGAATACTAAATAAAGTACCGAATTAAGCCACACAAATGCAAGTCAAACAAGGGGATTACATACAACGGGCAATCTCTGGCACTAGCTGAAGAGATGCAATAATCACAATCACAAAATAGTAAGTTTTAGGACAAAATAAAATAGATCAAGGAAAGGTAACTTTTAACAGATACTGTGGGAGGGAAACATAACAACATGTGAATTAATCTCTCCCACTTACCTAAAATAAGTCCTGCCATGGTACTAAGGTAGCCTGTGCCACTGCCAAGATTGAGGAAAGATTGGCCAGGGTGCAAGTCTAAAGATTCCATCACCTCCGAGTAGATACATGGGGCAGACAGATGGAGATTCCCATGCTTCCATGCTAAAAGAAACAAAACAAAGATGACACATCATGCACATGATACCTTGAATCAAACAGATTGCTGCAATAACCAAGTTTTTAACCTGAGCCTGAAAACATGTGCAGACCCTTCTAAACATACATTATACTATTATAAACCAAAACTATGAGACTATAAGAGTCACACTCTTAATTCTCAACTTTTTAAAACTAAATATATTCTGGTATTATTTCCTAAAATACACATATACTCAACATAAGTACATACATGACTAAATTAATTTTTTTAAAAAGCTACAGTGACATCAGTCCATCTAAGATGTTATCACTTTCATCTCCAGCATGCTATATCAAGCATCTATTGATCACTTCATTATTGTTAATAAATATCTCATAAATATAAATGGAAAGTATCTCATAAATACCCAAGTCCTTGTATGCATTGCTCCTGTGTTCTGGTAAATAATAGTCTGCTCTGTCCACAGCCCTGAATACTTTCTCAATGAGTGGAGTCTTTATGTAATCTGCTTCCATAAGGTTGTCAATTAAATCGTCATTGCTTTCGCCAGCACTCACAGCCCCTCCCATGATGGAATAGTATCTACAACAAAACAGCACTGTCTTTTTAATACACTCCACACATGATATAATTTTGTTCAAATATTGGTGAATATATTTTTTCCACTTGCAAGATATACATTTTCTAGCTGAGCCAATAAACCATGAAGGGCAAGATTTTTTTGGTTTGTTTAACTCTGCCATCCTCCATGCAGATTTCAGCATTACAAGATGAGCAATAGTTATCTGCAGTATCATGTATGCAAAATAAGTACTGTTTGTTTAAGGAACACTGCACATCAAAGATTACTAGTAGTCTGATATATTACACCCCATTTCCATAAAGTTTTAGATCGATCTATCCCTGTGGGGAGTCTCAGTAGATTACTGTCAGCTTGGCCAGCTTAAGCGTCTGTCCCGCCTACTAAAAGCTGTAAGGGGGTAATTAACTATGGTGTCCGCTCGGCTGACTGCAATTTAGCCTGAACCCCCAGGGAGTTAGGTCGACCTAAAACTTAATCTTTAGATCGATCTAAATCTCTGGGAAAGCAACCATAGACTGCATTCAGAACAGATGATCCACGGACTAACTAATCTGCCGAATAAATATGGCTGACCCACTTGCCTACTAAATATGGCTTACCCAATTCAAAAGCAATGGATCATCAAGACAATAAAATCTGAAATCTCTACCTTTCTTTTAAAGAAAGAGAAACAACATCCTGCTTCAGGACAAAATCTCACATTCAAAACATAAATAAGTCATTATGTTACGATTATCCCATCACAATTCAATGCCATCCTTTTAATGATAAAACAATACCAATGACAGAATTTATTTCAGAAAAGAAACTTGACTGCTATAACGTTTTACAGCACTTTATCTCTTACAAGAAATTGGGGAACAATGCCCATGTCTACAGATCAGTTACTATTAGCTTCAGTAAAGTCAATAACATTATCCCTTCTGCACCAAATTGTTCTCATGTGATCAGAAGTTGACATCATGCAAAGCATTTTTTTAGTAGTAACCCAACAATGTGAAAAAACTTTGAGATATGGTATGTGGACTTCATTAAAAGCATTGGTATGACTTGACATAACTGAAACATGTACAACAATGGCAATTAGTTCAAATATATTAAGGACTATGCAAGCCCTAATATTCACTACATAAATGATAATAATAATAATAATAATAATAATAATAATAATAATAATAATAATAAGACCAAAGCTATGTACAGCACTGCAAGGATTCACATATATTTAGCCCTTTTAAACCGTATTAGTGACATTAATGATCTAAAAATTATGTTACTTTTATATGATATGACATCATATATATGATATGACATGAATTTTAAGAAACTCCTAGTTTACAGAAGCAGTAGCATATCACCAAGTAGAATAAAATAAACTTTGGTTGGTAAAATGTACATTCAAATAACCAACTTTCCTTTTAAAGGACTTGAATGCTGTACTGTATATATAACTCTTTCCCAACAACACCTGTTACAGACGTAAAGGTGACTTGGCAAGCTCTTCTCAGTATGAAGAGGTATTTCCCAACCAATGATGGAAAAGGAATTAAATCATCACTTTATAGAACCACACACATACACTTAAACACACACACACACACACACACATGATGTTCAGGGCATTTAAAGGTGAAATCAATAACGGACACATGGCCACAAATAAAAGCTGACAGAATTTGCACACATATTTTCCAATGGTTTTCTCTAAAGTTCTGTCAAATCATGGTCTATTATACAACAGAACCTGTTTTGCTCATCACATTCGTAATGCTTTCAAAGACGACATTCCTGGAACATGATCTCACCGTTATCGCTAAAAATTTAACCTCACCTGACATGGATTCTCACATTGTTTCTAGTCTTACATTACATCATGCTGTGCCAAAAGTCTGGTTTTATGCTATCTTGCTTGATTCACATTTAAGATTGACTAGACTGTTACTTTGGGATGGTCAATGGTTGCAGAAATTTTGTGAGTGTTTAAAAGATGCATATAATGCCAAATTTTGTGCAATAAAACCTGACCAAATGCCACCAAATAGTTTCAAATAGCATAACTTGAAAAAAAAGCACTTAATATTTCCAGAAAATAACATTTGAACAGTTATTTTTCTGCATTTTTCTCTATATTCAAACCCCTACACTTGCAAACCCCTATGGGACTGATGAAGAGTAAATGTAGGCGAGGAATGACAGTTCAAAGACTATTGAGCTCACTTGGACACCCACCACCTGGCAACCCCATGGTGATTCCCTGTGACTGATCACAAGAGCAGACAAAAAATTTTTCTCCACTGAAATATATGTATACATATATATAAAGAATAATATATATAGCTTTGCAATTTAACATGCAAAACCTAATATACACCTATCCGACAATACAGCAAACAGACTTGATTTAAAAACAAGTTAGACTTACTTTATACCCGACACCTGCAGAAACCCCCCCTTTTTTTGAAGCAGTCATCACAAAGATTTTAAGTCTTAACAAAAAGTGGTGTATATATAAACTCAGTCATATAGATCTATATGCCATACAAAATAATAAATAAATAAATAAATAAATAAATAAATAAATAAATAAAGGTGTTACTGAAAACTATGACAAACAAGATGACAACCTATTCCATGCACCTATAAGTATCCATACTTGTTCAAGTCCTTCCACTTATATTCACCTTCTTTGTGTATAGTGCCTCAAGCTACCACAGAGCTAACTTAGCTCATTAGGCACTGATATAAAGATGTAGTTCTAGTTAATTTGTATTGCCATTATTAGTGCGAAATAGATCATGTATTCAGTCAGACTGTCATTACTGAATTAGACATTTATGTCTTAAAATTAACTGACACAACAACAATTTCCTTTCTATGGAATAAACCACACTGACTGCTCATGAAGCAGAGGCTATAAACCAGTATATGGACCAAAGACTACTTCAAAAGGCTGCAAAAGAAAAGTCAACTATGCAAAGACAATCGAAAATGTGAATTCAAAAACAGGTCAATTCTGCCATATTTTCCTTTTACTAAGTACTTGTTCACTTCATGCTAACTTTGGCAGATCAAACAAACATGCATGCTGCAAGCATACATTCTAGACAAATATCAATCACACCAAAGACCAAAATTTAGTTCCCAACAATCCTACCTTACAATGACATGTTATGCTGGCAAAAGTTGTGAAAGAAGTTCTGAAACATATAAGGTGAAATACAGTGTATCTGTTTTAAGAAGAGTCTAAAGTGTGGCTTGAGCACTAGGTCTAAAGTTGTATTTAAAAGTATGGTAAGTTTGTAAGGTGTAGGTTGTACATGTGTCATATATAGCTTGCAGAAAAAGGGCAGCATTAGGTACATTTGTAAAGCGCAGCTCTGGAAAGTCAACAGGCTAAGCTTCAAAGCTACAAAAGGAACTCGAATATATATTTGTTACAAATGGAGCATAAAGTGTTGACATAACCTCCACGAGTCAAAGTTTGCCAATTTTATGATCTACACAATGTGTCGGTGGTGAATTTTCATATTTATGGTTGCTGACTTGCACGAAATATTGCATCCCATTTTACACTTTCTAAAGAAAAAAAAAACGAGGCATTACTTTTCAAGCACTTAAAAAAAGATTCATAAAAAACGAATTACTGTGTGTGTGTGTGTGTGTGTGTGTGTGTGCGCTCGTCGGAGGGGAGGGGAGAGTAGTTCGAGGGCATCTCCCTCGATCTCTAGCAAGCAATTGTCATTTTTTTGGAGCTGATGCATGAATGGTACATAGAAGCTTTGTCCTAATATGAGTAGGGCACTATCAGCACTTAAAAAGTAAGTTAACGCTATTTCTTTATGCCTTAAAATCTCGTGGTTATCTTGCAAGTAGCTACTTGAATAATACCTATGTTCACAATCACAATTAACATGGTCTTCGACGCCATAATCGACTAGAAAAGTGCACCGCATATATTCTAATGTGTGCCTCCAGAACATGCTCTGACGCTAGCATCTCATACAGGACAAGTATATTTGCTTGTATGAATACTCACGGTGACAACGAATGCTGTATTTCTGTGCAATGTGTTTTTTCTTCGAATGTATTTTCCTGTCAGCTGAGACGGATCGTAGACTGACGTCACGTCATAACATTGCGGTGCATTGTGGGGTAAATCACTTGTTATTTACGTTTTTTATTTCTTTAATATATCGTTAGTTATGTCTTTGTTTAACGTCATATAAACTCTTGATAAAAAGTGTTTATAAAATACATATGTTGTTCACTGATTGCTTTTAATATTGATACAACGAAGTCGAAAGTCAATGTAGATATACCAGACACAAAAGCTGCATTTGATAGAACAGCAGCAAGTGAGCTGTTCCAGTGATACCCCACCAATTTTATGCAAATTAACGTCTCGTGGCTTGTAATGGCGCTCGATCTGTGAAATCGGTAAGGAAATTTTTACTGTTTCCTTCGATTTTATATTTCAAAACAATATTGCACACTTTTAATCGATGTTGTTATACAAGATTGTTCATAGTTCTTTACTTTGGTGTATGTTGAGCAGTGATGTAAGTAATCTGTAGCTTAAAATTTGATGTTGAAAGTGTAGTTTTTGGTCGACTTCTCTTTTCGTGGGTATGACTTTTTCGGGAACAGCCCCAAGTAATAGACTGAAAAATCGACTTTGACATTTACTTTTCAAACCGAGGAGATGGTATGTTTATTAGATAATTATGTTTTATGGCAGCTTAGGTGTGTGTTTTCTTGTTTTGCCGTTGTTGAACAAAGTAAAACGCGAGAAACGATCGTTCACATCATGTTTCCATCAATAACGTTACCAGCGAAAACGAGGCGACGTTTTTCAGATGCTGCGAGAAAGTTAATGATAATGAATAATTTCTGTTTTGCAATAGGTCGTTTTAAACAAAAAGTGGGATGGTAATTTCACTTCTGTTATGCTTTTGTACCCGTGAAAAATGTGTAAATAACAAAGTGGAATTGATTAAAGAATTGAATGTCAATCGTTTTAAATGAATCATGAATTTCTTTTATCATGATTTCCAATGAAAGCCATTTTAATATAAAAAATCATTGGCGTGGGTTAAAACGCATTTAGAAAGAAAAATACTCTTCAGATGTTGGAATTGAAATTTCAAATTTCTCCATGCTTTCTTCAGAATTGCATATACCATTTAAAGTAAAACATTTTAAAAGAACTGTAACAAAAAACTAAATGGTACTTCAGTTTTATTCCTTTTCTTTTTATGAATCTACAATGTTATATATTCATCTTCAGTTTTGCCAGTTTAAGTGCAAATCCTGTCACCTTTTAAGAGTGTTTTTTTCCTTTTTGGTTACAATTTTGGAAATAGTGCTGAAAGATAAGGCTGTTTTGTCACAAGTTGAAATAGCCCAGGTATTGCTCATGCACAATATATCTTTAATATGTATGTGACCTAGCTTGCAGATAGCCTGTATATGTGGTTATTTCTATTTTTAGCTTTAGCTGTTTAAGACTTAAGCACAGTTAGGTTTAAATACATCAGTTACTCTGCAACTTTCATGCAATCATTTTAGGCTTCATAAAAGTTGAAATAAGCACATATAAAAGGTCACTAAAACATTTTTGAAACTGATGACTTTTGATATTTTGTTTCAAATTATTGATTAAATTTTAAGGTGAAAATCAGTTTTAAAGGACAAAAATATAAGGTGCAGCAGCTGAAAAAACTCTTTGTAAATTGAAATCAAATCTAATTGATTTCTGTAAGGCAGTAATGCTGTAGTGGTGAGAGGCAGCAGTATTGATTTTTTTACTGGTGTATGTATGCAAAACTATTAATATTGAATTGTGAATGACGTTGGATGGTTATCTATGGGGAAGACGAAAAAGAAAGGAAAAATTCTTGTACAAATAGCCAAATTCTTTGCCTTTTGATTGTCTTGTAACAATTGAAGTGACAAGTAATGTTTTTATTTATCCTAATTTAAGGTTGTCCTTGAAGCACAAACCATATTATATGCATCTTTTTGAAAGCTACATATATGTTAAGTATCACAATTCCTGCTGTTTGTCAGTATAATTTTAACTGTTCTTAGATGTGTTATTATAAATGAGTTCTTATTTATCATTATTATTATCTTTTTCAAACTAAATGAGTTTTATATTTATTAAAATTAAAAAAATTAATTTAATGTTATAAATTTAATCTCATATATACTTCATGTGCTTATTTGCCTGCTAATCAGTTATTGTATGTTGAATATTTCATCTATCAATATGTGACTTTTTATGAATGTAATTTTGTCCACTAATGAAATACATTGCTCACATAATCAAAAATTTTATGTGAAATGTGCCTCCTATTTTTGTGACTTGAATTATAATCAAATCGGCTACTTTATCATATGATTTAATTGTCAACAGTTGAATTCTTTTGTTTATAATATATATAAATGAAATATAAAGTAAAGGAGAGGCTATGATAGGAAAAACTGACAGCTGTAAAATTGCACCTCAAGGGCGGAGTAAGTTACTTTCAGCGAAGGCTTAACTTATTTTACTATTCGAGTTACAGCATCCATGTTTTGTTTGATTTAGTCATTACCATCATGTCTCTATGTGGGTCATATATGATAAAGCATTTGGAATATAAGACAGCAGATGAATATTTGTTGAGTTTTGGATAGTAAGCAGATAGGGCACTAGGAAAAACAATTTGCCATATAACAAATAATGCACAAACAGAAAAGAGAAATTCTTATACATAAAGGAAGATATTTGATACTGATAATTTTAGTATCACATTACTCAGTTTGCTTCCTTTAAAAATAAATATATACACGTTGCCCTTCAATACGAACAAGCACATCTTTACTAGTATGTTGTAGATGCAGGTGCCAACCCAACAAAATGTAAGAGACTGCTTTCTCCTTGTCTGCTGAGAATGGTCACTATTGCATATTGTGTTACACCCATTTTGTTCTGCAAGTAGACCAAAATAGTTGTGCCCATTGTAAAGAATAAAAACAGTCTCTGATATATAGAATGTGCCTGTCCCTTCCCGTAGACATGTTCAGCTTTGTCCTGTCGCTGAATTACATCACAGCGGGGTACATTCCAAGTTAGAATTATCAGATTTTGTAAGCCAAGTACAAATTTAAGTTACTTTAATGGTAAATTTTGCAAAATGAATTAATAAATAATTAATTAAACAAATAAAATGATTAATAATAAGAAGTAAAATAATGATAACTATAAAATAATTAAATAGAATATCAATGACAAAATAATGATAAAATGCTTAAATGAATAAAAATGAATAAAAACAAATAAATTATAAATAATAAAGATTAAAAAAGTGTTTTGTATTTTCTTTAGTCAGATAAGAATATATGTTAAGCATTTGATCATTTTATGGAAATTATTTAAAGAAACTATAAGGTGTGGACAGTGGCCATTATCTAAACGCCTGTGAAATGAAAATAAAATTAACTTTGTCATGTATCCTTCTTGGAATGAATTACTCATGTTTGCCTGTCACTGGAAAGAAACCATGTCAGTGCCCGTCTAAGCCTTTCATAAGTATGTTCTTTAAGCGTAATTTTTTATTAGCCTTTGCTAGATGACAGACTTAAACATCATGAGAGAAAAGAACCTGTCTTAATCATATGATAAATACCTCAAAAACAGCTTATATTTTCTTCTTACAATTACTAGACCCCATGTACCATTGTTCTTTTTTGAAAAAATAGAACTTTCTTTCAACATGTGAATTCATTACTGCATTATGGATCATGCTGAAATGGTTAAATATATGTAATATGTCATCTGTTTGTAAAATAATCTTTTGCTCTGAATAAGTGTATGCTTAAATCAAGTTTTTACATAATGCTTTTTAAAGTCATTTAGTTTTAAGGTGTAGTATTTGGATAAACCTTGAAGGGAAATGTGCAATACAATAAAATTGAATTTTGCTTTTTATTAGGAAATTTTGTTTTGTGGCACAATTGGAAAATGAAGCTCTCTTAGTCTAAAAGTGGCATAATTTATAGATATTACCCTGAGACCTTTTCTGTATAGATTGACTCTTTCCAGTGAAGAACTATCATCAAGATGAACAACCAGCAACAGTTTTTACAGCAGCAGGGGCCACAGCAGCAGCCACAGCAACATCCGCCATCTGTTCCCCCATTGGTTCAACATCCTCCTAATGCCCAGCAGTTCATTGCAGTGAACCAGGGGGGAGGTGTCCAGCAGGGGGCTTTGGACCAGCCCCTCATAGGTCAGCCTCTTATAGGACAGCCTATGGTGGGGACCAGTGGTAGCTTTCCAGGTGCTGTGGTGAGCACTGCTAGTTTCCAAGGAGGAATAAATCTTACTATATCAAATGGTAAGTAAGGAGATTGATTTAGACATACAAGACAGATAGATGGCCTAAGGTCTAGATATCACTTTTTCTTTGCATGTCAGATTTGTATGATCATTACAGTATCATGGGTTAGATGCATAAGCCTCGTTATGTTTTTTGTTAATGTGTCAGAATACGTTTAGTTTTGTACTTTTAGATTTGTTTATGTTTTAAAATTAAGTTTATTTAACTGATCTTTATTTTTTTTAATCTGTATATTTTTAAGTGTTACCTAAAGATTGAAATGAGGCAGCTTTGAAAAAAATTATTTTAGATGGCATGCCAGTAAAATGAAACCAGTTTTGTAGTGAAAAGATTCCTTCACTCTATTTTAAGTTGCCCAAAGCTGCTTTTAAGTTCATGGATGCATATCCTTTTAAATATAGACATTCCTGCTGATTCTGCTGATGTCATAAGTTCGGTAGATATTTCAGTCTTTAGCACAATTCATTACATGCTACAGGAGTAGTGCAATAATCATAGAGTTCAATATGATTTTTTTTATCAGCTATTGCCAAAGCTGCCATTATCTAATATCAAAATATCAAGAAAATTATGTTAATCAAGAAGAAAAGCTTGAGTAGACAGGTCTTTCAAAAAAGAAAAATTACAACTTTTAATGTTTCAATTAGTTTACATTTCAAAAGGGAAGATAAAGTTTTATCACATGATTTCTGACTCACTACATTTAAGTTCAGAATAAAGAAATATATCATTTTCACCTCTTTCTGTTTATTCTGTAGATAATTTTGGAGTAATAATGCAGTATGAAGATCAAGCTATTTTTTTTTTTTAATAAGAAAGAAAACTAGAATTTGTAGTCGCATTGCGTAGTCACAGAGTGGGTGAGAACTATCATGAAAAGATTTTTTTTGAGAAGTCAGAAGATACCACACATTTGTGCTTGGAAGCTTTCATTTCTAACATGATTTGATATATAATAATAAACTGGCTGTCATGATAGGTGCTTAACTGAAGGGGGTATCCAATATAATGAACCAGCATAAAGAAAATTGTTAAATGCTGTCCCATGTTTTCCTATGACAGATAAACATTGGATGGGGAGATATCACAAGTGGGCTTTCCAATTTCTGATATGAAAAGAAGTGAACCAGGAAGTGAATGATATTTTAACCAAACAATAAGTACGTGGTTGGTTTATGATATTCAGTATAGATTGAGAGAAATTTTCCAGAGAAGAATGTTATCTTTGTGGAACTTGAATTAAAACTTGTAAGTTACTCTTAACTTGTCACTGAAAGCAGTATTTGTTGATGTATTTTCATTCTCTCTATTACTGGAGTGTTTGCCTATTTAAAAGCATTTTTGAAAATAATACTGCAGGATGAGCATTTGTGCAAATAAAGATGATATTACAGGGTGAGGAGACCCAGACCCATAATGTGTTAAATTTTTTTACTGTTAGAGGTGATCAGCCCTATTATTAACATACCATAGTATGGTATGTAAATTAATTTATGATGCAAAAGGTGATTGGAGAGGAAGCCATTCATGTTGTAGATTGACAAGGCAAAGATGTAATACATTAATCAGGGCAGAAATAATAGATATTTTAAGAACATTGAAACATTGACATATTAGTTTCTTACTTTTTTTTAGCAAGTTAAAGGTGCTTTTTGAGACGAGTTGACTTTGTAGCAAATCCAACCAAATGCCACCATATAGTTTCAAATAGAATAACTTAAAAAATACCAAAGGACATTGTTATGTATCTTCCAAATATATTTGAACAGATATTTTCTGCTTTCTTTCTGTGCTATATGTATAACCCTGGTTTGTTTTCATTTGAATAATGATGGTATGGTGCATGCATCTGTAATGCACCATACATTACTTAATCATATGGCTGACTTTTTCCTACTGGGGGACAGATAAGTAGGTAAAATTTACAATTACAAACAAAAATGTGAAGAAAGTGCATTTTTAATGTCTTTTATGGCTGATGGACTGATTAATGTCGGTTTATTTTGGCATGCCGACTTTATTTGAGTTGTGTGAAATACTGGTAGTATTGATTTACATAGGTTAAAGGGAATCTTGCTTCATATGTAACTTAAAGTTTTTAACAAATACTTACAACATTGATAACCTTTACTCTCTTTTCTCCAACTTGGCACTGGTTTACCTAAACATGCTCATTTTAAGTCATTGGTTAAGTGCCTGTATATTATGCTTCTTTTATGGCTTCTGTAGTAAAAGTGTTGGGTTTTTCCCCCCAGGGGCCATCAATATTCGACCCTCTACCAGTGGGAGTGGGGTAGCTATGTCCAGGCCTGATGATGGCACCCCCCTTGTAATCCCTCAAACTGCTTTGGTGGCGGGTAAGGATCTTTTGGCTGTAGAGTGCTTTTGTAGCACCCACTGCATGTTTTAAGACTAGATAGTCATTCATAGTGATAAATTTTTATTTGTTTTTATTTTGCCTCTAGAGGTATGGTTTCAGTTTTCTTATTTGTGGGATTTTTAATGCACCAGCTGACTCAATGTTCTGAATATGCCTGGTTATGAGGAATATATATGTTTTCAACTTTTCAGCCACCATGGGTTCTCAGATGACTCCTGTGATGACTACTTCTGGTCTCCGCCTGCCCACATCACTACAGCCTGGCCAACTGGTCAACCTAAAGATTCCCAATGTCAGATATCCACCAGGTGAGGGGTATATCTGTGGTGGTTTACAATAATAATAATAATAATAGAAATAACCGCATTTGAAATATTAATAGTGAGACTTTTTTTCATATCTTTGTCAAATGAGAAAACTTCCCAGCATACATAAATTCCTTTTATATTGAAAATGTCTAAATGTTATGCTTTTCTTTTTCCAAAAATTATGCAGGTTGAATCCAGGTACAACATGGTTCAATCATCTATTAACATAAAAATTTAAAAACGCATTATATTCTAGGCTCTCAAGTAGTGCTGGCCCAGCAGCCAGTCCATACAATCAGACCGAGTGCACCAGGAGCTCCAGTGGGTGGTACCAAGCCAGTGCAGGCCAATGCTGTACCAGGGATGCCAGCCCAGAGTGTGTCTGTTCAACCTGCTCAGTCACAGCCTATCCCCCTAGCACCTAATATAGCTCCTCAGGTGCAGAGGACACCATCACCCATCGTGTCCACCACCAGCGCCACTAGCACCACCACCTCTGCGGTGGCACCACAGGTCAGTGTGGCACCGGTGGCACCAATCACAGCAGAAACGTCAACTGGGCTGGCAACAGTTGCACCTAGTGCTCAGACAGACGGTACAGATGGGTCAAAGTTAATAGGAGAACCACAGGTGAAAGTTGACAAAAAGGAGCCCCCAGAGAATGGTGAGAAAAGTGAGAATAAGATGACAACAACTAATGTAACTACTGCTGGTGCTAGTGCTGTGAACAAAACAGATACAATACCAGGGGATTTTGATGCCATGGACTCGTTAAAGTGGGAGAATGGGATTGGAATATTACCTGGAAGTGACCTCAAGGTAGGACACGACTTTCATATATACTTTCATAGATCACCCCTTGGTTAAAGAAATTTAGCATCAAATGGTTAAATATATCTTATTTGAAACCATTTTCTGGATGTGGATGATATAAACAGTTGTGTCAAAAATAGTAATCAGCCCACATTATAGTATATTATATTTTGCTTTTGCATGGCCCTTTATATGGATTTTCTTTTATTGATTAATCTTCTTGTTGGTAGTTCCGTATGAATGAATTTGGAGGACTAGAAGTAGTGACAGATGATGTTGATGTTGAGGGAGAGGATCTTAAGAAGGACATAATACAAGAAGAGGGGATGGATGCTGGGTTTGAAGACTTGGAGGGTTGGTATATTTTCTGTGCTGCTAAGGTATTCAGACAAATTGTAGTGTCAGCATCCACTGTTCCTGTACCCAGAAAGTAATATGCAAATTCAATACTTCAAGAGTAAATAAATTGACAAACAACGATAGCAGTGTTGAATTTATGTGCTGTTAATTATTTCATATAAATTGTTTTTTTTTTTTTTTTTTTTTAGCAATATTGTCTTTTCATTTACAGACATCAAGGAAAAGTTGAGTGTTAGCAGCACTGATGAGATATGTCGGTGTGAAAATTGTGGTTGTTATGGTATTGCCAGTGAGTTTTGTAATTCTGGCCGATTCTGTAGCAAGTCTTGTGTGGGCATGTATGCTAGCAAGTAAGTGCATCTTGAACAACCTTTGTTTGGAATACGGCAATGTGCCATGTTGTCATGTAATACCTGCATGAAACCAAATGCTTTAACAAGGTAACAAGATTGAGTTACTAGTTAAGAAGAAGTGCCAGAAATGTTCAAAATTTCAGACTTTTAATGTGAAATTGTTGCTAAAAGCTTACCCGATTGAAACTAATTTTGTTGGCCTTTAAATTTTGTCCTTAAATCTCAATATAATTTTGTACAACTCTGACCCTTTTAAATAACTCTTTTGCACTTGTAATATCAATTTAAAATTTTACTTGTCATGACCAAAAATTTTTGCCATTCAGAGCTTTCATGTGTGAACTCCCATTTTAAGTCATATAATGACAGTTTTTCTCTGAACTGATTGTATTTTGATGTACTAAATAGTTTCTTCTTTGATCTCAGATTGAATCTTGCATTGGTTTGACTATTGCTGTGTAATTGAGTGTTGTGGTTTGAAGAGTCAAACTAAATTTTTTATTATGGCATCTAAACAGTTTCAGTAACATAGATTTAAATGTCTTTTTAGGAGAGGTCTTCTTGCAAAGAAAGGGCTGATTCCCAAAGCAAACAGCGCTGAAGGATTGAAGCTAAAGAAAAGGAAGAGGGCTATGATGGCTAGTGTAGGAAAGGAACTTGTCACCCAAGCAAAATTTGCCAAGAGACAGGAAGAAGAGAATGTTGCTGCTAAGACCAATGGGAATGGACCTGGTAAGCAGGAACAAAAGAATGATGCAGTCATTCAACAAGTTAAACCTAATATTGAAGTGAATAACTCTCTGTATGCCCTATCATCATCTAGAGCTTTAACTTGCAGTTTCAACAACTTAAGAGGCAAAGGATGATTAAATGTGAAATGTTTGTTTTGATGGCAAACTATTTTAAACAGTTATGCCTTTTGTTTAAATCATTTGTTTACAGCATTAGTACATGTCATGATCTTGGAACTTAGACTGCACCCTGAGGTGTATTAATCAGTAGAGTTTTTGTGTATTGTTGCTTTTAGGAAGAAAAAAGGGTTTTAATTGGCAAACTTACATGGAGCAGGAAAGATCAGTGGCTGCACCAGATAGGTTGTTTGTAAATGTAGGTATCAGAATGTGGAATCAGTCTCTAATTATTGCTTTTGCAATAGTTACCTTTTACATTAAAAGGGCTAAGACTTGCCTCATTGAATTTTTTCAACCTTTCATGATATACAGCATATTCAAAAATCAACAAATGAGGTATTGGTGAAATGTTGTAGAAGTGTTAAGTTTTCACTTGCTATCATCCACACAGGCTTTTCCACAAAATAAGAATAGCTTCAGAGTTGGTATGAAGCTGGAAGGCATTGACCCCAAGCACCCATCATTGTACAGTGTTCTGACTGTGGCAGAGGTCTGCGGCTATCGTCTACGCCTCCATTTTGACGGCTACTCTGAATGCTATGATTTCTGGACTAATGCAGACTCTCCTGAGATCTTTCCAGCTGGATGGTGTGAGAAGAGTGACAAAGAACTACAGCCGCCTAAAGGTACATTTAAGCCTTGATTATCACATCTTCGCTTGTCTCTCATGTTGACTATAGTGTTTTCTTAGCTAGGCTAAGCAAAAGGACTGTGCGCAGCTGTATTCAAGCTATATGATGTGCTAGTCAGCCATTTTAACATATTTATTCTTGTATCAGAGCCATTGATATCAAAAGTGGATAAAGTATCAACATAGCAGTGTTTTAGTTATATTTTTTAGCACTGTGAAGCAAATGGGCATTATATTGCCCAAATACAAGGTGGTTGGTTTTTGACACTTCTGTATATGGTGCATTGGTCTGACCTCTGTTTATAAGCAACTTTTAACCCAGTTGAAATAATATGGCTGGTGGTTGACTTTGAACACCATTGTTTCCACTGTCCTTTTTTTGTGCACAAAATTTATTTTGTGGTGAATTTGCACATATGTTTTGAAAAATCGATGCAAGTCACTTCTGTTTTACCAATTCTGGTGGAGCTTGTGTGGTGGAACATGCACATTAACTTTGAACCAATTAGTGGCGCAGTATTATACTAGCCTTACTTTTCCCTCTTAGCTAACCAGTAGGTTGGGTTGCATTAACTTTTCATTTCAAACAAAACTTAACGTCCTTTTCCATTTTTTCCATTGATGACCAACCCAACAGGGCTTGGTAAGTCAAAACTTAGTTTTGTAAAAGCTAGGCAACATTTTTTTTTTTTTCTTTTTTTTTTTCAAAATGAAATGAGACAAAATAGACTTGAATATCTGGTATTTTCCCAGTCAAAAATATTTGAACATTCTTAAATGGTTGAACATTAAAAAAAAACAAACTTAGTACTAGGCCACTGCCGTGAAAAATAAGACATATGATACAAATAAATGTGAATCCACAATAAATCCTTGTTGTTATTCCTGATCTCAATTACAACAGAACAAAAGTAACTCTTTGGTTTTCACTGGTTGAGTTTCCTTGCTATGTAATGTATTGTATGAATAAAGGTAATTTGAGTCAATTATTTAGTATTTGACAGGTAATCCTGATTGATAACTGTCTTATTAATTATGTGAAGTTATAGTACATGTACCAATGCTGTTCTATTTAGGATTTACACCACAGACTTTCAATTGGAATCACTACTTGAAGTTGTCCAAGGCTTCACCGGCACCAAAACATCTTTTTAGTGTACAACAAGCAGCTGTAAGTGGATTTTTGTGTTAACACATATTCTTATAAAATCTTCCTTCCATGGACTTGAGCATTGTCAGTCAATTTGCAGATTGCAGCCAATTTTACTGTGGTGTTACCATTGATTGGCATTATGCAGACTTGAATATTGTCAGCATGTTAGTTGATTTCAGTCAATTCTTTCAATTAATGTCTGCTTACGTCTGATTTTACGTGCAGATATAAATTATTCATTATCATTTGTTCTGCCTAGAATACAGTTATGTTCAAAATTTTTCAATATCTTTCCAAAACTTTTTTTTTTTTGTAAAATGATATTGCTTTTGTTATAATACAGTTTTAACATGCTAAACTCCAATGTGTAGCATCACTGGCAAATCAGAAGAATTTTCAGTATTGGCAATGTAAAAAACAAAGCTACTAATCAATATCTTGTAATGCTATAAGAAGAAAAATGAGATGAAATATTAGACTAGAAGCCATTAAGAAGCCTTTACTGCTAATCATTGAAAATGCTATTTGTATCGTTTACACATCTTGACATATTTCTTTCCTTTACCTTAGTCTGTTACACCACATGGCTTCAGAATAGGATTAAAACTGGAAGCTGTAGACAAGAAAAATACAGCTTTAACTTGCGTTGCCACAGTGGCAGATGTGGTTGGCGATCGTCTTCTAATCCATTTCGATGGTTGGGAAGACATTTATGACTACTGGTGTGAACCCACTTCCCCTTACATTCACCCTGTGGGATGGTGTCAAGAGAATGGAAAGGCACTCTCACCACCAAATGGTTAGTTCTTCAACTCACATTTTCTGTGGTGTTTCCACCATTTATCTGGAATGTACCCTATCAATTATTAAAAAAAAATTTTTAGATGTTGAAAAAACAGTTAAAACAATTTATAACAGGAAATTGTAATTTCTCAAATGGGAAAATGGAACATTTTTTTAGGTTTGAATTTTGGATTTATTTCTAATGATCCCAACAAACTGTTTTTTTTTTTTTTTTTTCTCTAATATTCAGACTGTAAAGATGTGTCCAGTTTCACGTGGGAGGATTATTTACGACAAACCAAATCCCAACCAGTTCCCTCTAGAGCATTCAAAGCTGTAAGTATATGTCTGCAAATGAGAATATTATGGTAGCAAGACTTGTTGTATGTCTGTATTAACATTTTATTTTTTCATTTCTTTGTTTAAAATGTTCTAGAACCAACAAAGATTATTATTAGATTGATTTGAATGCTTAGCACTAGATCATAGTTTTTATTTTGAATATGTGAGAGAAAACACCAGTCTGAATCACCAGGTTACTATTGTAGGAAAATGTTTGCTCTAGGTTTGGGAATAACTGATCATCTGTTGGCTGTGTATGTGTGTGCATAAGTATGAAATTATATATGATTCCTTCTTTTTGTTATACCATTGTCATTTAGAAGCATCTTTAAAGATTTTAGTGATACTAGTCCCTTATTTTTCTTTGTTTGAAAAGGGATTCTGATTTCCATGAAAAGTTAAGTATTACTAGATGGTAATTGCTAAGATTTACAGCTAGGGCAACCTCACTTATATACTTTAAGTACCCGAGCAACCCTGAATCGTCAAAAGACACTATTGTCACACTTCAGCGTCCCCCTCTGAGATTTGAAGCTGGCTACAAACTGGAGGCAGTTGACAAGAGGAACCCGATCTTGGTACGGGTGGCTACAGTAGCTGAGGCTGAAGATTACCGTGTAAAGCTGCACTTTGATGGCTGGTCTGATGTGTATGATTACTGGGTGGACGATGACTCCCCAGATTTACACCCTGTTGGCTGGTGCAGCAAGACAGGACACCCACTGCAGCCACCTGTTGGTGAGTTGATGGTGGAATTGATTATGGACTCAAAGAAAAATTAAACTTTTATAAAGAAGAGTGCTAATATTTTCTGACTTAGACATTGATTTGTTATAAATTTGCTAAAGTGGGGATTTTAGAAAATGGTAATCATGGCAGTTAATAACTAGACATACCAGTGATGTCTTAACAATGAAAATAACTTGTATGTTGGACAGAGATGGCTAGAGTGCATTATTATGATACTTTCAACTATTTTTAGGTCCTGCAGACTTAATTGTGAATGAAGATGGCAGTGGGTGCCCCACTCCAGGCTGTAAGGGGATTGGACACATCAAGGGAGCCAAGTACATTGGACATCACAGGTGGGTGATACACTGTTATTGTACAGAAAGAAACATGGGTGTTCATTTGTGAACAACAAAATTTCTGTCTGATTAAAAATTGCTCTTATAGTAACTGTTTTTATTATGTACTAAATGAAGAAATGTTTTTTGTCTGCAAATGGAAAGGTACTTTAGGAGATATAATTTCTATGTGGTTAAATTTTATGACTACTCTATTAAATTAACAGGTTTTTAAAATTATTTTTAAATGAATCCAAGGTCTTTGGGAGAACACTGTCACAGTTGCACAAACTTGAACATTTACTGAACTCTTTTCTTTCAGTGCTTTTGGGTGTCCATACTCTAATCTGAATATGAACAAGGAAACCGCACTGGCAGACAGACTGGGACCTACGAGAACAGAGCTGGCAGAGATGAAAGCCAGAAAACTGAGTATTTCTCCTGATGAAAAGTGAGTTTCACTCACACAACAGTATATTATTAAAATAACAACTTTTGTAAAAAGCACAGTGTTAGGTTTAACTAAGTTGCCCTTATGTTAAAAATTCTGCGTTATGTTCATGGTTTTTTCCAGCACAGAAAAGAAATATACATAGTTTTACAAAATATAACAAAAAACTACAAGATGTGTAACACCCTTATACACTTGTATAACAGTAGCCATCTCTCTTTCAGTTTACATGTAAATAAAGATGTATATTAAACAAATAGAAATGACCAGCTATGCTTACTGTATTTCATGGTTGAAGCACTAAAAAAATGTCCATTGCTTGCCATTTTAATACTTGGCCAAGTAGCTGCAGCAGTATATTATCAGTATTTTTTTTTTTTTTTTTTTTTTTTTTGAAACACTTCTTTTGCCATTTACAAGACTGTTTTAAGTTGCTAATTTATTAATCTGGTTGAAGGTATTGACAGGTTTGAAATGACAAATTGTTCATAAAGAAGTGACGCAAATATGCAAATATTCCCTTTCATGTAGGAAGTGCCCCACTTCTGGTTGTGATAGTTCTGGCCACATAACAGGCAAATACACCTCCCATCACCGCATCTCTGGCTGCCCCCTGGCAGAACAGAACAGAATCAAAATGGAGGAAGAGGGTTTGATGAACGGAACAGGATACGAGAGGGATGATGACTATCAACCTGTGCGTCTTACATACAAAAAGCTGCACAACAAAATACCTGGGAAACGCGGAAGAAAAAAGTAATATTGTAGCTCTAAAATTGAAATTTATTAAAATGGAAGCATTATTATTATTATTATTATTATTTTTTTTTTTTTTTTTTTTTTATTTAATTTTTTGCAATGTATTAATGCATAAAGAAGTCGCTAGCTATTATCTTGGAAATTTGAGAAAGGCTCATTTTAGAATGAATTTGAAAAGAAATGTATATAGATGTATTATAATTGTATATTTTGATGTTTTAGGCATAAATTCCATGGAAACAGGCGTTTACTGAAGGAGGAATACAGAGAACCTAAAGGTACACCTCCTTTGGGATAAGTTATGATTAATTATTTTAATACAGCAACTCTTAAAGGGGAATGAAACTTACGTTGTAGAATGCATCCAATGCTATGTTTCACATGCTTATCCAATAGACCAGAGTGTATTTAAGAGCTACGTAAAAGGAGTGCACTGCATCAATGTAAAAATGACATATTAATCTTCAGTCACGTACAGGGCATTACAGAGATGCCCTGCTTTATAAAGTCTACTCCTCTATTCCAGACATGCATGCCCTCCACCAGGGTATCCACCAGTCAGTGTTTATGCCCCCGTCAGCCCCTACTCCCAACAAAGACATGCCCCTGTGCTGGGAGCAACATTCCAAACTGTTGCCTGGTGTAGACAAGATCCTGGGGGGCCAGGTGGCCAAGTGGAGCATTGATGATGTGGCCAACTTCATCAGGACATTGCCAGGATGTATGGAACAAGCTAATGTCTTCAAAGAAGAGGTGAGGGCTTTAGTTTTTTTACACAGTTCATTTTGACAGTGTACGACAGTTCAGTTTAAGTACAGATGCTTTGTTCAGTCATAAGCTTTTGTATATTTCTTCATTTATTTAATGTTAACTACTTACAACTTATATTGTATTTGCAGTGGACCAACACTTAAGAATTATTTGCTACATATTGTCTTTATTCAGTACTTATGTGATAATGGGCGTGCTTTGTATCAAGTAACAAGTTTAATATATTCGTTTTACAGCAAATTGATGGCGAAGCCTTCCTATTACTGAATCAGGCAGATATTGTGAAAATTATGAACATAAAGCTTGGCCCAGCTTTGAAGATATACAATAGCATCGTCATGTTTAAGAAGACTGTTGAATTATAGGTCATTGGTGGCTTGAAAAAGGTGCTTAGGCCAACACCAACTTGTTTTTACAGAGACTTTTTCGCCATATTGCCAGCTTGGCATTTCATAATTTAGATATCATATGGAGTATATAGAAAAGAGGAACAAGACTGCTCAAGTAGGACGTAGAGTGCTTGTATGTGATTAGACTTCTTTAATCTGGAAAGGAAGATAGAAGTGCTTCAGTTTCCATTGTTTTTGCCTTTCACTGCTTAAATCTTTATGCAGAGGTGTCTTAAATTGGAATTATGCTGCACATTTGTATATACATTTTAGTATGTACAGCATTCACAGTTGTGGAAGTAGAAGCAGTACCTATTAAATAGAATCATCAATATCAGTGAGAATGTGCTTTAATTTTATTGGGAGAAAACTGATAATGTTTTACATTTATTTACAAAACAAATCTTTTTCATTGGTTTATTATACCATTTCTATCTATATGAATTATAGCAATATGTAAAGGGAGTACTACTGGTATTTTGAACCATTGTGCAATAAACTGTCTCTAGATTATCTCGAGGTCTCTGCTTGTAGTTTTGCATAAAGGAATTGGTTGGTTTATGTAGTGGGTGTCAGTTTAGGACATGTCTAAACAATTCAACCACTTACTTGGTTATATTAGGATTTCTATAGTAACTACCAGTTTGTTTCCTTTTCAATGAAATCAAGTTATCATGTTTCTCTTTTGATGCTTGATAGTAATCTACATATTTCATTGTAACATTTTTTGAAGCTATTATTTAATTATTTCTCTAAGAGAGATTAAGTTTATATATACTTGAGGGGATTTATTGATGACAATTGTAAATATTTGTGGAAGAGGTGACTATCAATCTTTTCTCTGTACATATCTAGATAACCAATAAATCATTTTATCCCAGGAAATCAAGCACTACACTTTTTCTTTTCGTGTCACTTCCCAAGATTGCCTCTTTTGAAATGTACTAAAGTGTTATAAAATGACATACCAAACTACAAAAAGTTCATTTGTATGACTAAAATTGGCATGTTTTATACATGATCTTATAAATGGAACTTGAAAAACTCTGGATAAATTTACAATGAGAGATTTATTCTGTAATTTTAATATACAGAGATGTATCATTTGGTAAACTACAACCAAGCAAGTAATATTGCATTCATGACAGGTACATTCCAAGTTTCAAATAATAAATTTAAAAAAATTCTCTGTTCAGGTTGACTGCATGACAAATATACATCCTAAACTAGGCCAGTAAAGCAATTATAATAATTAAAAATATTTATAGTCAGTAGTCATAAAGAAATGAAATATGAATAATCATTATGAACTAATCCTGAAATGAGGGTGTACAGTGCTGATGTCCAATGGGTCATCTTTCATTCACTTTCTAGATCAATTTTTAAGATACATTGTGCTTCTGCATTTTTTCCACTGGTATATCTGATTTTGACTGACTGTTATTATGTTTTCCAAAAGCAATTTTACAGCTAAAGCATAGCAACATGTAAGATCTAAAACATTCAAAGGCAATTAAACAAATAGGAGGGAAAGTTAAATTGAAGAATCAAATGGATATTCATGAAGCAGACTGACAAAAAGTCATCACTAGTCATGGAAATGACATATCATTAAATAAAGTCGCACATTAATATGAACTACATTGTACAGTTCAGAAAAACTATTTATACAACCAGTACAACATGTTATTTTAGTTGTAAAATATCTGCTTATATAGCTATAATATATACATTGCAAAGATGATTGATATTTAAAAACAAACTTGAAATGAACAATGTGAGAAATTTCATAATGTCAATAAATATTTGATGCATTATATGATCCACAATGAATGAGGAACACCATCAAAGATCTGTTCAGATTCTATATGTACATAAAATTAACAAGATCTCTGTACCATTCCTATAACAGCAGTTGATATATGATCAACAAACGTGCACTTAGTCTTGTAGGACTCCTTAATGTAACTTAAAACTGGACTTACACAACATGTTCTTTAAATCTGTCTTTTCATAAAACTGCTCGATTGTCATAAGCTAGATATTTCTTTGCAAATCGCAGAGTTCATGATTCTTTTTTCTTCATTTAAAGATTTTTCTCCTCTGGTTTGCTGATCAATTTAACAGCCTTTACAGACATCTATAGAATCACTTCAAGTATCTGAAATTAAAAAGAAAGAAATTTTGGTCAGTTTGTCTAGCTAACAAAATTAAACACATTTTGGATAGACACATAATAAAAGTCCCCCCACCAAATTCTCTGCACACACATGGCCACACACAAATAAATATAACCTGGCTCCACAAGTGTGAAAGAAGAATAAAATTGCCATAACTATTTTCAAGGTCTGCCCCATTAACATCAAGATACATTTACATTATGTAATGTGTAAGAAAAATGTGAAGTGCAAATAAAAGGGAAAATTAGGATGAAGGAATTGCTTTTGAGCTAGAATATATGTTCCTCAATAATTTAGTAAAACTATTTTTCTTGTATGAAGAATTTGGAATGGCAAAAGTGGGCTGTGCAAGGATGACAGAAAGTTTGCACATGTGACTGAATGTGTGCAGATTTAAAGTTCAGATTACAAAGAAGACAAGACTGGTAATGATGGGTTCATGATTGAAACATTAGGTGACCAGTACAGGATATAATACTTAAAGGCTGCACACAAATCAAAAAAAATTCTCCACAAACATGCTTCTGTTTAATGGTAAAGAAATGACCAAAAGAGAAACTGTGATCACCCAAGGCAGTATTTGTTTGGGAAAAATTCATTCGTGGTAAAGAAAGCATGGTGTGAGGTTGACTGTGGAAAAGTAATGTCTGTACACAGATGGTTCACACTCTCAATAACTCGGTCATAGGGTGAGGGTGGGGATGACAATGTGAACAGCTATCAAACCTGCAAACAGCCCTATCACCCAAGCTAAGAATGTTTTTTATTCAGGATGTGGCTGATAGCAGCTTACCTTCATCCTGACTGCTGGAGAGAAGACAACACACAACAATTTATATCAACCACAGACTTATAAAAACACATAAAACAATACAAGACAAGACAACAAAGGGGAAAACAATGATAATCTAAATTGCCCTCTGAGTGTTACCTTTGTTAAAAGTTGTTAGAATGTTAATATGTACACATGATGATAATATGGAAAAGGAGCAAAGCATACATTTTACTCAGGGAAAAGAAAGAGTAGAACAGTGTCCTGGGTAAAAGATACCACAGTGATGTTTAGTAACAGCTCAATGAGATTGATGTCTCAATTCCTGTTGTAATAATGCAAAGAACTGCCTTCAAAAACAGGTGAATGGTGATGGCATTTTTAAATTACCAACCACATTACAAGTCATCTAGCGATATCAAAGGGAAAACTGAAAATGTGCAGTGTAAGTAACATGCAACTTTTCAATTTATTTTGCTGTTTGCAAGCTAACGCAGTGTTCCTAATGTAATATTTAACAACATTCATGCAGCGTGTCCTTACTTAGCTGCCCAGTCCGTCCTTCCAGTGACCTGCACCTGCTGCCCTGACCGGACACCTGCCGAATTCTTATTAAGTGACGGTAGCACTGTGGGCTGCTGTCTTTTCCAGCCTCCAGCTCCATAATCTGAAAAAAATAAGGGTTAACAAGAATTAGGAAGAGATCAATGTAAGAAACGTGTATTAAAATCAGGCAATTCAAAAGTCCTCTTTATTAATCAACTTTGATTTACAAATCAATCCTGAACTTCAGGCAGGATTTTGAGCATGGTAATATTAGCACGAAAAATGAGCATGCTACCCTTGTAAATCATGAGCTAGAGGATAACATTAAGGAGATATGCACAGAAACTAAATATAAAAGGCATTTAACCAAAAATGTGCCAACTAAAACAAAATAAAAAGGCATGACTCACTGTTTTTATTTGCAGAGCCCAAGAAGGAGGGGACATAGCCTGTTGTAGTGCCCCCTGCATTAGCTGTGAAGGAAGAAAAACAAAAAGGTGCAACCATCATAAGCAGAACAGACACCAAAATGAAATTAATTAAATTATCCATTATGTAATACACCGTTTAAAAAAGACACGTCAAAGCAATCCAAAATAAATTAAATAAAGACACAAACAACATGACAAACAATACCTGAAATATCACATCAAAATAGTTTTTTATTATTACTATTTTTTTTTTTTTTTTTTTTTTTTTTTTGCATGTAATACTTCTATCAAAGGTATATATCAAAGGCATAAGTTTATAGAAAAACCTTTAACACGTGAACATTGCTTTTGCTGTACAGCACCTAGCTTGTTTAACCCAGCAGTCACTGTTGTTGTTACTTACCATTATTTGTCCTGTTAATGTTCATGGTCCCTACATTGGCTTTATTTGTCCCCCAAGTAGAGGCACTGTATTTGGCACTTTCTCGTGTGTTGATACCTTAGGGGAGAGAAAGTAAAATGGTGAATACTGCTTTAAAGTTAGATTATCTATTTAAGCTTTACATATTTTTAATCTTTATTTTTGATTGTTCCCAAACACCTTAAGAAAATGGTCAGACTCTTCAATGTGCTACTTCTTTACAACTTTACACATATTCTGGCTATTACACCAAGATGGTGATAACAAATGAGTTTTGGCATAGCTTGATTACTACTGTCAGTTACCTTACCTGGTAGATACCTGGCCTTGTTCAAGTAATGTTGCTTTGCTGAAGATGCTGAGGATCTCCCAGAGCCCATTCTACCAACAGCACCAACTGGCTTGTGGACAGGCTTCTCTTTAAGACTACTGCAATACACATAGTATGAATAGATATAATATTCAACTGTTTTATTTAGAATTTCAATGCACAAATAAACCAAACTATAATATTCACCTCCTTCAAGCAGTGGTTTGAAAACATCTACCAAAAGAAAACTTACTTTATCGATCTTTATTGTTAACATGCAAGATTAAATTGTCACAACAGTTTATATTATAAATGTTGCTGATGGCATTGGCCAACGCACATGAGAAAAATTACAAACATGCCAAAAAACTGTCCGGTTTACACCTGCCATTACTAACTAGCCTTAATGAGGACTAATCTTGTGCACATTTCCATAGACACCATTCACCATTATTTACCTCAAGAAGTCATCATCCGTCTGTTTCTTTCCTACATGAGCCAATGGCTTTTTGTTTATACTAGAACTAAAGTCCATGTCATCCCAGTCATCCCAGCTGTCATGACCAGCACCCCAGCGCTTCCGTGATGTACCACTCTTTTTAGTTGTAGTAAATTCCTGCAAAATAATAAATAAAATAAAATAAAATAAAATAAAATAAAATAAAATAAAATAAAAACATGCTCAATGGGAAAACACCAAAAACTTATTTGACTTCAACACTTCAGAAAACACAAGTAAAATAATTTTTGGAAATGTTCCATTATTTGTAATAATTTTTTTAAGCATAATACAAAATGCATACATCTTCACATCATGAATACATTTAGGTGCATTGGTCAAAACAAATGTAAAAACAAACTTACATTTGTTGTCTGTTTCTGTGCTTGGTTAGGTATGGCAGGTAACACATTCTGTTTCTGCTCTTGTAAAGGCCTGTGCACTTGCTGGGGGGCCTGATGAGAAGACACAGTGTTCCTCTGTTGCGGTGTTTGTGTTGTATTAACTCCAAGATTCTGACCAACTTGGAAATAAGGATACCGAAGTGCCTGACTTGCTGTTGGCCGTTTCTTAGGGTCCCAGAGCAAGAGATCTCTCATGAGACTGATAGCGTCATTGCTAGCATTTGGGATAAGTGTCTTAAGATTGGTGGGAACACATTGTGGCCACCTGAAGTTCATGGCTGCTGCTAATTGATGTCCCTCTGGCCAGTCCATCTGAATGAATCACAGACAAAAAATTCATTAACAACTATAAAAATTGAATCTCATTAAGTATGATAAATGGTAATTATTAACATACATTAGAAAAGATTTATAAAAATTGATGAATGACAACTTACAAATCAGGCAAAAAAACAACAGATATGAATTAGTTTGAAATCAAACTTTTTTGACATCTAAGGAATAATTACAATTTCAGGTTAACACAAACCTTTGTTGGCGTGCCTAGGACAGAGCAGATTTTAAAAATCTCGTCAATTTCACTACTTCCAGGAAAAAGAGGGCGTAACGTGTACAGTTCCGCCATGATACACCCAACTGCCCACATGTCAATAGGGGAGCTGTAATTGGTGGACCTGAGAAGGACTTCTGGGGCACGATACCTGACAGAAAAAAATATTTTCAATTTGAATATTTGAACCATATTTTGGTGAATTTTTTTTAGCATGTACAGTGATAACTTATATTTCAGTTCTCTTTAGGTAAGGAAATCTTGAAACACTTTGCCAAAGTGTGCCATATGCTTAATGACATATGTTAATATAACTGTAACCAGAAAACAAATCATTACAACTATTACAATATTGGTAGTACATAAATACCATAAAAATAAAAGAAAAATGTTTCATTTGCATACCAATTTTTTTCAAACTCCAACTATTATATCAAGCAAGATTCTCAAAATCTGAATGACAATATGAAACAACAGCAAATACACAAGGTGCTAGGTTACAAAACCAAGCTGCTGCGGCGCCATGGCTACAACCAAGCATTTTTTCCTGATAAGGTCAGTTCAGTTTCTTGTATTATATATCACCACCCCAACACCTACAGTAAGTGCTTAGTATTAAAAATCAATAAATATAAATCATAGCTTGCACCATATACAAATATTAGTATTGTTAGCAAAAAAAAAAAAGAAAAACTAACCATCGTGTAGAAACATAATCTGTGTAGGGAGGTCTGGAGCGGATTTCTCTGGCCAAGCCCAAATCCGCAATTTTTACCAGTTCAGGCCCCGTGCATAGGAGGTTTTCAGGTTTCATATCTCGGTGGAAATAACCTGGACAGTTATAAAGCAAGGATTATAAGGTGCACCATGCACACAAATTGCAACCCACCACATGAACCCATGTGTGCCACCGAGTGTTGTTGGGAGCATGTCTCAGCATTAGTTACGACCACTTTTTGTTTACAGTAAACAAGGATGGTAGCCATGGCAATTGAAATCAGCAAAAAAATTCATTGAGTATGATCACACAATGAAACCATCTGGGACTTTCAGTAATTACTGTAATTGATTTGCTGTGGTCATATCATAGACATGCAACCAACTTAATCCGGTTTTTAATTCATTATCTGTAAAGCGAAGCAGTCTCTCATGCTCACAATAATTTCCACAAAAACCAAAAAGATGTATGCTGGCTGATTGCCAAAGCCTTGGGGATGGTTAATTATTTTCATTCCCTGGGGACTCACAGTGTGCATGTGAAACCATTTCCCTTTACTGTGCAACACACACTATGCATTAGCCCATGCCACACACTGAATACAAAGACATCATTTTTACCATCTAGTGGACACATAGTCAGTGTAAGGTGGCCGTGACCGTGTCTCTCTGGCCAAGCCAAAGTCTGCTATTTTAACTAAATCTAGGTCTGAGGTCAGAATGTTCTCTGGCTTTAAATCTCTGTGGAAAAAGCCTGTTAAAAAGAGCAACATTTAACAGATTTATGCTACTTCAATATTTATTCATAATAGACTGGAAAAGACTGTTTGTCGTACTCAATTTTCTCAATAAGCTTACCTTGAAAAAGTAGAAAAATGAAAAAAGGAAAATAAATGAATCGAAGAAAGACAGGCAGAAACAAAGAAATATCTTACCATGTTTATGCATAAAAGCAAGCCCCTGCATCACCTGATATGTAATGTTTCTAATAGCAGATTCAGGAAAGAGTTTGTCTCTGAAAAAGTAAAAGAAAAATGTTACTATTAAGATTTCAAAGGTCATAAGTCAAAAAAAAAATCAAGAGAAAAAAGCTGGATGGGTATCACTGATCATTCCAGTAAAAACAAATAAGCCAAAACTGGGAAGTTCACAGAAAATAGGTATATCATACAGTGTTAATAAAAAAACAACACATCATGTAAAATCATTTACTTGAATCATATATCCAGCTGACATTTAGCAGAATACTAAGTGTCTCAGATAGCAATGTATGATTTATCTTTAATAATACTGAAGTTAATTTTTTGCACACTTATTGCAGTTGTCTTGCTAACAGGGAAGGACTGAAATTGACAGATATAACTTAAAAATTCAACAAGTGTGTGTTCAATCCACCAAAACATTAAACAAAAGATTGTCTTCATATATCACTCATACTGTTGTAACTGTTATTGTGAGTTTTGGATACATGTAAATAACCAGACAGGTATCAATATGTATGAGCAAGCATCCAGCACCCTTTTGCCTACCGTCTCCCCTGACACTGACAACACTAATACAATTTCCAATTGAGCAGATATTGATTTGCCAGACTGTGTGCATGGGTGTGTGTCACATACAGGTTAATGTGCTGCAAATCCAGCCGATCAATGCAGTGAGTGATGTTGCTGTCCGATATTAAAACACTTTGATTGAAGTAGTTGGTGGAAAAAAACAATTCCCAATGGTGTTGAAGGTGCCAGGCAACTAAGAATAATGTATTTTACTCTTTATCAAATTACCTTTTGTTTCTTTTAAAACGGGTTGTTTTATAACTGACCTACTTGTTATTATAAAGGGATATATTTTCAATGGAGTTTATGATCAATATTTCTCGAATGTTTGATTTTGTTATACTTTGAACAAAGATCTTTTTTGCGACAGCACAAATAAGCTGAATAATCAATAAAAAGTCATGTTATAAACTGACTGTTCAAAATGAAACATAATAACATATATTGCTTTCTAATACCAATACCAGTGCATCATTACAGTTTGCAATACACTATTCTTAATATATTCTCACCTCGATTTCATCATGTCATATAAATTCTCCTTCATGAATTCAAAAACAAAAAACAGTTGATCATTTTCTCTGATTACTTCTTTCAACTTGACTATATTGGCATGGTTCAACTTTCGTAAGGACTGAAAGAACAAAAAAAATTACTGCATAAAACATGCTATCAATATGTCAAAATATCAAAACACATTTAGTGTAAATAAATTTTTCAATAATATTTTTACACACACACACACACACACACCAACTACCTTATGGATTTTTTCATGTATTTCATTAATGATAAATATATAAATTGATTCAAGTGCTTTTGAAAAAAAATTAACAAAGTGGTAAATTAAGTAATCATGCTAAACCTACAATTAAGTGGGTTCACCAGCTTTAAGGAATTAAAATTAAACAAGCACTGAAGCAGTGACACAAAGTAAGGTCAGACTGGGCATGATAAAGTGAATTTTGATAGTTTGCCACCCATTAATTCCCTGGGTACCATGTCAACACTGTTAACTAAGGACAAAATGGTCACCATTCATGCCGACTTCTATCTGTTTGCCAATGGTATTAGGTTTTGTGTTTCTATGTACCTATGGGTAGACTGAATAACCTACATTTTGCCTTCAGCATACCTATGATGCACAATTGGCTATACAACTCTGTCTAAAAAACTGTCAACCATCAAAGGAGCATCTTGTTGTTGTGTGAGCCAAGGACAAGGATTATACCATTATTTCATTATAATATCATCAAGAGAAATGTCTAATATCTAGTCTTTTAATCTTATCCATAAGTGCTTCAGTAGATCTCCTAATCCGTCTGACGTAAAAAAAAAAAAAACGAATTGGCAAATAAATTCACAATGATTCATACTGTGCACAAATACTTTACATAAAAAGCATAATAAATTCTAAAATTGGAAATTAAAAAAAAAAAAAATTATCTCACAGCAAAAGAAGAAAATTAATCAGCTGTAAACCCTGTCTCCATAACAAACACCACTCAAGGTATCCAAGAATCAATCTATATTAATCCTCAAGTTACACCTGGTAATTATGAAAATAGCTTCAGGTAAATCACCATATCTCTGGCTCCAATGCAGCTAATCATGATGTATTATCCCGTGGAAAAATCCATTTTCTCATCAAAGCCACAGAATGCTTGAATGCTCTTTTTCAAAAATACTTACAAACGTATAAGATGGGTTCAAAAAAAAAAAAAAAAAAAGAGTACACACAAACATGATGACATATAGGGAAAAACCAACACAGTGATAACTTTATAAAAAAGAAAATCTTTCAATTTTATCACTTACCTTGACCTCCCTTAGATTTAAGCATTCGTCCCACGAGTAGTACTTTTTCTTCATTCTGAATTTATATAAAAAAGGATTGTACAGGATTAACAAAATCTATAGTGCTTCAAATACTTGATATAGAGAATAAGATAACATCAGTCACCAATTTCACCATTATAGATTAAAAGCAAAATAATAATTTTATTCTATGTAGCTTTTCCTACAACAAACTGGCTTATATCAGTTCTTACTGGTGTAACGATATTTCAAATAAAAAACCAAAAACCAAAAATGAAAAGGTATAAATACAGTTTAAATTAAGAAGGAGTTAATGAATTTGTAAAATTAATACTTAACGTCAGTTAACTCTACTAACAAAATAAAAAATCTGAAAGGACAAATGAGAGGTAATTAGCACAGCACTTACTTTTTAATAGCCACTTTTTCCCCTGACTCTGCTGCAGTGGCCAGTAATACACTGCCATATGTCCCATCTCCAAGCTGTTTTGAAATATTGTAACGATTCATTGTGAGGAATAGTTAGTGTTTCCCACTAATATTTTTTAAAAAAATTCTTTCTCTCTCTGTTTATATAGATATATTTCCAAATTTCTCCAGTATTTCATATAAAATTATGTGTCTTCTTCTTTTTCTGTTTTGCTATAATTGTGCCTGTCAATTGCACAATGTCCAGTATATATTTTTCTTTGAAATCAAATATGTTTTTGATTTTCCTTCCATGCTTATAGCTATACAGTCCCTTCAACTTTAAGATGACCCATGGACACCCTGAAAGGATAAATAAAAATACTTCATCAAATCTATTACTATCTATAGGGTATAGGTTACAGTACCCATACTGAAAGCGGTCAAATAAGTTAAAATACTTGAACTAAAGCTGCTAAATACTTCTACATACACTATAATATCATAAGGACCCACCCCCACCCCCAATATGTATGAAAAAAAGACAAAATATTCACTAAAATAAGGGCCAAAATAACAAGCAAAGATATACCGAAATATATAAAAATCCACAGATTCAACGTTTGCATGCTATGTTTACCCTCCATGATGTACTGGTAGCATATGTCAAGAGAAATTGTGTCATGTGACTACAAATGCCCATTATGGACAGACTATTCATATATGTGATTTATATATGTTAAAATATTAAAAATATAACTCTTCTGTTATAAATATAACGTATCCTTTATTCCTAAAGAAAACATGGATATTATATATTTTTTTCAATCAGATGACAACTGACATCAGAGAATTTAAACAAACTAAAACAATTGGGTTCTATAAGTCAAAATCTTAATATTCTTTCACAGAGGCAGCAAGTTACAGAGTTAGGTAGAGTCAGACAAGTCCTATTTGAACGGTACACCCAGACCATATTACTACGTTAGACATGTACATACTAGTAATATAATTATACATGTACCACACAGAGTGCGTGCAAAAACTATACAGCCTAATAAAAAAAAAAAAAACACAATTTTCACAATTCGACACACGGTAATAAATTAACCCTGCAAACACATTATTCAGCGCTTGACATCGATGTTTCAACTTTCAAAACATTTAACCGAGCCTGGCAACTAGTTGTTTCTTGTCTTCCTACGTTAGTTTGTGACCCAAACCGTGTGTAGAGTAATTTCAACATTTTTCAAGTATATTCTATCACAATTCCACAATAAAGCCCTCACAATCTACCTTTTCCATGCTGCCATACTGTTTAATAACCTTTCCAAGTCCAAACAACACTTCTCTATCCCTTAAAATAGTAATAAAACACATTTTATTGGAAGGGTATCAATCTTACCTTCTCGAATCCATGGACTCCATGTTGTTTATAACTATTTGCTTCATTTGCATATTGGATACTAAGGCTGTAATTTAAAAACAGTCCGAAAGATGGCGCGTATACCAAAGAACACTCCACACAGTCTCGTCAAAATTGTTATATCCAGGCTGTTGTAAGCTTAGTAAACATGTAAGTGAACAAATAAATAGACCATATTTTTTATTTTTAATTCAGCACAAGGATAGGGACTTATGCCAGGAAAAGCCAGATAATCACACTCATTCTCAATATATAGGTCCATTTGAAGAAAAACAGAAAAGTGAAAAATACCGTAGGTATTTGCGATTTCTACTTTTTGTGAATCTCGATCTGCTCACAGAAAATGCTAAATCTAGCTTTTTTTGTAAATCATGGGAAAATTTAAAATTCATACCTTAGTAGTATAGAAATAATTCTTAATTAGTGAGGAAAAGTCAGTATTTTAGCAACGAATATTATTTTAATTTGCACGAAGTTAATTATACATTTACTAACAAAAGTTTAATTGCGCTAAAGGGGTATTACGAGATGTGCGTTAATTTTAGCGACACATTTGTCCTTAACCTCAAGAATATATTTTCACAATGCCCAGTAAGGAAGTTTTGGAAATTACTTTTTAAGAGAATACAGATTTGCCGTGTTTCGTGTAAAACATTTAGCATCTAGCTAATCTTGGATTTAACTTAATTGAAGATTTTATTAATGGCTAAAATATGACAAAAACTGCAAACAACTAAAAAAGGTGACCTGCACTAAAAAACGCAACGAAGGTTTTTTCATTTTTTAAGGTACCCGGTGACACCGCAAAAGTTGCCACAAGCTACTTTTTTTATGCGAGAACGAATAAATCTAGTAATTATTTTTAATTTTTTTCTTCATTTGCTGGACTGATGTCAGTAAAATTCCACTGGGAAAAACAAGTCTTCCGTTCTCTTACTTTACATAAAACAAAAAAGTTAAATGGACCTATATATTGAAAATGAGTGTTATAACGTTAACGTTTCATGTATAATTAGCCCGATGAACATGCCGTTTCAAGCATCCTCTGAACCCAGGGTGAGTCTTTTCGGTTTCTTTTTTCATAACCTGCATCAAAACGACTTCATCGGCTCTCTTGGGTCCTTGTCATATTCATGGAAGCCTACTGGCCACCGGCTGGCAACCGCAAACGACAGGGTTTCAAAGACCAACTCATCGAACGCACTTGAAAAAAGGCCGAACGAAACGGAACATTGCAATGACGATTTGCAAATTAAAAAGAGTTTCATAGTTAGCTTAGTTGTTGCGGATCCCACACATATTAAGTTTTATGTTTATTCATATTAAGGTTTATGCGCCACAATATTACTGGAGTTTGTCATTTAAAACACGTATGAACGGGTGCAGGCCCGATTTATGGCAAATACTCTGAAATATGAAAGAGGGGGGGGGGGGGGGGGGCTGAAACTTACCGAACTCAGCTCAAATTTATTTTTAAAATACGTGTAGGCTACTACCACATCAATTGTTATATGGATTTTTTTTTTTTTTTTTTTTTTTTTTTTTTTTTTTTTTTTTTTGCTAAATAGGTTTTAAAATAAATATTTTCTGTACAAACGCAAAAAAATTGGTTTTTAAGTTTTTGTTGGATTTTTTATTTCTATTTTTCTTCTGTTGTTTATATCCCCAAAGTATGCTACATCTTTTAAAGCGTCTAAAAATTAATACCTTTGTACAGGTATTTTTTAGCGCGAATTAAAAAATAAACGTGAACCAACCAAAGGGAATAACGTTCGCTGATTGCCATTTTTTTACCACAAAAGCCAACCAAATGCCAACATATGGGTCCAAATAGTACAACTAAGAGAATAAACAAAAAGACATTGTTTAAAATTACCCGAAAAAAAGATATTTAGAATAATTTTTCTGCTAGCTTTCTGATTAATGGCGCAGAAAAGTGGTCACATAAGTAGGTTAAAATTCTAACCAAAAATTTAAGGAAAGGAGCAGTCTAAAGCTTTTTTATGGCTGGTGGAGTGTTTTTTTTTCAGTTTATCCCTTGGCACGTCGAATTTATTTGAATCGTATGAGAAACTAGTTGAAGTGGTTTATATGTGTTACTGGAAATCCACGCTCCGCCGACGCCCGGTTATTATGTACCTTTGGTGAAGCAATGGTTAGAAAGTACCCTCTACCAGGGCGACTGATAGATTTTAACAGATATTCACAGATATGTCTCTAGCTAGATAGATTGTCATTTTGGGCTGAAGTCATGACAAAAATCTATCAGTCGCCCTGGTAGAGGGTAGTTAGAAAGTACGAAAACTTTACTCGTGACAGTACTTCTGGAAAGATTTATTTATTTATCTATCTATCTATCTATCTATCTATCTATCTATCTATTTTTTATTTGTTTATTTATTTATTTATTTTTTTTTTTGGGGGGGGGGGGGGTCAAAATGATAAGTAAAATATGTAAATGCATAATTGACTCTGATCACTCTAAGAAAACGCTCCTCTTGAAACACGCCGTCTATTGGTTGTTTTTAGCCAAGGCGGATAACCCGGATGTTCACCCTAGTTCATAACAAATAATTTTATGTTGCTAAACATCCTAATATAAATGTACATATGTTAGTATATATTGTAAAATTTACATATATTCACTATAAAAATTAAATTTTATATAAGAATCCAACACATTGATTGGCAGTTTGGTCAAAGTAAAAACTGCCCATCCCATCATATAGGTACAAGGTGTGAGAGGCCATGATAGTTGGAATGAAAATTTGAAATGGCAAAGAAGACATACGATTTACTATTTAAACTCCTACTGATAGGGGACTCTGGAGTGGGAAAGACCTGCTTATTGTTCAGATTTTCAGATGATGCTTTCAATACGACTTTTATATCAACTATAGGTGAGTTGGCATCATGGTTATGATGCATTTGAAAGAAATAGGAAGTGAAACAAAGTCAAAACGAAGGGACCATGGCATAGTGTCAAAATTGAAGAATGAGTATGAGTCATCTGGTGAAGAGTTTTCTCACTTTTGAAAAAAGAAAGGTTTTTATTTTGATGATAGATTACAACGATGATAGATCATGTCACCTTTTGATAAGTTAATACGTGTTACGTTAGATATACCCAAATGTATTCATTTTGTAAAATTTGTTTTCTGCTGTGGGGTGTGCTTCAAGTTCATTTATGTCACTGGGAATTGCGACCAGAAAACCGAGTTACAATACAACAGCAAATAGTGATAGTAAGTCTGCCAGAGTGTGTCTACTGTGCGATCATAGTTACCGTTTTTTCCAGTTGGAGATTGTCTGTCTTTTTAATAATTTTTTTTTAAGAACCATGGCATTAATACCACTCCATGTCAAGATGTGTGTTGTTACCCAGCTTGTATATAGTTTGGAATCAGTTTAACATAAAATAACTTGTAAAAATGCTCCAACCATTATAAATCTTTGATTTTTATCACATCAAAATACACGCACTCCAGTAAGTGATGCCTGAAATCAATGTCTCTTTTCTTCTTCTAGATTAGTTGGATGATTTACTGAATAATTGTTACATTTTATGGTTTTATAAAGAAAATCTTTAAGTACAACTGACTACTCACATATAATAAGAGTTGAGGTAATTACAGGGATGAACATACAAAATCAGTGTATGAATTGGAAAATTCAGTTCTTTGAATAGCAGATAAATTGATCAAAGTCCTCACATAATTGAAATTTGAATTATGTGGAAAATGAAAACCTTGAAGGCATTGCTTGTTAGCCATCAATATAGCTTAGCATTTCATAGCATGTCCAAAGGTCACTTTTAAAAGTGACATTTTGTTTAGTAAAGAAGCTAAAAGCAAATTTCAAATCAAGAACTAGTATGTTTATAAAGTGTTGCAGAGATGCATTTGTGTTGATACAAACAGGAAATGCCCTAAGTTTTAATGGGAATACTGATTGTTGTTTTTCTCATTTTGGTATTTGAGAATGCTAATTATGAAATTAAATTCTTTTCATTTTGGGCATTTCCTTTTCTGTTGATTTGAAAGTCTTTCCTGTTTTATCCTTTTTTTTTCCTCAATAAAAACAACCGAATTAAAGGATATGAGAGTGGTTTTTACAGCCATGTTTTTAACAGACAAGGTGTTGAACTGATCTGTCTGGTATCTGGTAATAAAGATTAAGCAGCAAGATTACATGCTTGGCTTCTGAATCAATAATGGCACAGATACTACAGATGCCTTAAAATAGCACGGGCAGCATTAACCACATTTGCAGAGATATAGTCATGAATGTTTAAATAGAACACTTAATTATTGATATCCATGATGGCATGGTCTGACATAGATAGGTAGCCGGGAAAAAGGCTCCATAAATGTTTACTGTATAAAATTGCATTTCGGAAGTATATAAAAAGTGTTATCAATGTCATGTCACTAATTATGCAAGTTTGCCAGTGTCACTCTCTTTCAAACTCAAAATACCACTTGTCAGTAAGGAGGAATAGCTAACCTGTGCCCTATGCATGATCCTTTCAAATTTACTGCAATTGCTGTAGCAATTTAAAGATAAATAGCTAATTTCTTGACAAGTATTTCACAATATTTCAGCATGAGTTCAACAGGATTTTAACAGATGAATGTGATAGCTAAATATTTTGGGTGTATTTTGTATATGCCACAGAATGTGTTTTTAAAAAAGATTGTTTGTTTTTAAGATGTGAAGAGTAGAATCATGGCTTATAAAGAAAAGTTTATAGTTATTGTTGTTTGTGTAGATGTTTAGGTGGAACTGATTTTCATATCATGCAAACAAGCTAATTTGCCTGGTATGTGAAACCTGACAACCATTGTTGCCATTGGGGATGAAAACCTCTGGGTGCACTTGCTTTAGAGAGCAAAGATATTTTGTGTATTAGATAAGTGTATGCTATCTATTGTATTATTTCTAGGTATTGATTTTAAGATAAAGACAGTTGAATTAGGAGGAAAGAAGATCAAACTTCAAATATGGTAAGTGTGGAATGGCATATTTCTACACAATGACTCCAACATGCTTTATCATTGAGTATTGATATAATATTATTCATATCATGACAAGCTCTAGAGAAAAATCTAAGTAGATAACTAGTTCAGCTGCAAACTAAGAGCTATAATAGATTAAATGGGGTTAATATAACCACATGCTACTTAATACAATCCATGTTCATTTTTAAATACAAGCAAATAGATCACATTTTTATTAGGTGGCTTTAAGCATTCATGTGGCCCTCATTTTGATGAAGATATCATATCATGGTCATTTATTAAAACTAAGATAAATGGTTTAAGCATTACCAAAACTCATCTGCCGATGTTTTACTTTAGGTTGATAAGTTTTGAATAGTTCTAATATGAAAGTACTATTGAGTTTTTCAGAAATATGCATTACTCGGTTTTTTGGTCTTTAAAAATTTTCGGTCACATAATTTTAAACACTTAACAATATTATGAACTTTTCAACAGATATGATAAACGTCTTGTGTTATATCAGGGACACAGCTGGTCAGGAGAGATTCCACACAATCACCACATCTTACTACAGAGGTGCCATGGGAATCATGCTAGTCTATGACATTACCAATGCCAGGACATTTGAAAATATTTCAAAGTGGCTTAGAAACATTGATGAGGTAAGTCCAAAATCTATTGTTGAAATGAAAACTTGTTATAATACATCTTGAAAAGGAAGTGTAAGTATTTTTGCAATTCCAATCAGCATGGGAAGCAATGAAAATTTTTGATTAAAAAAGAGCCTTTGAATTTGATTACCAACATGTTTATTGTTTCAGCATGCCAATGAAGATGTAGAGAAAATGATTCTGGGTAACAAATGTGATATGGATGACAAGAGACAGGTGCCCAAGGAAAGGGGAGACGCAGTAAGTTGGGCATTCTGTGCAACCATTTACAAATATTGTGACATACACACAACACCTATATCTGTAAATAAAATCATAGGATGCATTGATTTTTTCTGTTGCCAGGCTAAAAATCCTAGTGAAATTTTGGCTTATTTTTGCAGCACGTTTTTTTTTTCTGCAGCTGTTCTTTTAGATTAAATTTCATCATTACAGATCGCCAGAGAACATTGTATTCCATTCTTAGAAACAAGTGCAAAGTCCAACATCAATGTAGAAAAGGCATTCATGGATCTGGCCCAGGCAATTCTTGACAAGGTAAACAATGATCTTTTAGATTTATTTGTAAGATAATTTTGAATAATCTGTTCATGTGATAGCTTTGCAAATGGCAATCACCTTGTTACTAGTTTAGCTCTGTTCATGATAAATGTATATTTAATATTGCTATAGTCTTAAGTCATTATGAGTCCTAGGCAAATAAAGATGTATTAACCTGTATAATGGTTGTATTCTCAGACTCCCAGTCGGGATTCTCAAGGTGGAGGTGTGGACATAACGTCACAGAGAGACCAAAACAAGGGATCCTGTTGCTCAAAGTAGTGACCCTGAACATTTTACCTTCAACTACTGGACTGTACAGAGCACCTTTATTATCTGGTTATTGAATGATTCATCATGATTTTATCAGTTAAGAGCACTGGCTCTTGTTTAGAAACTGACAACAGTGTTTGCTGCAAAGTGTTTCACTGACCTTTCCAGTGCATGGATAAACATAGACCATACAAACCACGTTCCTAAGTCTTCATCGACAGTGTTTTTAAGTTTGCAGACCCAGTGCAAAAAGGATAATGTGGTATGAGAAGTTATTTATAAAAAAACTGAACACTGTATCTGGTAATTTTTTTTTATCCAGTTGTTGCTTGTTATTTATAAAAAAGACGGTTATTGTATCTGGTCCTTTTAAACCAAGCCTGAAATTATAAACAAGAGTCTTGTTTCAACAGGAAAAATACATAAGAAAGATTGATTTTATGTGGATGTGTGCAAAGATAAAATGGCAGATAATAATGACGCTTATCCATAGAACATATTGGAATATATTGCTGGGTGGAATATTCAAATTTAACATATATAATAGAGGTATGAATGTTGTGATTCCCAGCTGTAGCAGATATTCAGAGCACAGTCCAGAGCCTATATTTTTACTGTTCTTCATTTGTTAAACCTAAATTGAAATCCAGGATGAATTTCTCTTTCTATAGATTTTCAATTTATGCAAATGCAAAAAAAAAAAAAATCAGTTTGTTCAAAGAGCAAGTCTGTAGTTTGTGGAAGTTTACTAGAAAAATGGAACCAGATTAAAAATAAGCAGAATGTCAATCTGTCAAGTGATTTATACTGTGCAAATGACACTGAGGCATCTGGTGACTCTGATACTTATTTCTGTGTACAGGCATTGTCACATTATCTTGTAAATAGTGCAGTGCATATTTGTAAACTGCTGTCTACTGTCAAACTTTCACCAAAGTGTACATTTTAGGCTTTGATATTATTTCATGTATTGTCAAAACATTTCTTAAAGCCTTTAATGAAAGGGTGTTTTTAACTTCTTGCCTTCCTTGAAAGAGTCAAATGAAATAAATATAGTGTGTAGTTCTAAGCATAAGCCTGTCTTTAACACTCGTATTTACAAAAAGTTGCACAATCTGCAGAAACGTCATGTATTTACTAAAGTTATTATTAATTACACTTTGTCTAAATAACATTGTATCACCATTTATGTAATTACTCTAGACCTGTACTGGCATGACTTCATTCACATATTTATTAGAAAGATTCTGTTCTCATTGGGTTATGTCAAAAAAAGATTGGGGAATTGTCTCTATATCAAGGAAGAAAGGCAGTTTTATGTATTACCTTTCGTTGCTTGTAGGTGTTCTATTGTATTAGTGTCATTGACAGGTTTATATCCTATGCAGTATACTGTCACTTGCTTTAATAGTTGTCCTGTGAAGTGGTTTTATTATTCACCTTTAAAAGAAAGGTTAACTGAATTGTTTCCTTTTCCAAAGACTACTTTGATTGATGAAGATTCTGTTTCTGTAGTGACAAAAGGCAGTTGAATGTTCTTAAATCACGCCATATTACCTAATTTTTTTCATTATGGATTAGAATTGATGAAGATGACACTGCGTATATGTCCATTGAAGAAAGACTTAACTATTCTTTTCTGAAATATTAGTAAATTAACTTGGGCTTTGTTTTGTAGAAGGGCTTCCAAAGAACATTTTGGATCCATTCTTACACTACACAAGTGGGTTAAGCCCTGCTTTTAGATTAAATTATAGTGGTACGAAAAGATGTGTATATTTTATTAAATTGTGCTTGTAACTGTGTATGCTTTCAACAAAACAGCACATTTCACATGATTACTCCAACAGTAGTAACAATGTAAGCAATGTGTAATTCTTGCAGTTTAAACATTTTTATTATGTGCCTTATTGTAAATTGTTTACTGTCTTGGTCTAGAACATCTGTCCCAGTGCTATTAGAATATGTTGCTCATTAGTTGTCTTCTTGCTACCTTTATGTAGGAATGGGTTTTTTTTACAGTAGGAGCTGAGAACAGAATGCTGACAAGATGAATAAGTAAAGGGTATCATTATGTGGTATTAACCTGCTTTCACAGCAGTTTTAGCTGTTGGTGCTTGTTGGAGTATCTCATTTAATAATTAACATGCTGACACAGATTGCAGGTTGTCATTACAATAAAGGCTAAAATATTTGTAAATATGCCTGTTGTTTTTTTTTTTCATAATATTGATCACATCTTTGGGAAAAAAAAAAAAAATGGAATGAAAGCTACTTGCCATCAAAATTTCTAAGAAGTCGCCAAATAGAACATTGGCTTTGAGTGTCAGACAAATTTCTACTGAATTTTATCTCGTCTCTATATAGACAAAAAAAAAATGTGACTTTGAGACACTTTCAAATGCGGACAGAATACCTTGGTATTTTGCTCACTTTCAAATGCGGACAGAATACCTTTGTATTTTGTATGCCAGTTATCAGTGCGTACAGCAGTATTGGTGTGGAAGCATTTTGAGCGAGTTCAGCGTCATTTGGAAGAGTAGTTACAAAAATTGTCTGACATAAAATTGGCCAGAATAAACAGATGAAATTGGTTGCTGATAATTTAAGAAATGTTTTACATGCTCTTTTTTTTTTTTTTTTTTTAATTCATAAAAGCCGCATAAAGAAAACCTAGGTATTGACTGTTGTAGAACGAAATGCCTCGGCAGTATGCAAGAATATTGTGGTAGATGCGCTCATGTAATTTTCAGTCAATTTATCAATACAACATCTTCTTAATTATTACGCATATGCTATCTCACCAAGAACATGATAAAATACGTTTTTCTTCTTTGTTCTAATAAGCCGGGTGGATATCTCATAAAATACTGCACAGCATGAGTCAATAACATGAAATTTCCTGGTTTAACCCAGTTTTTAAAATAGGCTTCCGCACATGCGCGCCTTGCAGTGCTATGGAAGGCGGTGAGACTTACTACAAATATTGAAATCATTCAGGATCATTGAGTCAATTTTTAACTGAAGAGGTTTCGTACAAGCGATATTAATATTTTAACAGTATATATGCAGCTTTTTTTGTTGCTTACTTAATCAAAAAAGAAGTAAGCAGAATCAAACGAAAACCTGCTGGTGCTCCAGCTTCACAGCCCAAACCGCAAAGTCGACGTCAACTCGGACCTAGTATTCTGTTATGGATGAGAGAAATATCCGGAGCGTGAGTAAACTGTGTTGATAATTTTGCTTTAACTCAACAGGAAAAGACAGGGTAGAAGTAATAACTTATTTTTACTTGGCTTCAATAATCAATAGTGCAGGGCCCTTTTTGGCTTCAAAAGAAATCATTTGATCAGGGTCGATATTTCTGATTATACATGTAAAAGTAACAAAAAGTTATTTTTAAATAAAAAAGTGGTGATCCTAGAGAGAGAGGTAGGTAAGTACTAGTGTAATTTGCCACTTGATTTTTAATATTAAAGACCATAAGTTTTCATTCATGTCAAACAGAATTAACTATAGGTCTATCGATGGTTTATGTAATACTTAATCAAGGATTTATACTTGACTTATTTAACAAGATGGGTGTATTAATTAATTCATCAACTCTTGAATTTGAGAATGGTGGTATTTGTGTAGAAGGGTTTGTAGATGGCCTTGTTTTGAAGCATGCCATATTACTTTACTAGGTGAATAAGGTAGGCAGTAATTTGCTGGTAGTGGAACATTATGTTTTTCATCTCACAAGACTGGTGTTCTGTTTCAGTATTGACCGGTGAATTGCCAAGGTGTGTTAACAAGTAAACAACTGTGTGGTATGACCAGGGGTTTACAATTGTCCAGTGCCCTGTTTGCATGGACAATAAAAACTTCTGTTTTCTCAGACTGGCTGCATGGGCCTGGTCGTGTAAATAACTGCCTCTATATAACATACCTGTAATAAAATGTTATTGCTACAGGCTGTTCTTCGGGGATCTGATGACAAAGTATTTGTTTGGATCATCACAAATCAAACCATTATAATTAACTATTTAAAGGGACTTAAAACAAGATTTTGGTGCTATAATTTTCAAATACTAACTGGCCATTTCAAAATTCAATAATACTCTAGTATGTAAAAATTAGATTTTAAGACCATGCTTTCGTTCATGTGGCTTGAACTGAGTAAGAGGCTATACACACGTTTGTTGTATTTTCACTTTCCATATTTGAGTAATAGAAGTCATCTAATTATAAATTGAAAACAATAGAACATGCCTTTGGATATTGGTACAGATTATAAATCTAAATAAAATTCATAGTTTTTGTACAGTGACAATTTGTATATTGTCTGCTCTAGGTCTGCTCTAGATAAAAATTTACTGATATAAGAACACGAATGCGAATGGTAAAAGGTCCGCTTTTTCAGAAAAAGAGTCCCCCTCTGAAATTGCAGGCTACAGGTCTGTCATCACTACACGGCTTCCTGTCCACCTTTCTCAAATTAATGAATGCTTCCAAACACATAAGAAAATGATCAAAAGTGGTTAAAAATATGTTTGACATGCAAACAATATATTAAGAAAGAGAAAACGCATGAATGGGTCATTAGATTGGATTATGGCTTCATATGGTAACCAGTGTATAGGAATGAGGATTGTATACTACATGTTTAGTGGGTGGTAGTGTGCAGAGATTACCAACTGGAGATATACATTTGATATGTTTACAGCAAGAACAACCAGGTCAGATCGATATGATGAGCATATACATGTATATGTCTGTGTCTCTTCCTGTCACATACGTCCATAAAACAAAATGAATCCAGCATAAATATTCATTTTTTTTCTTTGTGTGCATTTGTGTGTGTGTGTGTGTATTTGAAATTTTTAGTAGAAAACAGGGATGAGATTCTTCTGACTGTCGGCAAATTTCTGGCTTCTTGGGAGCCAAAAATATCATTGGCCTAGGCGGCCCCCTGGCCCCCACGCCATATTTTCCTACTTGTTCACTATGGCAGTCTCATCCTTGAAAAACTGTTTTGGTATTTCGTCTTATTTATAGGCCAGCCGTCAATGGTTTGTTTGTGTTAATGGTTTATATTAAGTCTGTTTTGACATTATGGTATTTGGTTGATATTTGTTGAACGTCTGACATCTTCTGGAGGTGATGGTAAGTTCTCTGTCAATGTCTGGTCATGATTGATGCAGAAGAAAATAGATCATCATGGTTTTTATCAGTTTCCTCCCTCCCCCGTTTTGATCTTGAATTAATATATTGTTATATAAGACTTAATTGGCATTGTTGAACATGTTGGATTTTTTAAATGCATTATTTCTTACATAATTTATATATAAATCTTTATGGATTTTTATGTACATGAGGAACTTGCACATGATGCAATATGAAGTATATTCAATTCCACATTGCAACAGTGTTTTGTTTAGACTTCATAAATTAATCGGAAGGGCAATGTTTTGTTAAGAAGGCAAGGGAAAAAAAAAAGAAATAGTAAGACTGTAATGTGACATTTAGACATGTACAGTATCCATCATTTTGTTTAATTCCATGTTTGAATATGAGGTTCAATGTTTATCTTTCACTTTTCAGGTTTAAAGAGACCATGTAAGCCAGGAAAATAGTCAAAGGGATGAATCGGGCCTGCATTTACCAAGAGAGTTCACTGTGGTTGTAGCACATTTTGCTCAGTGAATTGTGTAGCCAAGGGAGAAAAAGGAAACATGTCAGAACCAGAATGTACAGAAGGTGGCATTAGAGAACCGTTGCAGATAGTCGTAGGAGAGGCTGACATGGACGTCAGCAGCAGCGGAGGAGGGGATGTTGAGGACACACCAAGAAGGGAACGCAATGTTTCCTTCACTGAGTTCTTACGGAGGCATGGACTGGGAGAGTTTCTGCACCACTTCCCAGTGGAGATGTCGCTTATGAAGTTCCGTACATTACATGGCGAGGAACTGGAGCAGATGTACAAAGTGAAATCTGTGCCTGCCAGGGAGCTGTTAATGAGGGCAGTCAGGATGGCCAGAGGGGACACAGAGAGCGATAATGAGGTGAGTATCTGGCTTTTTCTTCCAATTTGGCATTGATTTGCCTGAACCCTACTTTGTCAGGCTGGTTTAATGTAAGACCCTGTTCCCATGCCTACATCGATTTAGCAGGATAGATCCATCTCCTGGGAGTTTCTTGCTAAATTGCATTCAACTTGAGCAGCTTAGATGCCTCGCATGCCTACTGAAGCTGTAAGGGGGTAATTAACTCGTTTAGCAGCTTCAGTAGGCTTGTCAGACATCTAAGCCAGTAAAGATAAAGGCAATTTAACAAGAATCCCTTCAGAGATGGGTCAATCCTGTTAGATCTAGGTATGGGAATGGGGTCTTGATTATTTGAAAATGTATTTATAAAAGCAATTATTACCAACAAATTTGATAAATTTGTTTAGTTTTAACACGTTTTCAAAGAAACACTTTTGACACATTTACTTTTCTGCTCTTGTATTGAAATATATGAAGTGAAGGTTAATGTCAATTGATCAATCAGGCGCTGTGCTTGGTCCAATCGTTGACAACAATGGAATGCCAAGCCCTTCAGACAGGTGATGTTTTTGCACATTTGTTGCCTATCTGTCCAATCTGATAGGTGGTTGAAAAAATCGCGAAACCTGTCTCTCTCTAAATATATGGACAAAGGATGATCAAATTTGTCTTTTCCCTAATATAATTCAACAGGCTAATATAATTCAACTTTATCAGACTCTTTACACATTTTAGTATGGATTTCTTTTGCTTTCAGGTGTATTACTTTTAACAATTGAAAAGTGAATTTGGATAGATCTGTAATGTTTGCAACCCTGACTTGGTCTTTATCTTTAATTAATAAGTACTAAATTGACAACCAAGGTGGAGTTTTATAGCCCATCATCAAAGAGTTCAGTGGAGTCTGCCTTTTGTCCAACATACCTTAAGGATCCTTACTCCCATGCCAATGAGCCATTAAACTACATCTGATGCCCTGTTCATGTGCGAGGGCATTTTTATTTCCCACTGTTATAAAGATTATAGACATGCATTGCATAGATATCATGGTATAATTCACATGTTCACGGTCTTCTGTCCTTCTTTTCATTGGAAAGTTTTCATAACTCATCAATTTTACCTAAAAACAACCCTTAAGAAGGAAATCTATGTCACAGGGTTTTTTATGATCAGCAGGTAGCAACTTAAGTGGTCATTTGTAGGGCGATTGGCCATACAAAAAAAGGACATCAGGGGTCACATCCTAATTTCCTCAATGTGGTCATTATCAGTCTCGCATCTAATATGCATCAGTTATATCTGAGTTAAATATATGCGTACTCCTGGACCACATACCTCTCTCAGCATGCAACTTCTGTATCATGAGATTCCCTCAGAAATTAGGGAAATGATTTATGTTTATGAAGGCAAATGTCTTTATCTTTAGGATATATATGCAAGTTGACTTTGTCTATTTCATGAGGCATGTAAAGAGGTGACATCATTACATTGGAATTACCTGCTTAAGGTTAAAACTGGCACTAGCATATCTTCCATCATTTAATTATTGTATTTTTTATTTATCAGATCCTACCATATGACATCATGTTTTAGATGGCGTCATTTGCTGGCAGATTTTCCCCCCATCTTTTCCCAGTATATCAAATGCTATGCATGTGCTGTATTTACATTCAGTTCCAGGCACATCTAACACATTTCATGAACACTGGCCCTTCTTTACCACGAGTTTGGATGTGACTGTAGCATATTAAACCTGCTTGCTTTGGTGTTTGTAAGATATATGCAGGTGTGAGTTATTATATTACATAAGTCCTCAGTTTACCTTTTCCCTCTGTTTATGTCACCTCTGTAGGTCAACCTGGGTTGAGTACCATTGACAACTCAGAGCAGTATAGCGTGAGGGGGGATTATTTTTCCAGTTAAGTCTGCTCTAGATGGATATTGTTTACTTAATTTTTTGTCATAGTTTTTTTTTTCTTTTGTTATCATACCTGTTGTTTTGTCTAATACCTTGAGTTGCTGAGTCATCTGAAGGAAATGCGTGCAACTATCTCTCAGTCTCATCTGCTAGGTGAACATTTATCTTATGGGCCATTACCTTTAAATGGGCAAAGATGACCTTTGTTGGAGAGATTTCTAGGCTATATGCCATTACTGTTATTTCAGGATAAAAAATTAGAAGTTACATGAATATGTAAGAAAGGATTTGGCAGTTTTTAAGGAAGAAGCATTGTGGTGATTGTGTCTTTGTAATGTGCCATGCATCTAGCCACAATATGTGAAGGGAACTGCTTAACTCTATTACTTTGTCATGTATTGCATTTGACATTTGCATGATTATAGGAAGAAAAATTTGATTTTCAGTCATGCTGAAACTAAATTGTCTTGATGTTCGTGGTTGATATGAGATCATTTTCATTTACTAGTAAAAGATATGATATCAGTCAGCACTGCTGTACAAATATTCTGCAGTTGTTATCAAGAATTTGCAAGTCGTGACAAAAAAATCAATTCCACATTTTGCTTATATTTCTCATTCATCAAAAAAAGAATACAGTAATTGTTGATTCCTTTAATTTCTAATTCCTTGCTTCAGGACAATAAGTTACAAATGGATGGCAAACATTAGTGAGGTAAAATTGATTTATCATTGGCCACACGTTCTTACAAAGCTGTGGGATTTATTCATTAATATCTCACTTGTTTGTTGCATGGAGTTGGCAACAAAACTCTCGTATCCCATAATGCTTACTAAGAATGTTAAAAAATAAAGCCGGCATCAAGTTCCTGAAGCTGATCCACAGGGGCTTGCCTGGGGCTGATATTAAGCCATTATGTGTTACTATGAGCTGTATTACAAGACCAGGTACTGTGAATCAAAATCCCACACAGAGAAGATAATAAAATTAATGTTGCACAGTTATTGTAGTCATTTCAGTTTGAGAAAATTTGCTTTGTAGGTGCACGGCGTGGTTTCTCTAATGCCATTGGGGTTATTGACTGTTTTGTGGATTACCCTAGATAAAAGAAAAATCTTGATTGCAACTTACTTTTGAGATATTAAAAATCATCATCTCAAAGGCTTATTAATTTGCCTTTTGTAAAAATTTGTCTTTAATTGGACTTGAAATTTGTATTGTGTTCTGTCATGATATATATGTATCTGGTATTGGAAACTAGTATCCAAGATAGTTGGAAACTTTCACGTTCATTGAGCACTCTCTGTATGTATATATCTAATATCAAGGAAGAGATAGTTACCATTTGAGATGACTTCTATTGCCTACTTCTATACGGTTGCTGCAATATAATTTTTCTATTTCTGCTTATAAACAGTAGATTTTTTTACTTATAAATGACATACTCAATTTTTGTGCCATTAAAAGATAAAGAAAATAATGGTGATGATGGCCCTTCAAGTCAGTATAATCTTAGATAGATCTGTTATATGTACACTGGGTCCAAGGTGTTATGTTTATGGTTAAAAAATAAAAGCTCATTTATCTCATGGTCCACAGTCTCTAGGATCATGTGCTTCATAATCGTAGAAAGGTAAAAGATGAAGCTTGACCTTTCGATTGCCTTTCCCTTTGATTGAATAAAAAGCATGTGCACTTCCTTACATGCTTATTTAATTGATTTGTGGTTACTGGTCAACGAAGGGATTTTCAGTCACCCACGTGTTTCTCCGAGCTGAACACACTTCATTATCTGGCTGTGTCATAACACAAGTACTAACTAAGGTCTGGCACGCAGTGGCTTTGTTGTATTTTATCGGAAAATAAAGTCTGGTGCAAGATGTGGGTTGGAGATTTTTTGTGTGTGTTGGTAGAAATGTCATTTCCTATTGGATTTTCGCTGACTTTGTTTGCCTTTAGTCAAGGAAACAGTCTGCACTGTAGATTAAACAAAACTCTTGGCACTTGCCTTTCTAATGCATTATCACTCTAGGCAACTGTATAAATCCATTTGTATAATGGATGTTGTTGCAACTTTCTTGCTTCGACATGGCATATCAGTGATCTGATCACGCTAGGAGATTCTCAGTCCTTATTAATTGATTTTTTTGCCATTTATATATTACAAATTATGTTAATGTATATGTGTATGTTAAGGGACTTCATTCTCTCCCTTCTTAAAATCGTTTTAATTTATTGATACAAATTATTTTTCGCCTGTTCATGTAGTTACTGTTTCCACATGCAATAGGTACGAGGAAATCAACTTGACATATCTGTATAGATTTTAGATTAAGGACCCAGAGGTATCCAGCAGTTTTACAGTAACAAAATGCATGCACGTTCATATAGGGTCAGTTTCCCTTGACCCGTGTATTTGCTAATGTAGGGTTGGCAGGTAGATCATAAGCTGGTGATGTTAATTATACGGGAGAGCCAAACAGAGAGCTTCATTGTTAGGTAATGAGTCTTACGGTAAAATCATCTGAAGTACAACTTCCTATTAGGATTAGCCTTAGATATAACACCCAGAGGGTGAAGATATAGCACTGAAAACAAATTTCCTTTGCTCAAAAAAAGAAGAGTTGATTTATTCCAGACTGGTTGTTACTTTGTTAAGTAACTTGACCAGTCGCCAGCAGACTTAATTGATGAATAGATCTGGTACCAAAAAAATCTGACGTCAAACATTTTTACTGGTCTTGGAAAATGTGCACCTGTAACTTGATTACCAGATTGTGTGATGGTCATTATTTGTCAAGAACTAGTACGTTTTGATTCTGAGTTTCACAGTGCTGATAAACATTGAAGTTACTAAGCCAATCACCAAGGCTTAAACAGAAATCAATATTTTTTAAATCAGAGGTGTAACAGGTTAATAGCTAATGCACTAAAAGTGCACTAAAAGGCTTAAATGTTTCTTAAACATTTCTATGGTTTGTCTGAATAGGATTTTCATTATGAGTTTTATTTGCATATTAGAAATCCATTGTAACATTTGAATGTATAATTTTGATTCCCTTTGTATTATCTGTTATGATATATGATACAGCTATAGTAATATTTTCTGGATGCAATCAATTCAAGTATAGTTCAATCATTTTATCCCACTCTTGTTGATGACTTTATACCAACATCTGCCTGTGGTGTTCATTGCATCCCAGTAGATATGATGCACTCACAACTGTGGTATATATGATTGGATTGTCTTGTTGCTATTGATGGCAAGCAGATGAGAGACGGACACTAATCAAGTCTGTTTAAAGACTGTGTATTGGTAAAACGCCCCCTAGTGGTGAACTATTTATCAATCTATTGAGATGTTTTAGTCATAGTCATTGACAGTGGTGTAAATAATTTAACTCTTAAGTTTAAATGAACTGTTATAAGAATCTCGTTTTAAATTGTATATTTGATGAAATTTAATTTTGAATAAGAAACTTTTAAAAGCAGATATAACTGCATATATATATCAAATTTGGTATAGACTAGGCATGTTAATAATTTCCCAAATTTTTGGGTGAGCTAAACATTTACAAAACCTTAATAAAAATCAAATAAGAATTCAGGATTATCCCTGTATCTTAAAAAAAGGATGTGCTGAAGTCAAGAGTTTCTAATTGAGCTATATGTTGAGATTATTTGCAAATATTTGAAATGCGGTATTTGCTGCAGTAACATAGTTACTAGTTGTTTTCTTTTTGTTAATGAGCAGTGTGATTGATGACAATTAGCCTTTTATTTTATGTGGTATAGAAATAATGCATGTTGATAAGGCCCACCTATTACATGAAATCAGTTGAGTTATGGCTTTAAAGCTTGCTGTGCAAACATTGCACCAGTGTTGAAGCCCTCCAAAAGATATTCATAGCTTGTTTACCTGTAGTAAGTTGGATTTCTAATTAAATCCCCATTCTCCACCTGCCAAATCACGGATGTTATTGTAGATAGAAGAAGAGCTTGTATACAGGTAGCAAGTACTTTTTTTTTTTGCTTTTATGAGGATCGAACCAAGCTGACCTCTGGTATCGGTGTATTATCTTGGGCTCTCCTACTCTAGTATTTTGTTCACATCCATCAAAGTCAACTATTTATGGCTGTTGTGTTATTATTCTTTTGCACCGTTTGCTTTACAATGCAATATCAGACTGTGGATGAATAAGGGAAGCAAATGAAGGCTGTAACAACACCCTAGGACTCGGCAAGGTCTGTAAGTGATACGTATATGGAAGTCAAAGAGGAAGAGAGATACTGAGATGACTTTCAGTGTGTTGCTTAATGCTTACCTTGACCTTGGCTAGAAGATTAAGCAGTAAGGAATTTTTTTGGTAAACCACGATGGTGCCCTGGCATTGGAGATATGAGCACGATATGATTCAGTTCATTTGTACAGCAATACAAGTTTCTTATTGACATTGGGATTTTCAGGCTAATTGCTGAATGACCTCCAAGCAAGAAAGAACTGAGATAGAGATAGGGGAGGCTGTGCAGAGAGTGACTCAGTAATCCCAGTATTGGGGTAAATTGTTGTCTTGCACATAGGCAGGTGTCTGAAGGAGTGTTCGTATAAGGATTCTTGGCAAAAAAAACTTATCCAAAGCAATCTTGGATGGAATTCCAATTAGTACATTACTTTGGTATTATGTGTTCAGTTTCTCATTTATTCGATCCAAAAACAGGTCTTGGACCAGTGAGCTGTTGCTGTTGCTGTCTGGTTTAAACTACTTGCCTTAATAGAAGTGGATATCTGAACTGCAGCACTGTTTGCTGATCAACGGAGTGGAACTGACTTATGGTTGATGCTGTTCTTGCTGTAGGTTAACAACCCCATACTCTTATAGAGGAAGCTGGGATAAACATTTAACTTGGAAGCTGAGAAGAAACACTTGAATAGGACAGGGCTGATGCATTCGGAGAAGTCTTCATTGATAGTCTCTGCCAGGCAACTCTGCCATTTACGTATACTTATATTTCCAATATATCGGATTGAAGTCAGTTAATTGCTATCGAAGGATCAAAGACTGGAAGAGGAAACTTGCGCCATGAGTGATGCATTACTATTGACATTAATATTAATACAACTTTTGGAACCGTGACCAGAGTGGATGAGTAACATTATGGATCATTTACAGTTATTGGCTGACCATGCTGTATTGGGCAATTTAACTCACCCTTTACTCACTGGGATCAATTATGGCCTGTGTCAATGGCCATGCTGCTTTATGCCAGTCAGAAATGCTGGGTTTTATTTGGCTAAAAGGTGAAGGAAGTCAAAACTGGATAAGTTTATATCCTATCAGGTGCTCAGCTGGTAATGAGAAAGGCAGGGGGTTTAAAAATAAGGTCATTTACAGGATTGAACTGAGGATTCCTGGGCACTGCAATGATATAAACTCAAGTTATTAACAAGAATTGATTTGGTGAATATTCTTGGACAGAACATAAGTATTTTCTTTACTATATGAAGGAGTCGGTTTAACTGAATCATTTGCTAGACTTGAATGTAGGCAATGTTGTATTGCATTTATCAGCATGTAATCTCTTGGATAAGAAGTTCACTAGATGCTACTCATGGATTAGGCATCTTTTGAAAGTATATTGTTTGGAATGCATCAAAGAGAATCTGATGCAGGCAGGAAAAATAACTTTCACAACAGGAATCTGTTTCAGGATGAAGTACCACTGAGATCGTTCAATCCCTGCCTGTGATTTAATTTATTAGTTGTCTTTGCTCTGGAAAGCCTGCCTTTAAATAAAGATGTAATGATTTGTTTTTACCAGGCAACAACAAGGCAAAGTGATGTAAAAAAGACTGGAAGTACAACTGAATTGTGGGCGCATTGATCTAAATTTAATTGACTCCATGGCAGTGTTATGCCACACTTAGACACAATACTGAAAGCAGTAATGCATTTATGCTGGGAATTATAATTGATAGATGAAGACAAGGTGGCCTTTGCAATTTTAATGGCTGCATTGTCTGTATATTTATTGATACCATAATGACATGCCAGGGTTTGACCACTTTTTTTCTCTCCAAAATAATGAGATACTGTTTGCAATTTCTTTTCGCTTGAGGCAGGTCAACCTGAACAGTCATTTTCATTACAGAGTAAATTTCATTATAGTGACATCATTTTCTATGTGTGATTTTCATCAGATTCAGATTAAGCCATCATTAAGATTAGAGATTACATCTGCATTATAAGACTGCTGGTTGCCCTTCTGTCTTCAACCCTGCCGAGTCGATTAGCCCTGTACAGCAGATTTTGATTGCAAAACTGAGAAATGAAAAATGACAGATGTATTACACGCAAAATTGGAATTCATCCTGCATCAAGAATGTCATTCAGGTTCTTGTAAACCTAGCACAGAGTTGAGCCAGATCAATTGAAGGAACAGAAATCATTAAAAATGCTCTTCCTTGAGGGAAAGTCTACCAAATTGGAAGAGGATTTTGTGGTTCAAAGCCAATTGGTGAGGAATCACGGTGGGAGCTGTTTGAAATACTAGGCAAATTTGGAAGATAACACCCAGTTATCAAATACATAAGTTCACAGCATTTTACTTCTGAATTGATGAAGAGTGAACATATTGCTACATTTTCAGAAGTCTACTGACGTATGAATGGTTGACCACAAGAAATATGAACTTTGTAGAGGAGTGTATGTTACCTAGAAAAAAAACTATTGTATGAGAAAAGGAACAGGAAATGTGTGGATTCTTATATTTGGAGGATTGTTTGATCACGTTTTACTTTTCAAGGCAATTCTTTCAGACTTTTTGTAAAAATAGGAAGACTTAAAGCTCATTGCTTTTGTTTAGTGTTGATGATGTTAAGGGCTGACGTCAGACATCTGGCTAGTTTCATTTTCCAGCTGAAGTTATGAATTATGATTTAAAGAGAATAGTGGAAAGGAGCCTTGGTACTTTCAGAATATCTGTAGTAGGCATTATTTTGGAAAATGTAACAGTAGATATTTCATCAATTTAACATTGCTAGGATGTTATCTATGATTGATAGATCAATAGAAAAGTGCAAGCCTTTGGGTAGTTTTGTACTGAAGAGTAAGTGTAGTGCTTTGCCTTGCATAGCACAGAAATTGATGGCTCTGCACTCGACACTCTAGGTAATGGTGGCATTTCCTTGAGAGTGAATGAAGTTTGTCCGAAAAATAGCATGAAAAACCATAAATTACTAGAAATTTGCTAGAGCTGCTTAATTGGGTTCCACTGGAGTGGAACTGGTTTGAATACAGTTCTTGGTGATTTTGAATGTTGGAGACGTTCATTATCAGGGATAATACAAAGTTACAAATGGATTTGATGTCTTCAATGTAAAAATGCATCAATGGTAAAATCAATGGAAACTTTTGTTGAGTGGGAAAAAAAATGATTTGAAGAGAAGTGCCTCGATGAAATTTAAAGAACTGAGCAGAAAGACCATACTATCTACGGCAGTTTGTTTAGTAGAGACAATGTAAATTGAGCTTTAATCTCCACTGAGGAGCTTGCGCATCTTTGGATTTTATAAGTAATCGACTTGTGATGCCGCCCACTGGTGATGATCCTCCTGCACAAGTTTTCCATAAGTTATTGGTCATAGAGTTTTAATTTGGCATATGCTGAATTTGTCAGAGCAGTGCAAGCAAGGAAAGAGATTCAAGAGCACAGAAGACATAGATGTAAATTTCGTGATGAAATAAGAACTTGCTTCTGTTATGAAACATGGCAGACAAAGGACAGCTTTTTGTGAGTAAGAAAACCATGAAAAAGAGAGGAACTCCTAAAGGGGATGGGAAAAAGAGTTCCTTGGTAGATACGGGGACATTTGTAAAAGATGAGAAGGCAGCTGTTAAACAAGATTCAAAGAAAGGTGTCTTCACCTCCTTTTGTGAAATCAAATCTAATTCTAAAGACGTAAAGAATTATACTTCATCACTGGATGTTAAGGTTGAAAAACAGGCAAAGTCTAAAGAGGAATCTGAAAGAAAAGAAAAAGACACTTTACAGCAGCAGGATGATAATAACATGGGAAATAAAACTGAGGTCACACAGGATATAGAACACAAAACTGAAGTGACACAGAATTATGTGAGGGACAATGAACAGTATAAACCAACAGTTGGAAGACAGGGCTGTGATTGTCCTGTAGGTCACCTTCAGGACAGAGATGCAGACAAGGATCAACCACAATTGACCGCTCCAGAAAAAAATCAAAATGAACCACAAGGAAGACTTCTTTCCTCTAGTATCTTAGCACTAGCAAGAAAGGACAAAAAGGGAATGGCAACTGAAGTAAATGGAGACGGCAATGCTTCAAGACCCCATCTGTGTCCAGTTAATTGTAATGAAACAGTTTTTAGACCCCACAGCAGAAGTATCACAATTAGTGACCTGCCAAGCAATAGAACTCCCATTATTTATGAGGAAGATGCTCCTGTTATCGTTCGAAGACGAGGCACGACTCTACGAGTCAGGATTACACCTCCAAACTCTGCTAATTGTATGGACACAAAGGTAGTATACTATTTATGAAATACTAACTCCCACTTTGTTATATCTGCTTTTATTAGAATTTTAGATCAAATGTAGATGTGCATGCTATTCTATCTGCCCTTGTCATTTTAAAGCCATGAATATTAATAGTGCTTTTTTATAGCCTATATCTACCAGATTATGAACCAAAATCTCCAATTACTGGCACTTACCTAAATACTGAAACAGTTGTTTTCCATTAGATGTTTTATGCAGCTCAGCTAAATTGGCTTTTTTTATTAATGTTTGCAATACAGCAGCAACATGATGGTTGCTGATAAGATAGGTTTGCTAGCCAGTTCTCTAGCGCTGGATAAAAAGTTCAGTCATTCCTGTTCCAAATTGGGTATTTTTCTTATAGCTGTGGTCATAAACTGTTTGATAGAACAACCATTGTATAATAAGAATCTGAAGAAAATGTGAGACTTTGGGAGCATTCAGATAGATATAAAGTACTAGTTGGGTCAGTCCAATTCTGCAGGGGCTCTCGATAAGTGCAGTTGGTTTAACTGAATGACACGCCTCCGCAAGCAGCTACTCGATAATTAACGTTCGTTTGAGTTCAGTTTAATTACCCCCTAGCTAGCTGCTCGAGGAGGCATGTCAGACAATAAGGCTGATTCCACTGACCCAACTAGTCGATGTGTGTATCTGAATGGGGTCTTTGAGACAGCTAATCGTTTTATGAGTGCGAGTATAGTGTGAGCTGCCTCACCCCTTGACTAAGCCTGGAGAGCATTTTTTCCCTTTGGCTGATAAAGCAGATGGCATTATCTAAAGTGTAAAGTCATTTTTAAGATAAGTTAATTCCAGCAGTCTTGTCAATTGGCATCATGGAGAACTTCAGAGATTCCAGAAATTAACTTACTGAACAGTTCAGAGTTATAACAGCATTCTTGTCCTACAAAAGTACTTTGTAGGAAGCAGATAAGTTGAATTGATATATCATTTATTGTTCAAAATGTATTGGCCTTTATGCTCAAAATGCTACAAACCTTCAGCACAAATTTTCCTTGTTATTATGCATGTATGTGTGTGTTTGTTAGTAATTCAGTGACCCTGAAGTCCAGATACTTGTAGGATCTTCAGACAGCAAAGAATTGAAAAATTTTGATTTTGCTGAATTATGTTGACATCGTGAAATGTGTTTGTCTCATCTAACACATTCAGGAAACCACTTCTATCACAAAGTTGGGTTACAACTCTCATCCCATACAGATGTTTTATTAGAGCAACATTAAAGATTATTAGAGCTCTTTTTTTTTGTCTTAAATCAATCTACAAGTATGCATAAAATGAATGAGTTTTCCAATTAAAGTAACATTTACTTTATGTATAATTGGTAGAAATAATCAAACAATTTTCTCTGTATTGTTGTGTCAGCTACTCAGAGCTAAAAACATTTTGATTGATGTCTACATTACTGTATGACATAACACAGTTGATAATTTTATTAAAGATATTTACTTGCTCTTAAGCATGTTCTAAGGACATTTTAAAGACATTTAGTCAATATGTTCTCAAAGTTATGTTTATTAATGAAAATGATAGTCTGTAATGAAAAATAACATTTTGAATAAACAACACTGTGAACATTCGAGAAGAAATTGATGACTTAAGTGGAAAACTAATCATTGTCTTCTACTGTGGTTCTATTTCTAGTAAAGTTGTGATGTCTCTCCACATACTATGTCTACAAATGACGTGATCCAAATTTTTACCATCCTCATCTCGTGGCAATTCTAGTGACTAGTGAGAGATTATTGGATGGCTATGGTTAGAAATCACAATCATGTGTCCTGCTGAAATAATATTCATTAAGTCCAATTGTCGAAACTGCTGATAATGGGCCTGAAGTCACTCAGTTAATCCTACAATATATGTCAACAGTGTTTCCTAGTATCAGAAAAGTGCAAGCAGCAGCTGTTTGCTTGATTTTTCTGTTAAAAGACACCCCCTGGAGAATGGGTAATATACTGGTTCCAAATTCGGTTGCATTTGCATAATTTCCCCATTATCTCTTGCAGTCCATCAGTTCCTGTCATTGAAAATTTGAAGCAAATATCTCTCAGTTTTGGAATTGGATACAGTATGGATATTTTACTTGAAAACTTGTTTGGAGTTTTGGTTCAACCGTGCTCTTAATGTTAGTTTATTGTTAGAAAAACTGGAAACCTCAGACATATTTTTTAGTAATCTTATTGTCTGTCTTCAATCATCAGGTTCTACCTCTAACAATATTAATTGTCTAACAATGATTTATATGGGAGGGGGGTTGCAAACTGAGCTGGTCTTCTAGCCTTATTTATGATGATCTAGTGGGACAACTCTGAATACCTAGTGGATTTTGCCAAATGGTGATAAAAGTTTTGTATTAAAATGATAGCTATGATAATAGCTGAAATAATTGGTTGTATATTAAGGAAAGCTATGGGTAATTCTTTTTGACCTTTTTGATGTCTTAATATGCAGGAATAAAGTGCAATTTTGCTGTATTGTCTGACTTAAGCTTATTATTGATCATGATACCAATACCACGCAACTGGTGATATTTCTGCAGTATTTTCTGTGGTTCTTGTATGATATTTACATTGATACAAAAATGGCAAAAATTACCACTGCTGCGTGAAACAATTTGCTATTAAGACAATCTGAATGATCTAACATTGACAGATTAATGGTGCCATTGCATTGTAATTAGGTAATATTTGTCATGATCAATAGGTGAATGATCTCCCAAACATAGCATCCATTATAATTAGTTTTTTTTTGCTGTATGTGAGCCCTACTCGGTCTTTCTTTAAGATCAAGTCCTCAGAAAATATTGAATCAGTATAGCAGGCACTTGACTTGTCATTTGTCCAGTCAGTTAGCTGTTGATAGGATGGCATAGCTACATGTATTGTACTGTGGTCAATGTCGTCCAATTATTGCTATCCAGCAGACAAGTTCCTAGACTTCAGCTGCCTGTGTCGCTTGGGGAGGAAGCATTCAGCATGATGAATGCAGAATCAGTTGCACTGGTTAAAGAACATGTCTATGGCAACTCGCTATTGAAACAACAACATGTGGCAGGAAATAGCAGTTTTGTAGCCGCAGAGCCAGAGTGTGTCTTTTAAGCTGAGCTAGGCTGAGCTGAACCAACAGCTTTTATGTTATATATGTATAAATCAGGGTCATTTCAGAGGTAATTGTAACCATGTCATGGGAAACAAAGCCAGGTGGACTGGCATTTGGTGCAAGTTGAGTAGAAATTGGAAACACCAGCTAAACTGGCACAGACAGTCAGACTGTTTCTGTGTTTCATTGTTTGTCTGGAAACCTATGACTGGACTTTTCTTTGTATACTCACCAGATGATTCACCCTATGACATCATGGCTACTGTCTGTGTATATCCAGTTATTATTTAAAAGGCAATTATGATGAAAGGACCAGAAAAGATAACAGCTGGATTGGATGGATATATCAGAGCACATGGTTCAGTGGAAAAGGGTAAAGGAAGCCATGATGAAAGTTATTGGCTTCTGGTTTACAGATCCATGAAGCAGGACAGGTTTAACATGGCAGAATGTTACATAGGCTTCTGCCCCAAAGTTTCATCTGTTACTGAGCAGTTCTGTGAATTCAGAAGGGCTGATGTGCTATGAAACCCTCAGGTTAAAGAACAATGGTCTTTGCTCTATATATTTCAAACCAAGTTCAGATTAACGCAATACTCAGACTAATCACATTTGCAGAACAAACTGCAGAGTAAGATGTAGGAATGCCTCCGAGGTTTGAAGGCGATGGACTGCTGATGGTTATACTGATTGTTTATGTGCATGTGTGTAGATATCTCTACTGTATTGGTTATATGTTCCAAGTTTACTTAGAGATATACACTCTTGGGTGGTGAGTTTAGAACTGGCCTTTCAGATTCTAGGGTATCTCTGCCATTGCGCAGCCAAGCTTGGAAAAAAAATTGCACTTTGTGTATTCGATTATTCCAGGAGATCTAGCAGTGATTAAATTGGTCCATCAGAAAACATTCTGTCTCATACAAAATGCGCTTGCAGACTTCAGCAGGATGTTCCAGGAAGTGGGCTAGCTGCAGAAATGTCAGCAGATTGGCAAGGAACTTTGCCTGGAACCTTGAGTTGGTTTGTAGCCAGGTTTAAAGGGATGTCAGTCATGTCAGCATAAGACATTGGCCATTGGATTGAGATCAACAAGAAATATTTATAGGTGTTGTATTTTGCTGACACCTATGGTTTCTATGGAAACTTCTTTCGCCTCGAAAGAAATTTAATTGGTTCAATCTCATAGCATATCTCTATCTGTTTCCAATCATAATTGTTTTTTTTGCTTCATAAAAGCTGTAAATTGGTGAGAATTGGTGGTTGATGCCTGGGAGAAACATGTAGCAGTATCAGCCTAGGAGCTAAAATGGAAAAGAAAATCTCATTTTATTTGGTCTGAAGAGGAAATATGCTTGATTTAATGGTACTTCTAAGTTATGGGCAATTTTAGGCACATTTGATGCATCAATTGTTGCAGACAACAATGAATAACAAAATGCATCAAAATTTTAATTTCAAAATGCAAGCATGTGGACTTGTTCCAATACTTCACTTGGAAGTCTGATGGCTTTGCATGTTCCACAGGTGGCAGCGTCATTTATTTCTAAAAAAGGGAATTATTAACAGTTAGGGGCACTGTTTCCTGGTGCACCTGAGAATAATTGCAGACAATTAGCTGCCTGGTGATGATAAAAAAGGCCATCACCTCAGAATTTCCATATAATCCATCACTAAAGAATGAAAAACAAGAACATATTGATGGATATACTAATACAATTTATATATGGATGCCAGCAGACAGTCAGCAAGTGTTTGGAAACCCTTTGACATGGCAGACAGAAATGGGCAGTTGCCCTCTCAATTCATGAATAGACACAGCTGATTTCTGAATACCCTGAGAAAGGAGAATGATATTTATGTGATCATTTTTGTCTACATACTGACTCACTACAATATGGAATATTCAAGGCGAAGATTGGTAAGGTTTTTTATTCTAATCATGAAATTATGATTTTTAAAAAATAGAATGATATAATTCTTAGTATATCTGTTTCATGATATATAATCAGCAACCACATGATAAGCACCTTGGTTTTAGTACTAGTACTATCAATAATCAATGCAATGTAAAAATAGGGCCATTCACACTAGCAAAAAAAACACTTGTCCAGTAAATCCTGGTAGAACGCAGTCAAAGAAACCCACTTTGCTTGCATTCACACTGCTTTGGGCAACATTGCCTCTCATCAGTTGTACTTCCTGTTCAACGTGCACTATTATTCTCAGTAAAAAGTGATAATATGAACAATGTGGCAGGAGTACAAGTAGCGATGATTTTTATGCCATATAAATATTTTGATTTACTCATAAAGACATATTTCTGTAAGAAAAATATGATAAATTGCCCACTTGTGAGCATGCATCCCAAATGTAAAGATCTGGTTTAGACTGCCATTTAGAGTTAACTGTACGTAGACTGTTCACATTAGAAAAGTAAACCACGATAGGACTGCAGTCAGGCATTAACCAATTTGAAATTACTGGTGTGAATGGCCCTAATGTAAAAATGTTGTGATTAGTAATAATTGTGAGCAGTCACATATCAATGCATATTTCATGAATATTCATAGACTGCTCACTGTAAACACTTTTGTTAAAGGTTCTGTCCGATAAAAGGATGATGGAACGAAGTCAGAGTAAATGATTCCACCAATTATCTGGTATCAAAAGCAAGGAGAAATGTTGTTCATGAGCGTGTCTGTTATACCCCCTTTACACTGGACGGCGTCCTTTCTGCGTCCTCTCTGCGACCATGAAATTTGGCATAGCTGTGGTCTTAATAAGGAGGCACGAGCATTAATTTTTTATCAGAATGAATGCTCAATGATCGGCCAGTTGTCGGCACGTAAAATATTATAATTTTTAAACTCTCAAATGGGGCTGGACTGCTGGACGCAGAAAGGACGCCGTCCAGTGTAAAGGGGGCTTTATTGAGCATACTTGCAAATGGAGAAAGAAAGAATATTTTGTAGATAGAGTTCATGGATCCATAAAGCAACAAGAAGCATTTCAAATTCCCATTGAACTGTCACATGGCAATACAGAAACCAAAGATGTATTCTTCTCTTTTACAAATGGGGGTATTATTTACTGAAGCAGTAAAATAGTCAATTCTTTTCCTTTTCTATTTGCACACATTTAAATGTTTTTTATTGACTTAAAATGTCAATAGTTATCTCTTCTGGTGTTATTGAAAGGTTTTATAATTATGTTGATATCACACGACCATCATATTGGTAAAAATCTATGGCATTCTTTTCAAATTAGCAAGAGTAAGAACTGTGTTTATGGATGAAGTTGAAAGTCAGTCTATAGGTTTTGGTATAATGTGCAGACATGCGATAGTCTTTTTGTTGTTTTGGGTGGTATTACGGTTGAATTAACCAAGCTAGTGAAAGCTGTAGGCTGTTCGTGTTGATGATGTGAGAGTTGAAGTCAAAGCAGAATCTGTAAATTTTATTTTTGGTGATAAAATGAAGATCATCCTTTTTTGTTTCATACATTTAATAGTGCAGGAATAACAAGACAAGTCTGAAGATTGCCCTGAGCACATTCTTTTTATCTTTCAGATGTTATTTTGTTATTGTGATTTTTAGCTTGTATTATAATCTTGATTTAGCAATATCCACAGAAACAGTTGCTTTGCTTTGAACTTTGTGGGATATTGATAAAAAAATGCTTAAAAATAATCCCTGTTAGGCTATTTTGTTTTCTTTTGATCATAAGTTTTACAACCTTTCTATTTTGATAACTGGAAAAGGATAAAAGATCCCTTCAAAATTCTAATCTATTTTGCAGTCTCATTTTGTGTTTGAATTTCATGCTTTCTGTTTGATAGGATTATATAATTATGTTTAAATTGATGTTAATTTTACACATAAATTCTGGAGTGATTCACTCAGGTATTGGTCTGTATATTTCTTGTTTGATAAATGACACTCAAATATACAACACATCATAAAATACATTTTTGTAATAACTCTCCAGTAGCTTAGCCGTTTATGCTTCAGAATCGACCAAAGAAAATCCCAATTTAGGATTTTGATAAACAACTGTCTCTGATAAATGTGAAAGAATTGCAATAGAATTATGATAAATGGTCTAATAGGAAAAGGTAATATTTCTTCCTGTCCTGATTTTAATGAATTCATATAGTACATTATCTGGTGAATTGAGTTGTCATTCTTTTAATTTATTGTTTAATCGCAAATAAGTAAATTAGTTCACATTCATTTTAACATTTATGACCACTTGATTCCATAGCACAAACATTTTTGATTGACCAATAAAAGAAGGCAAAAATTTTCTTTGATAAGGTATGATTTAATTTTGAGCCACGGCATGGGTTGTATTTTTTTTTTCTTTTTAATTGTAAAAGTCAGTATCTGTGGATACAGGTCCTTCAGTATGTCCCATACATTTTGTGAGATCCAACTGAACCAGAAAAATGACTTCAGCCAAACAGATCTTTTGCACGTAGAACCTCTCTTGAGATGATATTTTGGGAATGTTTTTGTAGGCATTCTCAAAGTCATTAGTGTATTTTTATCCAAAATCCCATGTCATTTGGTAGTGCGTCGGCATATACATAAGAACATACTTAGATTATTGACTCAAAGTATGTCACCAAGCAACCAGATTGCCAAGACACTGTTGTTGCTCTATTTCCATTATCCAGTGTTCTGATGAGGCAAGAGAGACCAGCTTCTAATCAAGAATACTCATAATCTGAACAGGGCAAGTTTAAACAAGCAGACACAGTGTTATTATTGCACAATGCCCTTATATCTTTGATGTTGGGACATCGCTGGGTGCATTGCACTAACATTGAATTATGATTGTGTAAATGACAGTGCATCGCATTTGTTTGTTCTTCAGTCTGACTATGGACCCAGATCACCTTCTCCATCCAACTCTCCTCGCAAGCCATTGGATGATTTGTCAGCCTCCATCATTCCACGCAGGCTTTTGCAGCGCACCCTGTCTGAGGATGTCCGACAGAAAAGGCGCGGGAGCATGCCTCTCTCCCCCACAGTCAGACACCTGGGCCTTAGCTCATCACAGTTATCACAAAGTTCATGTGAGTGTTGTTTATTTTTTTCTTTCTTTCTTTACTTTGGTAATCTGATCTCTTCTTGGTTCTATGATCCTTACAGCAATTGGATATGAATTTGCATTTTTAAAAGCTTTGCTGCACAGTAAAAAAGAAAACGAGTACGATTAATTCTTAAAGTTTAAAACTTAATGGAACAGAACTGCATAAAGTTTTGCCATACATAGATGTGTGAAAGCCATTTATTTTAGGCCTTTAATTTTAAGCATTTCAGAAGCAGACTTAAATGGTTTGACTAAATTTGGAAAGGTATCAAATATCTCATTCAGAATACTGTATGGCCTTGTTGAATTCAGTAAGCTTAGGACTATGTCATATATTTCATTCATGCTACACATCTAAGCTATAAAACACATGGAGTATTCCTTTGGTTGAATTTGAAACCCACTACCTTAAAAGAGTTCAATGCAATCTGTGAGATGAGTGCCTTTTCACAAGATAACCATTGTGAATTTTGCTTAGTGACTATATTCATTTCATTTTTCAGTAGTTGATAAAAGGAGGGAATTTCACTAAAACATGCAAGTCGATTTCCCCGTTTCGCCTTATTGCTTTTAATAATAAGTCTGGCTAGAACCATTTACATTATGAATCCAGAGTAATGCAGCAAGGGTTCATGGACATCTTCAATTTTATATACGAGAGGGAGACATCAATAGCTAATTAAGCCTTTTAGTATAGGTGTATGTTAGGTTCCATCATAGTAGCCCATTTTGTAAGCATTTCTCATAAGTTTTTTTTTAGAAATATGTGAAAAATAACCAATAACAACCTTGTTATTATTTTTTTTTTTATCAGAGGTCAATGTTTTTAGCATTTTGGGCATAAAATAGAAAAATATCTAAATCTCAGACATAGTTTCAGTTAGAAGGAAACAAATCCTCCTGGTTGGTTTTCCCCGTGACTGGAATATAACTACATGTACCTGTCTATACATTGTGTGCTTCTATTGATTTGAAGGTGCCATCAGTGGCTTTTGATACAAAAAAAAAAAAGATAAAAGAAATTAAATTGTGTTGCATTGACACTGTAATTACAAGAGAGAAATTGACTGGAAATTGGAATCTTTTTCTGTGAAGCATTTTGTTGCTAAGGAATCATAGAACCAGGGGAGAAGATGAGAACAGAAATATTTCTAGAAAGGCATCTCTCCTAAGTTGCTAGTTAGATTTTGCATTGCCCTCAGAAAATGCTATGTTGCGTGATAGCATGTTTTTTTTTCTTCAGAGGAGGAAACATTTCCCCTCATGGCATTTATTTAACAAGTTTTTTTTAAAGCTTAAGATAGTTTTATTCCTATGAAATCATGTATGATAAGAGTATATCTATTATATTTAGGTCTACCAGGACTGGGTTTGTCACATTCTGCTGAGAGGGAGACATCAAACCTGCTGCGTATGCGACAGTCCACACTCGGGCATTCAGCACCAAATCTCTCTTCGTCAGGTCCTGTGACAACAGTAGGGAATATGGTGAGTGTGTGCGTGCGTGTGCATGTGTGACGTATGTACTTGCATGTGAATGTGTGCATGTGTGGAATGATGAACTTGAAAGTGTGTTTATGCTCTTTTTAGTACAAAGGAACAAGCAAATGAGATTGGATGTAACCAGATGCTTACAAAAACACTCTCCGAAGCATATCTGAAATTTGTTTACTTTGAAATCATTTCTGATAATTCACCTTACCCTTTGAAATAAACTGTTGACAACCTTATGTACATTTCTGGTATATTCAATGATCGTTTTCTTGCTTTTGTGTTGATATTTTAACACTGCAGATCAAGGTAATGTATAGTAAATTACTAAAGATACTGTATTTTATGTTCCCAATTGCTTTAAAAAATCAGCAGATAATTGACCTTTGCCTAGTCTCCAGAAACAGTTTCATTGCTACTTAGTCATATGGGAAGAAAAAGGTGAGTGTCATTTTTCATGATCTCAGAAAGATATTTATAAAGGACAAACCATTTCCTCATTGTAAGGGAAATAATGCACCCAGTCTACTGGTATCACAAACAGAAACAACAAAGGTTCACTTCTTGTCATGTGAGCTTTGTGGTGGTTGTCAAGCTCTGTGACATTTACTTCTATTTATCAATATGCAAAATTCTTCAATCTTCAAATTATCAAGTTCTTGAGCAAGAAATATCAGAATTTCACAGAAATCCAAAACCTGTCAATAATTTAGAAACCTAGACAAAAAGAATTTGAAGACCCACTTCTCAAACTAATAGGTGTGGAATGTTGTAGGAGATATTTCTGTTACTTTTCTATGCCACCACTACTGCAATGCAATGGCATTGTCTCAGCAGCAGCAATGGTGGCTGAATGCCCTCCACCTTATTAAAACATGGACAATTTCCATCTTTTTGTGAAAAATCCTAAGGAGCATTACCATATTGATTTTTCCTTTAATGGAGTAATTTAAAAAGTCTTCAAAGGAGGATGTTTGGTAAGGAAATCGGACAATTTCCTGTTGCCTACCTGAAGCGATAGAAAGCCCAGGAAATATGCCCCCCGACTTATTTGGTTGTCAAGATGCAACTAATTATGAGATGGAATACCTCAGGGATATGGATAACTTTTCAGTGATGCTCTCTGTATGTGTTTTTACATTATGTTTTATGGAAGAACACTGAAATACCAGCTGCTGGCCTCTGATTTTATTCACTGAATGCCTTGAAGATGGAGCAGATACAAAAGTCACACAAGCTTTATTGAATGAGATACTGCTGGAGTTACATCTTTTTAAACAATATATTATTGTTTAAAAAAGAAAGGGTGATCGATACACAAGAAATCTTATTTGCGAATTTGCCATTGTTTTAAAGATAGTAATGTAACAGATTATGGGTGATATTTTTCAGTATGTTTACAAATCGAGTTTTCAGTGATGATAACAATCAAGATCTTTTGGAACAGACAAATGGGCAAACATCAAGCAGGAAATTGCTGAAAATAACTTTGTGATCAGATTAACTTGTTAAAACCACTTAGTGAATGACTTGAATCACCAAGCACTTGATTGGAGTCCCCAAAGAAAGAGGAGAGCCAGTCACCCAAGAAGAAATGGCAGAGATCAGTTGAAAAAGATGCCAGGACAGATTATTTAGCATGGGCATTACAAGATGAAATATGTAAAGCTAGAATGCAATGGAGAAGTAATGGTTTGGCCCTGTGCTCCCAGAAAAAGAAAGGTGGGGTAGGGTGGGGGTGGGAGGGGTAAAGATACTGCCAAATATTAATGTGATACAGTCCATGCATTTTTTATGTATAGACACAGATTCTTTAATTCTGGGTATACTTAACTTTAAGTTTGAGAAAAAAAGCTGTAAGTTTCTAGTTTTTAAGTCACAAGTGTTAACATTTGGAGTGCTTGCTTTCTGATTACAAATTATCAACTCTTGTAGTAAAATGTGAGGGCGGCTATTGTTTGCAGCACAGCATATGATATCACGGCCATATTTCACCTACCTTCCAGCACAGCAGTAAATGCCAGTCCTTTCATATTTCATTTATTTAAAAACATTTCATCAGAAGGCAGTTGATAAAATTGGGGTCTGTTGAATAAGTTTCGCTTGATCAAGGGAAAACTAATAATGGAAAACTATAGGAGCCATACAATGAAAATAGGAAAATTATTCTATTTATAACAACTTTATAGGTTTTATGAGGTAGCTTAATTTTATTGCTTCCATATCTTATGTAGCTAATGGAAGAATTTGAATTATGAGGCTTCAATGACAAAAAGGAAAAAAAAAAAGAAAAGAATGTCAAATTATTAGGAGAGCTAGAGACAATGTGCCCACTCAAAACACACAAGCATTGTAGTCAAGCACACCATATATTTACTTAAATTACAGTGCTTGGTTCTATCAAGATAAAACATAGGATGTGGTAGATTTACAAGGTCATTCACAAAAATGGGTTGGATTTCCCCTTTCCTAACTTCTGTGTCTATGAGACTATGTCATTCTCCCTTCAAAGGACGTAAAAAAGGAAAGTTACAGTTTTTATGAATTATCATTGCTTGCAATTCACTCTCTCTCAACTAGGAGAAGTTGTATTGCCTGCCAACTTTTGCAAGATTGCGGGATCTAGAACCACACTGAGCTGGAAAAGGTATTTTCCTCCCCTGGCACGAGATCAGCTTTTCAGAGGGCAGGTGGCTGTGGAATGGTGGAGGTATACTGCAAGTGGTTAAGT